>NW_025316685.1:1675000-1987307 GCF_910594005.1 Cervus elaphus | reverse complement strand
AGCCGGATATCCCTGCAGTGACTGGAATGCAGGCTCGTCTTGCATCGCCCCAAGACGAAAGGGTGTCTGAATCCCCTGTGGAGACCACAGAGAAAGACCTAGTTCCCCACCTCATCGCGACAGGAGGCCTCAAATCCTTTGAAAACTCCAGAGGTATGCGGAGATCAGTGCCTCCAAAGGAGACGATGCCTGACTCCTCGTGAAACTTGATAGGAGACCCAGGATTCCTGTGGCACATGGAAAGGGACCCTTGGTCTCCCGTCTCAGGTGGAGAGGCGTCCCAATTGCCCTGCAAAGCCTCGAGGAGAATCCCGAGTTGTCCCTCGCAAGTAGGCAGGAGTCCTGACGTCGCTGAAGAAACACGTGGGTGGAAGGGCCATCCCCGTCGTAACTCGAGAATATACCCCAGGTTCCCGCCGCAACTCGAGAAAAACCATGAGACTTCCCCCTCGCCGCGAGATGAGGCCCGATTCCCCTGCACTGCGTGCAGAGCAATTCCGTGTTGCACATCACACATGAAAGGAGCCTTGATTTCCTTGATGGCACTCCAGAGAAACCCCAAGAACACTGTTTCAAGGATAGAGGGATCCTGAGGTCACTGTAGCAACACGAAAGAGCTCCGTGGACCAAGAATCAACACGAGATGAGAGGTTAGTCCCTGGCTTCGACTCCTGAGGAATACCACCTTACCACAAGCACCTCAAGAGGAGGCTTCTCTCAGCTCTAGGTATGTGAGAGGGATCCTGAGTTTGCGGCCTCAATAGGAATGGACACCGCGATGCCCTGACTCGAAATAAGGCCGGATATCCCTGCAGTGACTTGAATGCAGGCTCGTCTTGCATCTCCCAAGAAGAAAGGATGTCTGAATCCCCTGTGGAGACCACAGAGAAACACCTAGTTCCCCACCTCATGGCGATCGGAGGTCTCACATCCTTTGAAAATTCCAGAGGTACGCGGAGATCAGTGCCTCCATAGGAGACGATGCCTGACTCCTCGTGAAACTTGATAGGAGTCCCAGGATTCCTGTGGCACGTGGAAAGGGACACTTGGTCTCCCGCCTCAGCTGGAGAGGCGTCCCAATTGCCCTGCCAAGCCTCGAGGAGAATCCAGAGTTGTCCCTCGCAACTAGGCAGGAGTCCTGACGTGGCTGAACAAACACGTGGGTGGAAGGGCCATCCCCGTCGTAACTCGAGAATATACCCCAGGTTCCCGCCGCAACTCGAGAAAAAACCATGAGACTTCCCCCTCGCCGCGAGATGAGGCCCGATTCCCCTGCACTGCGTGCAGAGCAATTCCGTGTTGCACATCACACATGAAAGGAGCCTTGATTTCCTTGATGGCACTCCAGAGAAACCCCAAGAACACTGTTTCAAGGCTAGAGGGATCCTGAGGTCACTGTAGCAACACGAAAGAGCTCCGTGGACCAAGAATCAACACGAGATGAGAGGTTAGTCCCTGGCTTCGACTCCTGAGAATACCACCTTACCACAAGCACCTCAAGAGGAGGCTTCTCTCAGATCTAGGTATGTGAGAGGGATCCTGAGTTTGCGGCCTCAAGTGGAATGGACACCCGCGATGCCCTGACTCAAAATAAGGCCGGATATCCCTGCAGTGACTTGAATGCAGGCTCGTCTTGCATCTCCCAAGAAGAAAGGATGTCTGAATCCCCTGTGGAGACGACAGAGAAACACCTAGTTCCCCACCTCATGGCGATCGGAGGCCTCACATCCTTTGAAAATTCCAGAGGTACGCGGAGATCAGTGCCTCCAAAGGAGACGATGCCTGACTCCTCGTGAAACTTGATAGGAGTCCCAGGATTCTTGTGGCACGTGGAAAGGGACCCTTGGTCTCCCGCCTCAGCTGGAGAGGCGTCCCAATTGCCCTGCCAAGCCTCGAGGAGAATCCCGAGTTGTCCCTCGCAACTAGGCAGGAGTCCTGACGTGGCTGAACAAACACGTGGGTGGAAGGGCCATCCCCGTCGTAACTCGAGAATATACCCCAGGTTCCCGCCGCAACTCGAGAAAAACCATGAGACTTCCCACTCGCCGCGAGATGAGGCCCGATTCCCCTGTACTGCGTGCAGAGCAATTCCGTCTTGCACATCACACATGAAAGGAGCCTTGATTTCCTTGATGGCACTCCAGAGAAACCCCAAGAACACTGTTTCAAGGCTACAGGGATCCTGAGGTCACTGTTGCAACACGAAAGAACTCTGTGGACCAAAAATCAACTCAAAAAGACAGGTTAGTCCCTGGATTCGTCTCCAGAGGAATACCACCTTACCACAAGCACCTCAAGAGGAGGCTTCTCTCAGCTCTAGGTATGTGAGAGGGACCCTGAGTTTGCGGCCTCAAGTGGAATGGACACCGCGATGCCCTGACTCGAAATAAGGCCGGATATCCCTGCAGTGACTGGAATGCAGGCTCGTCTTGCATCTCCCAAGACGAAAGGGTGTCTGAATCCCCTGTGGAGACCACAGAGAAAGACCTAGTTCCCCACCTCATCGCGACAGGAGGCCTCAAATCCTTTGAAAACTCCAGAGGTATGCGGAGATGAGTGCCTCCAAAGGAGACGATGCCTGACTCCTCGTGAAACTTGATAGGAGACCCAGGATTCCTGTGGCACGGGGAAAGGGACCCTTGGTCTCCCGTCTCAGGTGGAGAGGCGTCCCAATTGCCCTGCAAAGCCTCGAGGAGAATCCCGAGTTGTCCCTCGCAAGTAGGCAGGAGTCCTGACGTCGCTGAAGAAACACGTGGGTGGAAGGGCCATCCCCGTCGTAACTCGAGATATACCCCAGGTTCCCGCCGCAACTCGAGAAAAACCATGAGACTTCCCCCTCGCCGCGAGATGAGGCCCGATTCCCCTGCACTGCGTGCAGAGCAATTCCGTGTTGCACATCACACATGAAAGGAGCCTTGATTTCCTTGATGGCACTCCAGAGAAACCCCAAGAACACTGTTTCAAGGCTAGAGGGATCCTGAGGTCACTGTAGCAACACGAAAGAGCTCCGTGGACCAAGAATCAACACGAGATGAGAGGTTAGTCCCTGGCTTCGACTCCTGAGGAATACCACCTTACCACAAGCACCTCAAGAGGAGGCTTCTCTCAGCTCTAGGTATGTGAGAGGGATCCTCAGTTTGCGGCCTCAAGTGGAATGGACACCGCGATGCCCTGACTCGAAATAAGGCCGGATATCCTGCAGTGACTTGAATGCAGGCTCGTCTTGCATCTCCCAAGAAGAAAGGATGTCTGAATCCCCTGTGGAGACCACAGAGAAACACCTAGTTCCCCACCTCATGGCGATCGGAGGCCTCACATCCTTTGAAAATTCCAGAGGTACGCGGAGATCAGTGCCTCCAAAGGAGACGATGCCTGACTCCTCGTGAAACTTGATAGGAGTCCCAGGATTCTTGTGGCACGTGGAAAGGGACCCTTGGTCTCCCGCCTCAGCTGGAGAGGCGTCCCAATTGCCCTGCCAAGCCTCGAGGAGAATCCCGAGTTGTCCCTCGCAACTAGGCAGGAGTCCTGACATGGCTGAACACACACGTGGGTGGAAGGGCCATCCCCGTCGTAACTCGAGAATATACCCCAGGTTCCCGCCGCAACTCGAGAAAAACCATGAGACTTCCCCCTCGCCGCGAGATGAGGCCCGATTCCCCTGTACTGCGTGCAGAGCAATTCCGTCTTGCACATCACACATGAAAGGAGCCTTGATTTCCTTGATGGCACTCCAGAGAAACCCCAAGAACACTGTTTCAAGGCTAGAGGGATCCTGAGGTCACTGTTGCAACACGAAAGAACTCTGTGGACCAAAAATCAACTCAAAAAGAGAGGTTAGTCCCTGGATTCGTCTCCAGAGGAATACCACCATACCACAAGCACCTCAAGAGGAGGCTTCTATCAGCTCTAGGTATGTGAGAGGGACCCTGAGTTTGCGGCCTCAAGTGGAATGGACACCGCGATGCCCTGACTCGAAATAAGGCCGGATATCCCTGCAGTGACTTCAATGCAGGCTCGTCTTGCATCTCGCAGGACGAAAGGGTGTCTGAATCCCCTGTGGAGACCACAGAGAAAGACTTAGTTCCCCACCTCATCGCGACCGATAGCCTCACATCCTTTGAAAACTCCAGAGGTACGCGGAGATCAGTGCCTCCAAAGGAGACGATGCCTGACTCCTCGTGAAACTTGATAGGAGTCCCAGGATTCCTGTGGCACTTGGAAAGGGACACTTGGTCTCCCGCCTCAGCTGGAGAGGCGTCCCAATTGCCCTGCCAAGCCTCGAGGAGAATCCAGAGTTGTCCCTCGCAACTAGGCAGGAGTCCTGACGTCGCTGAAGAAACACGTGGGTGGAAGGGCCATCCCCGTCGTAACTCCAGAATATACCCCAGGTTCCCGCCGCAACTCGAGAAAAACCATGAGACTTCCCCCTCGCCGCGAGATGAGGCCCGATTCCCCTGCACTGCGTGCAGAGCAATTCCGTGTTGCACATCACACATGAAAGGAGCCTTGATTTCCTTGATGGCACTCCAGAGAAACCCCAAGAACACTGTTTCAAGGCTAGAGGGATCCTGAGGTCACTGTAGCAACACGAAAGAGCTCCGTGGGCCAAAAATCAACTCGAGATGAGAGGTTAGTCCCTGGCTTCGACTCCAGAGGAATACCACCTTACCACAAGCACCTCAAGAGGAGGCTTCTCTCAGCTCTAGGTATGTGAGAGGGACCCTGAGTTTGCGGCCTCAAGTGGAATGGACACCGCGATGCCCTGACTCGAAATAAGGCCGGATATCCCTGCAGTGACTTCAATGCAGGCTCGTCTTGCATCTCCCAAGACGAAAGGGTGTCTGAATCCCCTGTGGAGACCACAGAGAAAGACCTAGTTCCCCACCTCATCGCGACAGGAGGCCTCAAATCCTTTGAAAACTCCAGAGGTATGCGGAGATCAGTGCCTCCAAAGGAGACGATGCCTGACTCCTCGTGAAACTTGATAGGAGACCCAGGATTCCTGTGGCACATGGAAAGGGACCCTTGGTCTCCAGTCTCAGGTGGAGAGGCGTCCCAATTGCCCTGCAAAGCCTCGAGGAGAATCCCGAGTTGTCCCTCGCAAGTAGGCAGGAGTCCTGACGTCGCTGAAGAAACACGTGGGTGGAAGGGCCATCCCCGTTGTAACTCGAGAATATACCCCAGGTTCCCGCCGCAACTCGAGAAAAACCATGAGACTTCCCCCTCGCCGCGAGATGAGGCCCGATTCCCCTGCACTGCGTGCAGAGCAATTCCGTGTTGCACATCACACATGAAAGGAGCCTTGATTTCCTTGATGGCACTCCAGAGAAACCCCAAGAACACTGTTTCAAGGCTAGAGGGATCCTGAGGTCACTGTAGCAACACGAAAGAGCTCCGTGGACCAAGAATCAACACGAGATGAGAGGTTAGTCCCTGGCTTTGACTCCTGAGGAATACCACCTTACCACAAGCACCTCAAGAGGAGGCTTCTCTCAGCTCTAGGTATGTGAGAGGGATCCTGAGTTTGCGGCCTCAAGTGGAATGGACACCGCGATGCCCTGACTCGAAATAAGGCCGGATATCCCTGCAGTGACTTGAATGCAGGCTCGTCTTGCATCTCCCAAGAAGAAAGGATGTCTGAATCCCCTGTGGAGACCACAGAGAAACACCTAGTTCCCCACCTCATGGCGATCGGAGGCCTCACATCCTTTGAAAATTCCAGAGGTACGCGGAGATCAGTGCCTCCAAAGGAGACGATGCCTGACTCCTCGTGAAACTTGATAGGAGTCCCAGGATTCTTGTGGCACGTGGAAAGGGACCCTTGGTCTCCCGCCTCAGCTGGAGAGGCGTCCCAATTGCCCTGCCAAGCCTCGAGGAGAATCCCGAGTTGTCCCTCGCAACTAGGCAGGAGTCCTGACGTGGCTGAACAAACACGTGGGTGGAAGGGCCATCCCCGTCGTAACTCGAGAATATACCCCAGGTTCCCGCCGCAACTCGAGAAAAACCATGAGACTTCCCCCTCGATGCGAGATGAGGCCCGATTCCCCTGTACTGCGTGCAGAGCAATTCCGTCTTGCACATCACACATGAAAGGAGCCTTGATTTCCTTGATGGCACTCCAGAGAAACCCCAAGAACACTGTTTCAAGGCTAGAGGGATCCTGAGGTCACTGTAGCAACACGAAAGAACTCTGTGGACCAAAAATCAACTCGAAAAGAGAGGTTAGTCCCTGGCTTCGTCTCCAGAGGAATACCACCTTACCACAAGCACCTCAAGAGGAGGCTTCTCTCAGCTCTAGGTATGTGAGAGGGACCCTGAGTTTGCGGCCTCAAGTGGAATGGACACCGCGATGCCCTGACTCGAAATAAGGCCGGATATCCCTGCAGTGACTTCAATGCCGGCTCGTCTTGCATTTCCCAGGACGAAAGGATGTCTGAATCCCCTGTGGAATGCACAAAGAAAGACTTAGTTCCCCACCTCATCGCGATCGATAGCCTCACATCCTTTGAAAACTCCAGAGGTACGCGGAGATCAGTGCCTCCAAAGGAGACGATGCCTGACTCCTCGTGAAACTTGATAGGAGTCCCAGGATTCCTGTGGCACTTGGAAAGGGACCCTTGGTCTCCCGCCTCAGCTGGAGAGGCGTCCCAATTGCCCTGCCAAGCCTCAAGGAGAATCCAGAGCTGTCCCTCGCAACTAGGCAGGAGTCCTGACGTCGCTGAAGAAACACGTGGGTGGAAGGGCCATCCCCGTCTTAACTCGAGAATATACCCCAGGTTCCCGCCGCAACTCGAGAAAAACCATGAGACTTCCCCCTCGCTGCGAGATGAGGCCCGATTCCCCTGCACTGCGTGCAGAGCAATTCCGTGTTGCACATCACACATGAAAGGAGCCTTGATTTCCTTGATGGCACTCCAGAGAAACCCCAAGAACACTGTTTCAAGGCTAGAGGGATCCTGAGGTCACTGTAGCAACACGAAAGAGCTCCGTGGACCAAGAATAAATTTGAGATGAGAGGTTAGTCCCTGGCTTCGACTCCTGAGGAATACCAGCTTACCACAATCACCTCAAGAGGAGGCTTCTCTCAGCTCTAGGTATGTGAGAGGGACCCTGAGTTTGCGGCCTCATGTGGAATGGACACCGCGATGCCCTGACGCGAAATAAGGCCGGATATCCCTGCAGTGACTTGAATGCAGGCTCGTCTTGCATCTCCCAAGAAGAAAGGATGTCTGAATCCCCTGTGGAGACCACAGAGAAAGTCCTAGTTCCCCACCTCATCGCGACCGGAGGCCTCACATCCTTTCAAAACTCCAGAGGTACGCGGAGATCAGTGCCACCAAAGGAGACGATGCCTGACTCCTCGTGAAACTTGATAGGAGTCCCAGGATTCTTGTGGCACGTGGAAAGGGACCCTTGGTCTCCCGCCTCAGCTGGAGAGGCGTTCCAATTGCCCTGCCAAGCCTCGAGGAGAATCCCGAGTTGTCCCTCGCAACTAGGCAGGAGTCCTGACGTCGCTGAAGAAACACGTGCGTGGAAGGGCCATCCCCGTCGTAACTCGAGAATATACCCCAGGTTCCCGCCGCAACTCGAGAAAAACCATGAGACTTCCCCCTCGATGAGAGATGAGGCCCGATTCCCCTGTACTGCGTGCAGAGCAATTCCGTCTTGCACATCACACATGAAAGGAGCCTTGATTTCCTTGATGGCACTCCAGAGAAACCCCAAGAACACTGTTTCAAGGATAGAGGGATCCTGAGGTCACTGTAGCAACACGAAAGAACTCTGTGGACCAAAAATCAACTCAAAAAGAGAGGTTAGTCCCTGGATTCGTCTCCAGAGGAATACCACCTTACCACAAGCACCTCAAGAGGAGGCTTCTCTCAGCTCTAGGTATGTGAGAGGGACCCTGAGTTTGCGCCCTCAAGTGGAATGGACACCGCGATGCCCTGACTCGAAATAAGGCCGGATATCCCTGCAGTGACTTCAATGCAGGCTCGTCTTGCATCTCCCAGGACGAAAGGATGTCTGAATCCCCTGTGGAAAGCACAGAGAAAGACTTAGTTCCCCACCTCATCGCGACCGATAGCCTCACATCCTTTGAAAACTCCAGAGGTACGCGGAGATCAGTGCCTCCAAAGGAGACGATGCCTGACTCCTCGTGAAACTTGATAGGAGTCCCAGGATTCCTGTGGCACTTGGAAAGGGACACTTGGTCTCCCGCCTCAGCTGGAGAGGCGTCCCAATTGCCCTGCCAAGCCTCGAGGAGAATCCAGAGTTGTCCCTCGCAACTAGGCAGGAGTCCTGACGTCACTGAAGAAACACGTGGGTGGAAGGGCCATCCCCGTCGTAACTCGAGAATATACCCCAGGTTCCCGCCGCAACTCGAGAAAAACCATGAGACTTCCCCCTCGCCGCGAGATGAGGCCCGATTCCCCTGCACTGCGTGCAGAGCAATTCCGTGTTGCACATCACACATGAAAGGAGCCTTGATTTCCTTGATGGCACTCCAGAGAAACCCCAAGAACACTGTTTTAAGGCTAGAGGGATCCTGAGGTCACTGTAGCAACACGAAAGAGCTCCGTGGGCCAAAAATCAACTCGAGATGAGAGGTTAGTCCCTGGCTTCGACTCCAGAGGAATACCACCTTACCACAAGCACCTCAAGAGGAGGCTTCTCTCAGCTCTAGGTATGTGAGAGGGACCCTGAGTTTGCGGCCTCAAGTGGAATGGACACCGCGATGCCCTGACGCAAAATAAGGCTGGATATCCCTGCAGTGACTTGAATGCAGGCTCGTCTTGCATCTCCCAAGATGAAAGGATGTCTGAATCCCCTGTGGAGACCACAGAGAAAGACCTAGTTCCCCACCTCATCGCGACCGGAGGCCTCACATCCTTTGAAAACTCCAGAGGTACGCGGAGATCAGTGCCTCCAAAGGAGACGATGCCTGACTCCTCGTGAAACTTGATAGGAGTCCCAGGATTCCTGTGGCACGTGGAAAGGGACCCTTGTTCTCCCGCCTCAGCTGGAGAGACGTCCCAATTGCCTTGCCAAGCCTCGAGGAGAATCCCGAGTTGTGTCTCGCAACTAGGCAAGAGTCCTGACGTGGCTGAACAAACACGTGTGTGGAAGGGCCATCCCCGTCGTAACTCGAGAATATACCCCAGGTTCCCGCCGCAACTCGAGAAAAACCATGAGACTTCCCCCTCGCCGCGAGATGAGGCCCGATTCCCCTGCACTGCGTGCAGAGCAATTCTGTGTTGCACATCACACATGAAAGGAGCCTTGATTTCCTTCATGGCACTCCAGAGAAACCCCAAGAACACTGTTTCAAGGCTAGAGGGATCCTGAGGTCACTGTAGCAACACGAAAGAGCTCCGTGGACCAAAAATCAACTCGAGATGAGAGGTTAGTCCCTGGCTTCGACTCCAGAGGAATACCACCTTACCACAAGCACCTCAAGAGGAGGCTTCTCCCAGCTCTAGGTATGTGAGAGGGACCCTGAGTTTGCGGCCTCAAGTGGAATGGACACCGCGATGCCCTGACTCGAAATAAGGCCGGATATCCCTGCAGTGACTGGAATGCAGGCTCGTCTTGCATCTCCCAAGAAGAAAGGATGTCTGAATCCCCTGTGGAGACCACAGAGAAACACCTAGTTCCCCACCTCATGGCGATCGGAGGCCTCACATCCTTTGAAAATTCCAGAGGTACGCGGAGATCAGTGCCTCCAAAGGAGACGATGCCTGACTCCTCGTGAAACTTGATAGGAGTCCCAGGATTCTTGTGGCACGTGGAAAGGGACCCTTGGTCTCCCGCCTCAGCTGGAGAGGCGTCCCAATTGCCCTGCCAAGCCTCGAGGAGAATCCCGAGTTGTCCCTCGCAACTAGGCAGGAGTCCTGACATGGCTGAACACACACGTGGGTGGAAGGGCCATCCCCGTCGTAACTCGAGAATATACCCCAGGTTCCCGCCGCAACTCGAGAAAAACCATGAGACTTCCCCCTCGCCGCGAGATGAGGCCCGATTCCCCTGTACTGCGTGCAGAGCAATTCCGTCTTGCACATCACACATGAAAGGAGCCTTGATTTCCTTGATGGCACTCCAGAGAAACCCCAAGAACACTGTTTCAAGGCTAGAGGGATCCTGAGGTCACTGTTGCAACACGAAAGAACTCTGTGGACCAAAAATCAACTCAAAAAGAGAGGTTAGTCCCTGGATTCGTCTCCAGAGGAATACCACCTTACCACAAGCACCTCAAGAGGAGGCTTCTCTCAGCTCTAGGTATGTGAGAGGGACCCTGAGTTTGCGGCCTCAAGTGGAATGGACACCGCGATGCCCTGACTCGAAATAAGGCCGGATATCCCTGCAGTGACTTCAATGCAGGCTCGTCTTGCATCTCGCAGGACGAAAGGGTGTCTGAATCCCCTGTGGAGACCACAGAGAAAGACTTAGTTCCCCACCTCATCGCGACCGATAGCCTCACATCCTTTGAAAACTCCAGAGGTACGCGGAGATCAGTGCCTCCAAAGGAGACGATGCCTGACTCCTCGTGAAACTTGATAGGAGTCCCAGGATTCCTGTGGCACTTGGAAAGGGACACTTGGTCTCCCGCCTCAGCTGGAGAGGCGTCCCAATTGCCCTGCCAAGCCTCGAGGAGAATCCAGAGTTGTCCCTCGCAACTAGGCAGGAGTCCTGACGTCGCTGAAGAAACACGTGGGTGGAAGGGCCATCCCCGTCGTAACTCCAGAATATACCCCAGGTTCCCGCCGCAACTCGAGAAAAACCATGAGACTTCCCCCTCGCCGCGAGATGAGGCCCGATTCCCCTGCACTGCGTGCAGAGCAATTCCGTGTTGCACATCACACATGAAAGGAGCCTTGATTTCCTTGATGGCACTCCAGAGAAACCCCAAGAACACTGTTTCAAGGCTAGAGGGATCCTGAGGTCACTGTAGCAACACGAAAGAGCTCCGTGGGCCAAAAATCAACTCGAGATGAGAGGTTAGTCCCTGGCTTCGACTCCAGAGGAATACCACCTTACCACAAGCACCTCAAGAGGAGGCTTCTCTCAGCTCTAGGTATGTGAGAGGGACCCTGAGTTTGCGGCCTCAAGTGGAATGGACACCGCGATGCCCTGACTCGAAATAAGGCCGGATATCCCTGCAGTGACTGGAATGCAGGCTCGTCTTGCATCTCCCAAGACGAAAGGGTGTCTGAATCCCCTGTGGAGACCACAGAGAAAGACCTAGTTCCCCACCTCATCGCGACAGGAGGCCTCAAATCCTTTGAAAACTCCAGAGGTATGCGGAGATCAGTGCCTCCAAAGGAGACGATGCCTGACTCCTCGTGAAACTTGATAGGAGACCCAGGATTCCTGTGGCACATGGAAAGGGACCCTTGGTCTCCCGTCTCAGGTGGAGAGGCGTCCCAATTGCCCTGCAAAGCCTCGAGGAGAATCCCGAGTTGTCCCTCGCAAGTAGGCAGGAGTCCTGACGTCGCTGAAGAAACACGTGGGTGGAAGGGCCATCCCCGTTGTAACTCGAGAATATACCCCAGGTTCCCGCCGCAACTCGAGAAAAACCATGAGACTTCCCCCTCGCCGCGAGATGAGGCCCGATTCCCCTGCACTGCGTGCAGAGCAATTCCGTGTTGCACATCACACATGAAAGGAGCCTTGATTTCCTTGATGGCACTCCAGAGAAACCCCAAGAACACTGTTTCAAGGCTAGAGGGATCCTGAGGTCACTGTAGCAACACGAAAGAGCTCCGTGGACCAAGAATCAACACGAGATGAGAGGTTAGTCCCTGGCTTCGACTCCTGAGGAATACCACCTTACCACAAGCACCTCAAGAGGAGGCTTCTCTCAGCTCTAGGTATGTGAGAGGGATCCTGAGTTTGCGGCCTCAAGTGGAATGGACACCGCGATGCCCTGACTCGAAATAAGGCCGGATATCCCTGCAGTGACTTGAATGCAGGCTCGTCTTGCATCTCCCAAGAAGAAAGGATGTCTGAATCCCCTGTGGAGACCACAGAGAAACACCTAGTTCCCCACCTCATGGCGATCGGAGGCCTCACATCCTTTGAAAATTCCAGAGGTACGCGGAGATCAGTGCCTCCAAAGGAGACGATGCCTGACTCCTCGTGAAACTTGATAGGAGTCCCAGGATTCTTGTGGCACGTGGAAAGGGACCCTTGGTCTCCCGCCTCAGCTGGAGAGGCGTCCCAATTGCCCTGCCAAGCCTCGAGGAGAATCCCGAGTTGTCCCTCGCAACTAGGCAGGAGTCCTGACATGGCTGAACACACACGTGGGTGGAAGGGCCATCCCCGTCGTAACTCGAGAATATACCCCAGGTTCCCGCCGCAACTCGAGAAAAACCATGAGACTTCCCCCTCGCCGCGAGATGAGGCCCGATTCCCCTGTACTGCGTGCAGAGCAATTCCGTCTTGCACATCACACATGAAAGGAGCCTTGATTTCCTTGATGGCACTCCAGAGAAACCCCAAGAACACTGTTTCAAGGCTAGAGGGATCCTGAGGTCACTGTTGCAACACGAAAGAACTCTGTGGACCAAAAATCAACTCAAAAAGAGAGGTTAGTCCCTGGATTCGTCTCCAGAGGAATACCACCTTACCACAAGCACCTCAAGAGGAGGCTTCTCTCAGCTCTAGGTATGTGAGAGGGACCCTGAGTTTGCGGCCTCAAGTGGAATGGACACCGCGATGCCCTGACTCGAAATAAGGCCGGATATCCCTGCAGTGACTTCAATGCAGGCTCGTCTTGCATCTCGCAGGACGAAAGGGTGTCTGAATCCCCTGTGGAGACCACAGAGAAAGACTTAGTTCCCCACCTCATCGCGACCGATAGCCTCACATCCTTTGAAAACTCCAGAGGTACGCGGAGATCAGTGCCTCCAAAGGAGACGATGCCTGACTCCTCGTGAAACTTGATAGGAGTCCCAGGATTCCTGTGGCACTTGGAAAGGGACACTTGGTCTCCCGCCTCAGCTGGAGAGGCGTCCCAATTGCCCTGCCAAGCCTCGAGGAGAATCCAGAGTTGTCCCTCGCAACTAGGCAGGAGTCCTGACGTCGCTGAAGAAACACGTGGGTGGAAGGGCCATCCCCGTCGTAACTCCAGAATATACCCCAGGTTCCCGCCGCAACTCGAGAAAAACCATGAGACTTCCCCCTCGCCGCGAGATGAGGCCCGATTCCCCTGCACTGCGTGCAGAGCAATTCCGTGTTGCACATCACACATGAAAGGAGCCTTGATTTCCTTGATGGCACTCCAGAGAAACCCCAAGAACACTGTTTCAAGGCTAGAGGGATCCTGAGGTCACTGTAGCAACACGAAAGAGCTCCGTGGGCCAAAAATCAACTCGAGATGAGAGTTTAGTCCCTGGCTTCGACTCCAGAGGAATACCACCTTACCACAAGCACCTCAAGAGGAGGCTTCTCTCAGCTCTAGGTATGTGAGAGGGACCCTGAGTTTGCGGCCTCAAGTGGAATGGACACCGCGATGCCCTGACTCGAAATAAGGCCGGATATCCCTGCAGTGACTGGAATGCAGGCTCGTCTTGCATCTCCCAAGACGAAAGGGTGTCTGAATCCCCTGTGGAGACCACAGAGAAAGACCTAGTTCCCCACCTCATCGCGACAGGAGGCCTCAAATCCTTTGAAAACTCCAGAGGTATGCGGAGATCAGTGCCTCCAAAGGAGACGATGCCTGACTCCTCGTGAAACTTGATAGGAGACCCAGGATTCCTGTGGCACATGGAAAGGGACCCTTGGTCTCCCGTCTCAGGTGGAGAGGCGTCCCAATTGCCCTGCAAAGCCTCGAGGAGAATCCCGAGTTGTCCCTCGCAAGTAGGCAGGAGTCCTGACGTCGCTGAAGAAACACGTGGGTGGAAGGGCCATCCCCGTTGTAACTCGAGAATATACCCCAGGTTCCCGCCGCAACTCGAGAAAAACCATGAGACTTCCCCCTCGCCGCGAGATGAGGCCCGATTCCCCTGCACTGCGTGCAGAGCAATTCCGTGTTGCACATCACACATGAAAGGAGCCTTGATTTCCTTGATGGCACTCCAGAGAAACCCCAAGAACACTGTTTCAAGGCTAGAGGGATCCTGAGGTCACTGTAGCAACACGAAAGAGCTCCGTGGACCAAGAATCAACACGAGATGAGAGGTTAGTCCCTGGCTTCGACTCCTGAGGAATACCACCTTACCACAAGCACCTCAAGAGGAGGCTTCTCTCAGCTCTAGGTATGTGAGAGGGATCCTGAGTTTGCGGCCTCAAGTGGAATGGACACCGCGATGCCCTGACTCGAAATAAGGCCGGATATCCCTGCAGTGACTTGAATGCAGGCTCGTCTTGCATCTCCCAAGAAGAAAGGATGTCTGAATCCCCTGTGGAGACCACAGAGAAACACCTAGTTCCCCACCTCATGGCGATCGGAGGCCTCACATCCTTTGAAAATTCCAGAGGTACGCGGAGATCAGTGCCTCCAAAGGAGACGATGCCTGACTCCTCGTGAAACTTGATAGGAGTCCCAGGATTCTTGTGGCACGTGGAAAGGGACCCTTGGTCTCCCGCCTCAGCTGGAGAGGCGTCCCAATTGCCCTGCCAAGCCTCGAGGAGAATCCCGAGTTGTCCCTCGCAACTAGGCAGGAGTCCTGACGTGGCTGAACAAACACGTGGGTGGAAGGGCCATCCCCGTCGTAACTCGAGAATATACCCCAGGTTCCCGCCGCAACTCGAGAAAAACCATGAGACTTCCCCCTCGCCGCGAGATGAGGCCCGATTCCCCTGTACTGCGTGCAGAGCAATTCCGTCTTGCACATCACACATGAAAGGAGCCTTGATTTCCTTGATGGCACTCCAGAGAAACCCCAAGAACACTGTTTCAAGGCTAGAGGGATCCTGAGGTCACTGTAGCAACACGAAAGAACTCTGTGGACCAAAAATCAACTCGAAAAGAGAGGTTAGTCCCTGGCTTCGTCTCCAGAGGAATACCACCTTACCACAAGCACCTCAAGAGGAGGCTTCTCTCAGCTCTAGGTATGTGAGAGGGACCCTGAGTTTGCGCCCTCAAGTGGAATGGACACCGCGATGCCCTGACTCGAAATAAGGCCGGATATCCCTGCAGTGACTTCAATGCCGGCTCGTCTTGCATTTCCCAGGACGAAAGGATGTCTGAATCCCCTGTGGAATGCACAAAGAAAGACTTAGTTCCCCACCTCATCGCGATCGATAGCCTCACATCCTTTGAAAACTCCAGAGGTACGCGGAGATCAGTGCCTCCAAAGGAGACGATGCCTGACTCCTCGTGAAACTTGATAGGAGTCCCAGGATTCCTGTGGCACTTGGAAAGGGACCCTTGGTCTCCCGCCTCAGCTGGAGAGGCGTCCCAATTGCCCTGCCAAGCCTCAAGGAGAATCCAGAGTTGTCCCTCGCAACTAGGCAGGAGTCCTGACGTCGCTGAAGAAACACGTGGGTGGAAGGGCCATCCCCGTCTTAACTCGAGAATATACCCCAGGTTCCCGCCGCAACTCGAGAAAAACCATGAGACTTCCCCCTCGCTGCGAGATGAGGCCCGATTCCCCTGCACTGCGTGCAGAGCAATTCCGTGTTGCACATCACACATGAAAGGAGCCTTGATTTCCTTGATGGCACTCCAGAGAAACCCCAACAACACTGTTTCAAGGCTAGAGGGATCCTGAGGTCACTGTAGCAACACGAAAGAGCTCCGTGGACCAAGAATAAATTTGAGATGAGAGGTTAGTCCCTGGCTTCGACTCCTGAGGAATACCAGCTTACCACAATCACCTCAAGAGGAGGCTTCTCTCAGCTCTAGGTATGTGAGAGGGACCCTGAGTTTGCGGCCTCATGTGGAATGGACACCGCGATGCCCTGACGCGAAATAAGGCCGGATATCCCTGCAGTGACTTGAATGCAGGCTCGTCTTGCATCTCCCAAGAAGAAAGGATGTCTGAATCCCCTGTGGAGACCACAGAGAAAGTCCTAGTTCCCCACCTCATCGCGACCGGAGGCCTCACATCCTTTCAAAACTCCAGAGGTACGCGGAGATCAGTGCCACCAAAGGAGACGATGCCTGACTCCTCGTGAAACTTGATAGGAGTCCCAGGATTCTTGTGGCACGTGGAAAGGGACCCTTGGTCTCCCGCCTCAGCTGGAGAGGCGTTCCAATTGCCCTGCCAAGCCTCGAGGAGAATCCCGAGTTGTCCCTCGCAACTAGGCAGGAGTCCTGACGTCGCTGAAGAAACACGTGCGTGGAAGGGCCATCCCCGTCGTAACTCGAGAATATACCCCAGGTTCCCGCCGCAACTCGAGAAAAACCATGAGACTTCCCCCTCGATGAGAGATGAGGCCCGATTCCCCTGTACTGCGTGCAGAGCAATTCCGTCTTGCACATCACACATGAAAGGAGCCTTGATTTCCTTGATGGCACTCCAGAGAAACCCCAAGAACACTGTTTCAAGGATAGAGGGATCCTGAGGTCACTGTAGCAACACGAAAGAACTCTGTGGACCAAAAATCAACTCAAAAAGAGAGGTTAGTCCCTGGATTCGTCTCCAGAGGAATACCACCTTACCACAAGCACCTCAAGAGGAGGCTTCTCTCAGCTCTAGGTATGTGAGAGGGACCCTGAGTTTGCGGCCTCAAGTGGAATGGACACCGCGATGCCCTGACTCGAAATAAGGCCGGATATCCCTGCAGTGACTTCAATGCAGGCTCGTCTTGCATCTCCCAGGACGAAAGGATGTCTGAATCCCCTGTGGAAAGCACAGAGAAAGACTTAGTTCCCCACCTCATCGCGACCGATAGCCTCACATCCTTTGAAAACTCCAGAGGTACGCGGAGATCAGTGCCTCCAAAGGAGACGATGTCTGACTCCTCGTGAAACTTGATAGGAGTCCCAGGATTCCTGTGGCACTTGGAAAGGGACACTTGGTCTCCCGCCTCAGCTGGAGAGGCGTCCCAATTGCCCTGCCAAGCCTCGAGGAGAATCCAGAGTTGTCCCTCGCAACTAGGCAGGAGTCCTGACGTCACTGAAGAAACACGTGGGTGGAAGGGCCATCCCCGTCGTAACTCGAGAATATACCCCAGGTTCCCGCCGCAACTCGAGAAAAACCATGAGACTTCCCCCTCGCCGCGAGATGAGGCCCGATTCCCCTGCACTGCGTGCAGAGCAATTCCGTGTTGCACATCACACATGAAAGGAGCCTTGATTTCCTTGATGGCACTCCAGAGAAACCCCAAGAACACTGTTTCAAGGCTAGAGGGATCCTGAGGTCACTGTAGCAACACGAAAGAGCTCCGTGGGCCAAAAATCAACTCGAGATGAGAGGTTAGTCCCTGGCTTCGACTCCAGAGGAATACCACCTTACCACAAGCACCTCAAGAGGAGGCTTCTCTCAGCTCTAGGTATGTGAGAGGGACCCTGAGTTTGCGGCCTCAAGTGGAATGGACACCGCGATGCCCTGACGCAAAATAAGGCTGGATATCCCTGCAGTGACTTGAATGCAGGCTCGTCTTGCATCTCCCAAGATGAAAGGATGTCTGAATCCCCTGTGGAGACCACAGAGAAAGACCTAGTTCCCCACCTCATCGCGACCGGAGGCCTCACATCCTTTGAAAACTCCAGAGGTACGCGGAGATCAGTGCCTCCAAAGGAGACGATGCCTGACTCCTCGTGAAACTTGATAGGAGTCCCAGGATTCCTGTGGCACGTGGAAAGGGACCCTTGTTCTCCCGCCTCAGCTGGAGAGACGTCCCAATTGCCTTGCCAAGCCTCGAGGAGAATCCCGAGTTGTGTCTCGCAACTAGGCAAGAGTCCTGACGTGGCTGAACAAACACGTGTGTGGAAGGGCCATCCCCGTCGTAACTCGAGAATATACCCCAGGTTCCCGCCGCAACTCGAGAAAAACCATGAGACTTCCCCCTCGCCGCGAGATGAGGCCCGATTCCCCTGCACTGCGTGCAGAGCAATTCTGTGTTGCACATCACACATGAAAGGAGCCTTGATTTCCTTCATGGCACTCCAGAGAAACCCCAAGAACACTGTTTCAAGGCTAGAGGGATCCTGAGGTCACTGTAGCAACACGAAAGAGCTCCGTGGGCCAAAAATCAACTCGAGATGAGAGGTTAGTCCCTGGCTTCGACTCCAGAGGAATACCACCTTACCACAAGCACCTCAAGAGGAGGCTTCTCCCAGCTCTAGGTATGTGAGAGGGACCCTGAGTTTGCGGCCTCAAGTGGAATGGACACCGCGATGCCCTGACTCGAAATAAGGCCGGATATCCCTGCAGTGACTGGAATGCAGGCTCGTCTTGCATCTCCCAAGACGAAAGGGTGTCTGAATCCCCTGTGGAGACCACAGAGAAAGACCTAGTTCCCCACCTCATCGCGACAGGAGGCCTCAAATCCTTTGAAAACTCCAGAGGTATGCGGAGATCAGTGCCTCCAAAGGAGACGATGCCTGACTCCTCGTGAAACTTGATAGGAGACCCAGGATTCCTGTGGCACATGGAAAGGGACCCTTGGTCTCCCGTCTCAGGTGGAGAGGCGTCCCAATTGCCCTGCAAAGCCTCGAGTTGAATCCCGAGTTGTCCCTCGCAAGTAGGCAGGAGTCCTGACGTCGCTGAAGAAACACGTGGGTGGAAGGGCCATCCCCGTTGTAACTCGAGAATATACCCCAGGTTCCCGCCGCAACTCGAGAAAAACCATGAGACTTCCCCCTCGCCGCGAGATGAGGCCCGATTCCCCTGCACTGCGTGCAGAGCAATTCCGTGTTGCACATCACACATGAAAGGAGCCTTGATTTCCTTGATGGCACTCCAGAGAAACCCCAAGAACACTGTTTCAAGGCTAGAGGGATCCTGAGGTCACTGTAGCAACACGAAAGAGCTCCGTGGACCAAGAATCAACACGAGATGAGAGGTTAGTCCCTGGCTTCGACTCCTGAGGAATACCACCTTACCACAAGCACCTCAAGAGGAGGCTTCTCTCAGCTCTAGGTATCTGAGAGGGACCCTGAGTTTGCGGCCTCAAGTGGAATGGACACCGCGATGCCCTGACTCGAAATAAGGCCGGATATCCCTGCAGTGACTTCAATGCAGGCTCGTCTTGCATCTCCCAGGACGAAAGGATGTCTGAATCCCCTGTGGAAAGCACAGAGAAAGACTTAGTTCCCCACCTCATCGCGACCGATAGCCTCACATCCTTTGAAAACTCCAGAGGTACGCGGAGATCAGTGCCTCCAAAGGAGACGATGCCTGACTCCTCGTGAAACTTGATAGGAGTCCCAGGATTCCTGTGGCACTTGAAAAGGGACACTTGGTCTCCCGCCTCAGCTGGAGAGGCGTCCCAATTGCCCTGCCAAGCCTCGAGGAGAATCCAGAGTTGTCCCTCGCAACTAGGCAGGAGTCCTGACGTCACTGAAGAAACACGTGGGTGGAAGGGCCATCCCCGTCGTAACTCGAGAATATACCCCAGGATCCTGCCGCAACTCGAGAAAAACCATGAGACTTCCCCCTCGCCGCGAGATGAGGCCCGATTCCCCTGCACTGCGTGCAGAGCAATTCCGTGTTGCACATCACACATGAAAGGAGCCTTGATTTCCTTGATGGCACTCCAGAGAAACCCCAAGAACACTGTTTCAAGGCTAAAGGGATCCTGAGGTCACTGTAGCAACACGAAAGAGCTCCGTGGGCCAAAAATCAACTCGAGATGAGAGGTTAGTCCCTGGCTTCGACTCCAGAGGAATACCACCTTACCACAAGCACCTCAACAGGAGGCTTCTCTCAGCTCTAGGTATGTGAGAGGGACCCTGAGTTTGCGGCCTCAAGTGGAATGGACACCGCGATGCCCTGACACGAAGTAAGGCTGGATATCCCTGCAGTGACTTGAATGCAGGCTCGTCTTGCATCTCCCAAGATGAAAGGATGTCTGAATCCCCTGTGGAGACCACAGAGAAAGACCTATTTCCCCATCTCATCGCGACCGGAGGCCTCACATCCTTTGAAAACTCCAGAGGTACGCGGAGATCAGTGCCTCCAAAGGAGACGATGCCTGACTCCTCGTGAAACTTGATAGGAGTCCCAGGATTCCTGTGGCACGTGGAAAGGGACCCTTGGTCTCCCGCCTCAGCTGGAGAGGCGTCCCAATTGCCTTGCCAAGCCTCGAGGAGAATCCCGAGTTGTGTCTCGCAACTAGGCAAGAGTCCTGACGTGGCTGAACAAACACGTGGGTGGAAGGGCCATCCCCGTCGTAACTCGAGAATATACCCCAGGTTCCCGCCGCAACTCGAGAAAAACCATGAGACTTCCCCCTCGCCGCGAGATGAGGCCCGATTCCCCTGCACTGCGTGCAGAGCAATTCCGTGTTGCACATCACACATGAAAGGAGCCTTGATTTCCTTCATGGCACTCCAGAGAAATCCCAAGAACACTGTTTCAAGGCTAGAGGGATCCTCAGGTCACTGTAGCAACACGAAAGAGCTCCGTGGACCAAAAATCAACTCGAGATGAGAGGTTAGTCCCTGGCTTCGACTCCAGAGGAATACCACCTTACCACAAGCACCTCAAGAGGAGGCTTCTCTCAGCTCTAGGTATGTGAGAGGGATCCTGAGTTTGCGGCCTCAAGTGGAATGGACACCGCGATGCCCTGACTCGAAATAAGGCCGGATATCCCTGCAGTGACTTGAATGCAGGCTCGTCTTGCATCTCCCAAGAAGAAAGGATGTCTGAATCCCCTGTGGAGACCACAGAGAAACACCTAGTTCCCCACCTCATGGCGATCGGAGGCCTCACATCCTTTGAAAATTCCAGAGGTACGCGGAGATCAGTGCCTCCAAAGGAGACGATGCCTGACTCCTCGTGAAACTTGATAGGAGTCCCAGGATTCTTGTGGCACGTGGAAAGGGACCCTTGGTCTCCCGCCTCAGCTGGAGAGGCGTCCCAATTGCCCTGCCAAGCCTCGAGGAGAATCCCGAGTTGTCCCTCGCAACTAGGCAGGAGTCCTGACGTGGCTGAACAAACACGTGGGTGGAAGGGCCATCCCCGTCGTAACTCGAGAATATACCCCAGGTTCCCGCCGCAACTCGAGAAAAACCATGAGACTTCCCCCTCGCCGCGAGATGAGGCCCGATTCCCCTGTACTGCGTGCAGAGCAATTCCGTCTTGCACATCACACATGAAAGGAGCCTTGATTTCCTTGATGGCACTCCAGAGAAACCCCAAGAACACTTTTTCAAGGCTAGAGGGATCCTGAGGTCACTGTTGCAACCCGAAAGAACTCTGTGGACCAAAAATCAACTCAAAAAGAGAGGTTAGTCCCTGGATTCGTCTCCAGAGGAATACCACCTTACCACAAGCACCTCAAGAGGAGGCTTCTCTCAGCTCTAGGTATGTGAGAGGGACCCTGAGTTTGCGGCCTCAAGTGGAATGGACACCGCGATGCCCTGACTCGAAATAAGGCCGGATATCCCTGCAGTGACTTGAATGCAGGCTCGTCTTGCATCTCCCAAGACGAAAGGGTGTCTGAATCCCCTGTGGAGACCACAGAGAAAGACCTAGTTCCCCACCTCATCGCGACAGGAGGCCTCAAATCCTTTGAAAACTCCAGAGGTATGCGGAGATCAGTGCCTCCAAAGGAGACGATGCCTGACTCCTCGTGAAACTTGATAGGAGACCCAGGATTCCTGTGGCACATGGAAAGGGACCCTTGGTCTCCCGTCTCAGGTGGAGAGGCGTCCCAATTGCCCTGCAAAGCCTCGAGGAGAATCCCGAGTTGTCCCTCGCAAGTAGGCAGGAGTCCTGACGTCGCTGAAGAAACACGTGGGTGGAAGGGCCATCCCCGTCGTAACTCGAGAATATACCCCAGGTTCCCGCCGCAACTCGAGAAAAACCATGAGACTTCCCCCTCGCCGCGAGATGAGGCCCGATTTCCCTGCACTGCGTGCAGAGCAATTCCGTGTTGCACATCACACATGAAAGGAGCCTTGATTTCCTTGATGGCACTCCAGAGAAACCCCAAGAACACTGTTTCAAGGCTAGAGGGATCCTGAGGTCACTGTAGCAACACGAAAGAGCTCCGTGGACCAAGAATCAACACGAGATGAGAGGTTAGTCCCTGGCTTCGACTCCTGAGGAATACCACCTTACCACAAGCACCTCAAGAGGAGGCTTCTCTCAGCTCTAGGTATGTGAGAGGGATCCTGAGTTTGCGGCCTCAAGTGGAATGGACACCGCGATGCCCTGACTCGAAATAAGGCCGGATATCCCTGCAGTGACTTGAATGCAGGCTCGTCTTGCATCTCCCAAGAAGAAAGGATGTCTGAATCCCCTGTGGAGACCACAGAGAAACACCTAGTTCCCCACCTCATGGCGATCGGAGGCCTCACATCCTTTGAAAATTCCAGAGGTATGCGGAGATCAGTGCCTCCAAAGGAGACGATGCCTGACTCCTCGTGAAACTTGATAGGAGTCCCAGGATTCTTGTGGCACGTGGAAAGGGACCCTTGGTCTCCCGCCTCAGCTGGAGAGGCGTCCCAATTGCCCTGCCAAGCCTCGAGGAGAATCCCGAGTTGTCCCTCGCAACTAGGCAGGAGTCCTGACGTGGCTGAACAAACACGTGGGTGGAAGGGCCATCCCCGTCGTAACTCGAGAATATACCCCAGGTTCCCGCCGCAACTCGAGAAAAACCATGAGACTTCCCCCTCGATGCGAGATGAGGCCCGATTCCCCTGTACTGCGTGCAGAGCAATTCCGTCTTGCACATCACACATGAAAGGAGCCTTGATTTCCTTGATGGCACTCCAGAGAAACCCCAAGAACACTGTTTCAAGGCTAGAGGGATCCTGAGGTCACTGTAGCAACACGAAAGAACTCTGTGGACCAAAAATCAACTCGAAAAGAGAGGTTAGTCCCTGGATTCGTCTCCAGAGGAATACCACCTTACCACAAGCACCTCAAGAGGAGGCTTCTCTCAGCTCTAGGTATCTGAAAGGGACCCTGAGTTTGCGGCCTCAAGTGGAATGGACACCGCGATGCCCTGACTCGAAATAAGGCCGGATATCCCTGCAGTGACTTCAATGCCGGCTCGTCTTGCATTTCCCAGGACGAAAGGATGTCTGAATCCCCTGTGGAATGCACAAAGAAAGACTTAGTTCCCCACCTCATCGCGATCGATAGCCTCACATCCTTTGAAAACTCCAGAGGTACGCGGAGATCAGTGCCTCCAAAGGAGACGATGCCTGACTCCTCGTGAAACTTGATAGGAGTCCCAGGATTCCTGTGGCACTTGGAAAGGGACCCTTGGTCTCCCGCCTCAGCTGGAGAGGCGTCCCAATTGCCCTGCCAAGCCTCGAGGAGAATCCAGAGTTGTCCCTCGCAACTAGGCAGGAGTCCTGACGTCGCTGAAGAAACACGTGGGTGGAAGGGCCATCCCCGTCTTAACTCGAGAATATACCCCAGGTTCCCGCCGCAACTCGAGAAAAACCATGAGACTTCCCCCTCGCCGCGAGATGAGGCCCGATTCCCCTGTACTGCGTGCAGAGCAATTCCGTCTTGCACATCACACATGAAAGGAGCCTTGATTTCCTTGATGGCACTCCAGAGAAACCCCAAGAACACTGTTTCAAGGCTAGAGGGATCCTGAGGTCACTGTAGCAACACGAAAGAGCTCCGTGGACCAAGAATAAATTTGAGATGAGAGGTTAGTCCCTGGATTCGTCTCCAGAGGAATACCACCTTACCACAAGCACCTCAAGAGGAGGCTTCTCTCAGCTCTAGGTATGTGAGAGGGACCCTGAGTTTGCGGCCTCAAGTGGAATGGACACCGCGATGCCCTGACTCGAAATAAGGCCGGATATCCCTGCAGTGACTTCAATGCAGGCTCGTCTTGCATCTCCCAGGACGAAAGGATGTCTGAATCCCCTGTGGAAAGCACAGAGAAAGACTTAGTTCCCCACCTCATCGCGACCGATAGCCTCACATCCTTTGAAAACTCCAGAGGTACGCGGAGATCAGTGCCTCCAAAGGAGACGATGCCTGACTCCTCGTGAAACTTGATAGGAGTCCCAGGATTCCTGTGGCACTTGGAAAGGGACACTTGGTCTCCCGCCTCAGCTGGAGAGGCGTCCCAATTGCCCTGCCAAGCCTCGAGGAGAATCCAGAGTTGTCCCTCGCAACTAGGCAGGAGTCCTGACGTCGCTGAAGAAACACGTGGGTGGAAGGGCCATCCCCGTCGTAACTCGAGAATATACCCCAGGTTCCCGCCGCAACTCGAGAAAAACCATGAGACTTCCCCCTCGCCGCGAGATGAGGCCCGATTCCCCTGCACTGCGTGCAGAGCAATTCCGTGTTGCACATCACACATGAAAGGAGCCTTGATTTCCTTGATGGCACTCCAGAGAAACCCCAAGAACACTGTTTCAAGGCTAGAGGGATCCTGAGGTCACTGTAGCAACACGAAAGAGCTCCGTGGACCAAGAATCAACACGAGATGAGAGGTTAGTCCCTGGCTTCGACTCCTGAGGAATACCACCTTACCACAAGCACCTCAAGAGGAGGCTTCTCTCAGCTCTAGGTATGTGAGAGGGATCCTGAGTTTGCGGCCTCAAGTGGAATGGACACCGCGATGCCCTGACTCGAAATAAGGCCGGATATCCCTGCAGTGACTTGAATGCAGGCTCGTCTTGCATCTCCCAAGAAGAAAGGATGTCTGAATCCCCTGTGGAGACCACAGAGAAACACCTAGTTCCCCACCTCATGGCGATCGGAGGCCTCACATCCTTTGAAAATTCCAGAGGTATGCGGAGATCAGTGCCTCCAAAGGAGACGATGCCTGACTCCTCGTGAAACTTGATAGGAGTCCCAGGATTCTTGTGGCACGTGGAAAGGGACCCTTGGTCTCCCGCCTCAGCTGGAGAGGCGTCCCAATTGCCCTGCCAAGCCTCGAGGAGAATCCCGAGTTGTCCCTCGCAACTAGGCAGGAGTCCTGACGTGGCTGAACAAACACGTGGGTGGAAGGGCCATCCCCGTCGTAACTCGAGAATATACCCCAGGTTCCCGCCGCAACTCGAGAAAAACCATGAGACTTCCCCCTCGATGCGAGATGAGGCCCGATTCCCCTGTACTGCGTGCAGAGCAATTCCGTCTTGCACATCACACATGAAAGGAGCCTTGATTTCCTTGATGGCACTCCAGAGAAACCCCAAGAACACTGTTTCAAGGCTAGAGGGATCCTGAGGTCACTGTAGCAACACGAAAGAACTCTGTGGACCAAAAATCAACTCGAAAAGAGAGGTTAGTCCCTGGATTCGTCTCCAGAGGAATACCACCTTACCACAAGCACCTCAAGAGGAGGCTTCTCTCAGCTCTAGGTATCTGAAAGGGACCCTGAGTTTGCGGCCTCAAGTGGAATGGACACCGCGATGCCCTGACTCGAAATAAGGCCGGATATCCCTGCAGTGACTTCAATGCCGGCTCGTCTTGCATTTCCCAGGACGAAAGGATGTCTGAATCCCCTGTGGAATGCACAAAGAAAGACTTAGTTCCCCACCTCATCGCGATCGATAGCCTCACATCCTTTGAAAACTCCAGAGGTACGCGGAGATCAGTGCCTCCAAAGGAGACGATGCCTGACTCCTCGTGAAACTTGATAGGAGTCCCAGGATTCCTGTGGCACTTGGAAAGGGACACTTGGTCTCCCGCCTCAGCTGGAGAGGCGTCCCAATTGCCCTGCCAAGCCTCGAGGAGAATCCAGAGTTGTCCCTCGCAACTAGGCAGGAGTCCTGACGTCGCTGAAGAAACACGTGGGTGGAAGGGCCATCCCCGTCTTAACTCGAGAATATACCCCAGGTTCCCGCCGCAACTCGAGAAAAACCATGAGACTTCCCCCTCGCCGCGAGATGAGGCCCGATTCCCCTGCACTGCGTGCAGAGCAATTCCGTGTTGCACATCACACATGAAAGGAGCCTTGATTTCCTTGATGGCACTCCAGAGAAACCCCAAGAACACTGTTTCAAGGCTAGAGGGATCCTGAGGTCACTGTAGCAACACGAAAGAGCTCCGTGGACCAAGAATAAATTTGAGATGAGAGGTTAGTCCCTGGATTCGTCTCCAGAGGAATACCACCTTACCACAAGCACCTCAAGAGGAGGCTTCTCTCAGCTCTAGGTATGTGAGAGGGACCCTGAGTTTGCGGCCTCAAGTGGAATGGACACCGCGATGCCCTGACTCGAAATAAGGCCGGATATCCCTGCAGTGACTTCAATGCAGGCTCGTCTTGCATCTCCCAGGACGAAAGGATGTCTGAATCCCCTGTGGAAAGCACAGAGAAAGACTTAGTTCCCCACCTCATCGCGACCGATAGCCTCACATCCTTTGAAAACTCCAGAGGTACGCGGAGATCAGTGCCTCCAAAGGAGACGATGCCTGACTCCTCGTGAAACTTGATAGGAGTCCCAGGATTCCTGTGGCACTTGGAAAGGGACACTTGGTCTCCCGCCTCAGCTGGAGAGGCGTCCCAATTGCCCTGCCAAGCCTCGAGGAGAATCCAGAGTTGTCCCTCGCAACTAGGCAGGAGTCCTGACGTCGCTGAAGAAACACGTGGGTGGAAGGGCCATCCCCGTCGTAACTCGAGAATATACCCCAGGATCCTGCCGCAACTCGAGAAAAACCATGAGACTTCCCCCTCGCCGCGAGATGAGGCCCGATTCCCCTGCACTGCGTGCAGAGCAATTCCGTGTTGCACATCACACATGAAAGGAGCCTTGATTTCCTTGATGGCACTCCAGAGAAACCCCAAGAACACTGTTTCAAGGCTAGAGGGATCCTGAGGTCACTGTAGCAACACGAAAGAGCTCCGTGGGCCAAAAATCAACTCGAGATGAGAGGTTAGTCCCTGGCTTCGACTCCAGAGGAATACCACCTTACCACAAGCACCTCAACAGGAGGCTTCTCTCAGCTCTAGGTATGTGAGAGGGACCCTGAGTTTGCGGCCTCAAGTGGAATGGACACCGCGATGCCCTGACACGAAGTAAGCCTGGATATCCCTGCAGTGACTTGAATGCAGGCTCGTCTTGCATCTCCCAAGATGAAAGGATGTCTGAATCCCCTGTGGAGACCACAGAGAAAGACCTATTTCCCCATCTCATCGCGACCGGAGGCCTCACATCCTTTGAAAACTCCAGAGGTACGCGGAGATCAGTGCCTCCAAAGGAGACGATGCCTGACTCCTCGTGAAAGTTGATAGGAGTCCCAGGATTCCTGTGGCACGTGGAAAGGGACCCTTGGTCTCCCGCCTCAGCTGGAGAGGCGTCCCAATTGCCTTGCCAAGCCTCGAGGAGAATCCCGAGTTGTGTCTCGCAACTAGGCAAGAGTCCTGACGTGGCTGAACAAACACGTGGGTGGAAGGGCCATCCCCGTCGTAACTCGAGAATATACCCCAGGTTCCCGCCGCAACTCGAGAAAAACCATGAGACTTCCCCCTCGCCGCGAGATGAGGCCCGATTCCCCTGCACTGCGTGCAGAGCAATTCCGTGTTGCACATCACACATGAAAGGAGCCTTGATTTCCTTCATGGCACTCCAGAGAAATCCCAAGAACACTGTTTCAAGGCTAGAGGGATCCTGAGGTCACTGTAGCAACACGAAAGAGCTCCGTGGACCAAAAATCAACTCGAGATGAGAGGTTAGTCCCTGGCTTCGACTCCAGAGGAATACCACCTTACCACAAGCACCTCAAGAGGAGGCTTCTCTCAGCTCTAGGTATGTGAGAGGGATCCTGAGTTTGCGGCCTCAAGTGGAATGGACACCGCGATGCCCTGACTCGAAATAAGGCCGGATATCCCTGCAGTGACTTGAATGCAGGCTCGTCTTGCATCTCCCAAGAAGAAAGGATGTCTGAATCCCCTGTGGAGACCACAGAGAAACACCTAGTTCCCCACCTCATGGCGATCGGAGGCCTCACATCCTTTGAAAATTCCAGAGGTACGCGGAGATCAGTGCCTCCAAAGGAGACGATGCCTGACTCCTCGTGAAACTTGATAGGAGTCCCAGGATTCTTGTGGCACGTGGAAAGGGACCCTTGGTCTCCCGCCTCAGCTGGAGAGGCGTCCCAATTGCCCTGCCAAGCCTCGAGGAGAATCCCGAGTTGTCCCTAGCAACTAGGCAGGAGTCCTGACGTGGCTGAACAAACACGTGGGTGGAAGGGCCATCCCCGTCGTAACTCGAGAATATACCCCAGGTTCCCGCCGCAACTCGAGAAAAACCATGAGACTTCCCCCTCGCCGCGAGATGAGGCCCGATTCCCCTGCACTGCGTGCAGAGCAATTCCGTGTTGCACATCACACATGAAAGGAGCCTTGATTTTCTTGATGGCACTCCAGAGAAACCCCAAGAACACTGTTTCAAGGCTAGAGGGATCCTGAGGTCACTGTTGCAACACGAAAGAACTCTGTGGACCAAAAATCAACTCGAAAAGAGAGGTTAGTCCCTGGATTCGTCTCCAGAGGAATACCACCTTACCACAAGCACCTCAAGAGGAGGCTTCTCTCAGCTCTAGGTATGTGAGAGGGACCCTGAGTTTGCGGCCTCAAGTGGAATGGACACCGCGATGCCCTGACTCGAAATAAGGCCGGATATCCCTGCAGTGACTTGAATGCAGGCTCGTCTTGCATCTCCCAAGACGAAAGGGTGTCTGAATCCCCTGTGGAGACCACAGAGAAAGACCTAGTTCCCCACCTCATCGCGACAGGAGGCCTCAAATCCTTTGAAAACTCCAGAGGTATGCGGAGATCAGTGCCTCCAAAGGAGACGATGCCTGACTCCTCGTGAAACTTGATAGGAGACCCAGGATTCCTGTGGCACATGGAAAGGGACCCTTGGTCTCCCGTCTCAGGTGGAGAGGCGTCCCAATTGCCCTGCAAAGCCTCGAGGAGAATCCCGAGTTGTCCCTCGCAAGTAGGCAGGAGTCCTGACGTCGCTGAAGAAACACGTGGGTGGAAGGGCCATCCCCGTCGTAACTCGAGAATATACCCCAGGTTCCCGCCGCAACTCGAGAAAAACCATGAGACTTCCCCCTCGCCGCGAGATGAGGCCCGATTCCCCTGCACTGCGTGCAGAGCAATTCCGTGTTGCACATCACACATGAAAGGAGCCTTGATTTCCTTGATGGCACTCCAGAGAAACCCCAACAACACTGTTTCAAGGCTAGAGGGATCCTGAGGTCACTGTAGCAACACGAAAGAGCTCCGTGGACCAAGAATCAACACGAGATGAGAGGTTAGTCCCTGTCTTCGACTCCTGAGGAATACCACCTTACCACAAGCACCTCAAGAGGAGGCTTCTCTCAGCTCTAGGTATGTGAGAGGAATCCTGAGTTTGCGGCCTCAAGTGGAATGGACACCGCGATGCCCTGACTCGAAATAAGGCCGGATATCCCTGCAGTGACTTGAATGCAGGCTCGTCTTGCATCTCCCAAGAAGAAAGGATGTCTGAATCCCCTGTGGAGACCACAGAGAAACACCTAGTTCCCCACCTCATGGCGATCGGAGGCCTCACATCCTTTGAAAATTCCAGAGGTACGCGGAGATCAGTGCCTCCAAAGGAGACGATGCCTGACTCCTCGTGAAACTTGATAGGAGTCCCAGGATTCCTGTGGCACGTGGAAAGGGACCCTTGTTCTCCCGCCTCAGCTGGAGAGACGTCCCAATTGCCTTGCCAAGCCTCGAGGAGAATCCCGAGTTGTGTCTCGCAACTAGGCAAGAGTCCTGACGTGGCTGAACAAACACGTGTGTGGAAGGGCCATCCCCGTCGTAACTCGAGAATATACCCCAGGTTCCCGCCGCAACTCGAGAAAAACCATGAGACTTCCCCCTCGCCGCGAGATGAGGCCCGATTCCCCTGCACTGCGTGCAGAGCAATTCTGTGTTGCACATCACACATGAAAGGAGCCTTGATTTCCTTCATGGCACTCCAGAGAAACCCCAAGAACACTGTTTCAAGGCTAGAGGGATCCTGAGGTCACTGTAGCAACACGAAAGAGCTCCGTGGACCAAAAATCAACTCGAGATGAGAGGTTAGTCCCTGGCTTCGACTCCAGAGGAATACCACCTTACCACAAGCACCTCAAGAGGAGGCTTCTCCCAGCTCTAGGTATGTGAGAGGGACCCTGAGTTTGCGGCCTCAAGTGGAATGGACACCGCAATGCCCTGACTCGAAATAAGGCCGGATATCCCTGCAGTGACTGGAATGCAGGCTCGTCTTGCATCTCCCAAGACGAAAGGATGTCTGAATCCCCTGTGGAGACCACAGAGAAAGACCTAGTTCCCCACCTCATCGCGACAGGAGGCCTCAAATCCTTTGAAAACTCCAGAGGTATGCGGAGATCAGTGCCTCCAAAGGAGACGATGCCTGACTCCTCGTGAAACTTGATAGGAGACCCAGGATTCCTGTGGCACATGGAAAGGGACCCTTGGTCTCCCGTCTCAGGTGGAGAGGCGTCCCAATTGCCCTGCAAAGCCTCGAGTTGAATCCCGAGTTGTCCCTCGCAAGTAGGCAGGAGTCCTGACGTCGCTGAAGAAACACGTGGGTGGAAGGGCCATCCCCGTTGTAACTCGAGAATATACCCCAGGTTCCCGCCGCAACTCGAGAAAAACCATGAGACTTCCCCCTCGCCGCGAGATGAGGCCCGATTCCCCTGCACTGCGTGCAGAGCAATTCCGTGTTGCACATCACACATGAAAGGAGCCTTGATTTCCTTGATGGCACTCCAGAGAAACCCCAAGAACACTGTTTCAAGGCTAGAGGGATCCTGAGGTCACTGTAGCAACACGAAAGAGCTCCGTGGACCAAGAATCAACACGAGATGAGAGGTTAGTCCCTGGCTTCGACTCCTGAGGAATACCACCTTACCACAAGCACCTCAAGAGGAGGCTTCTCTCAGCTCTAGGTATCTGAGAGGGACCCTGAGTTTGCGGCCTCAAGTGGAATGGACACCGCGATGCCCTGACTCGAAATAAGGCCGGATATCCCTGCAGTGACTTCAATGCAGGCTCGTCTTGCATCTCCCAGGACGAAAGGATGTCTGAATCCCCTGTGGAAAGCACAGAGAAAGACTTAGTTCCCCACCTCATCGCGACCGATAGCCTCACATCCTTTGAAAACTCCAGAGGTACGTGGAGATCAGTGCCTCCAAAGGAGACGATGCCTGACTCCTCGTGAAACTTGATAGGAGTCCCAGGATTCCTGTGGCACTTGGAAAGGGACACTTGGTCTCCCGCCTCAGCTGGAGAGGCGTCCCAATTGCCCTGCCAAGCCTCGAGGAGAATCCAGAGTTGTCCCTCGCAACTAGGCAGGAGTCCTGACGTCACTGAAGAAACACGTGGGTGGAAGGGCCATCCCCGTCGTAACTCGAGAATATACCCCAGGATCCTGCCGCAACTCGAGAAAAACCATGAGACTTCCCCCTCGCCGCGAGATGAGGCCCGATTCCCCTGCACTGCGTGCAGAGCAATTCCGTGTTGCACATCACACATGAAAGGAGCCTTGATTTCCTTGATGGCACTCCAGAGAAACCCCAAGAACACTGTTTCAAGGCTAAAGGGATCCTGAGGTCACTGTAGCAACACGAAAGAGCTCCGTGGGCCAAAAATCAACTCGAGATGAGAGGTTAGTCCCTGGCTTCGACTCCAGAGGAATACCACCTTACCACAAGCACCTCAAGAGGAGGCTTCTCTCAGCTCTAGGTATGTGAGAGGGACCCTGAGTTTGCGGCCTCAAGTGGAATGGACACCGCGATGCCCTGACACGAAGTAAGGCTGGATATCCCTGCAGTGACTTGAATGCAGGCTCGTCTTGCATCTCCCAAGATGAAAGGATGTCTGAATCCCCTGTGGAGACCACAGAGAAAGACCTATTTCCCCATCTCATCGCGACCGGAGGCCTCACATCCTTTGAAAACTCCAGAGGTACGCGGAGATCAGTGCCTCCAAAGGAGACGATGCCTGACTCCTCGTGAAACTTGATAGGAGTCCCAGGATTCCTGTGGCACGTGGAAAGGGACCCTTGGTCTCCCGCCTCAGCTGGAGAGGCGTCCCAATTGCCTTGCCAAGCCTCGAGGAGAATCCCGAGTTGTGTCTCGCAACTAGGCAAGAGTCCTGACGTGGCTGAACAAACACGTGGGTGGAAGGGCCATCCCCGTCGTAACTCGAGAATATACCCCAGGTTCCCGCCGCAACTCGAGAAAAACCATGAGACTTCCCCCTCGCCGCGAGATGAGGCCCGATTCCCCTGCACTGCGTGCAGAGCAATTCCGTGTTGCACATCACACATGAAAGGAGCCTTGATTTCCTTCATGGCACTCCAGAGAAATCCCAAGAACACTGTTTCAAGGCTAGAGGGATCCTGAGGTCACTGTAGCAACACGAAAGAGCTCCGTGGACCAAAAATCAACTCGAGATGAGAGGTTAGTCCCTGGCTTCGACTCCAGAGGAATACCACCTTACCACAAGCACCTCAAGAGGAGGCTTCTCTCAGCTCTAGGTATGTGAGAGGGATCCTGAGTTTGCGGCCTCAAGTGGAATGGACACCGCGATGCCCTGACTCGAAATAAGGCCGGATATCCCTGCAGTGACTTGAATGCAGGCTCGTCTTGCATCTCCCAAGAAGAAAGGATGTCTGAATCCCCTGTGGAGACCACAGAGAAACACCTAGTTCCCCACCTCATGGCGATCGGAGGCCTCACATCCTTTGAAAATTCCAGAGGTACGCGGAGATCAGTGCCTCCAAAGGAGACGATGCCTGACTCCTCGTGAAACTTGATAGGAGTCCCAGGATTCTTGTGGCACGTGGAAAGGGACCCTTGGTCTCCCGCCTCAGCTGGAGAGGCGTCCCAATTGCCCTGCCAAGCCTCGAGGAGAATCCCGAGTTGTCCCTCGCAACTAGGCAGGAGTCCTGACGTGGCTGAACAAACACGTGGGTGGAAGGGCCATCCCCGTCGTAACTCGAGAATATACCCCAGGTTCCCGCCGCAACTCGAGAAAAACCATGAGACTTCCCCCTCGCCGCGAGATGAGGCCCGATTCCCCTGTACTGCGTGCAGAGCAATTCCGTCTTGCACATCACACATGAAAGGAGCCTTGATTTCCTTGATGGCACTCCAGAGAAACCCCAAGAACACTGTTTCAAGGCTAGAGGGATCCTGAGGTCACTGTTGCAACACGAAAGAACTCTGTGGACCAAAAATCAACTCAAAAAGAGAGGTTAGTCCCTGGATTCGTCTCCAGAGGAATACCACCTTACCACAAGCACCTCAAGAGGAGGCTTCTCTCAGCTCTAGGTATGTGAGAGGGACCCTGAGTTTGCGGCCTCAAGTGGAATGGACACCTCGATGCCCTGACTCGAAATAAGGCCGGATGTTCCTGCAGTGACTTGAATGCAGGCTCGTCTTGCATCTCCCAAGACGAAAGGGTGTCTGAATCCCCTGTGGAGACCACAGAGAAAGACCTAGTTCCCCACCTCATCGCGACAGGAGGCCTCAAATCCTTTGAAAACTCCAGAGGTATGCGGAGATCAGTGCCTCCAAAGGAGACGATGCCTGACTCCTCGTGAAACTTGATAGGAGACCCAGGATTCCTGTGGCACATGGAAAGGGACCCTTGGTCTCCCGTCTCAGGTGGAGAGGCGTCCCAATTGCCCTGCAAAGCCTCGAGGAGAATCCCGAGTTGTCCCTCGCAAGTAGGCAGGAGTCCTGACGTCGCTGAAGAAACACGTGGGTGGAAGGGCCATCCCCGTCGTAACTCGAGAATATACCCCAGGTTCCCGCCGCAACTCGAGAAAAACCATGAGACTTCCCCCTCGCCGCGAGATGAGGCCCGATTTCCCTGCACTGCGTGCAGAGCAATTCCGTGTTGCACATCACACATGAAAGGAGCCTTGATTTCCTTGATGGCACTCCAGAGAAACCCCAAGAACACTGTTTCAAGGCTAGAGGGATCCTGAGGTCACTGTAGCAACACGAAAGAGCTCCGTGGACCAAGAATCAACACGAGATGAGAGGTTAGTCCCTGGCTTCGACTCCTGAGGAATACCACCTTACCACAAGCACCTCAAGAGGAGGCTTCTCTCAGCTCTAGGTATGTGAGAGGGATCCTGAGTTTGCGGCCTCAAGTGGAATGGACACCGCGATGCCCTGACTCGAAATAAGGCCGGATATCCCTGCAGTGACTTGAATGCAGGCTCGTCTTGCATCTCCCAAGAAGAAAGGATGTCTGAATCCCCTGTGGAGACCACAGAGAAACACCTAGTTCCCCACCTCATGGCGATCGGAGGCCTCACATCCTTTGAAAATTCCAGAGGTACGCGGAGATCAGTGCCTCCAAAGGAGACGATGCCTGACTCCTCGTGAAACTTGATAGGAGTCCCAGGATTCTTGTGGCACGTGGAAAGGGACCCTTGGTCTCCCGCCTCAGCTGGAGAGGCGTCCCAATTGCCCTGCCAAGCCTCGAGGAGAATCCCGAGTTGTCCCTCGCAACTAGGCAGGAGTCCTGACGTGGCTGAACAAACACGTGGGTGGAAGGGCCATCCCCGTCGTAACTCGAGAATATACCCCAGGTTCCCACCGCAACTCGAGAAAAACCATGAGACTTCCCCCTCGATGCGAGATGAGGCCCGATTCCCCTGTACTGCGTGCAGAGCAATTCCGTCTTGCACATCACACATGAAAGGAGCCTTGATTTCCTTGATGGCACTCCAGAGAAACCCCAAGAACACTGTTTCAAGGCTAGAGGGATCCTGAGGTCACTGTAGCAACACGAAAGAACTCTGTGGACCAAAAATCAACTCGAAAAGAGAGGTTAGTCCCTGGATTCGTCTCCAGAGGAATACCACCTTACCACAAGCACCTCAAGAGGAGGCTTCTCTCAGCTCTAGGTATCTGAGAGGGACCCTGAGTTTGCGGCCTCAAGTGGAATGGACACCGCGATGCCCTGACTCGAAATAAGGCCGGATATCCCTGCAGTGACTTCAATGCCGGCTCGTCTTGCATTTCCCAGGACGAAAGGATGTCTGAATCCCCTGTGGAATGCACAAAGAAAGACTTAGTTCCCCACCTCATCGCGATCGATAGCCTCACATCCTTTGAAAACTCCAGAGGTACGCGGAGATCAGTGCCTCCAAAGGAGACGATGCCTGACTCCTCGTGAAACTTGATAGGAGTCCCAGGATTCCTGTGGCACTTGGAAAGGGACCCTTGGTCTCCCGCCTCAGCTGGAGAGGCGTCCCAATTGCCCTGCCAAGCCTCGAGGAGAATCCAGAGTTGTCCCTCGCAACTAGGCAGGAGTCCTGACGTCGCTGAAGAAACACGTGGGTGGAAGGGCCATCCCCGTCTTAACTCGAGAATATACCCCAGGTTCCCGCCGCAACTCGAGAAAAACCATGAGACTTCCCCCTCGCCGCGAGATGAGGCCCGATTCCCCTGCACTGCGTGCAGAGCAATTCCGTGTTGCACATCACACATGAAAGGAGCCTTGATTTCCTTGATGGCACTCCAGAGAAACCCCAAGAACACTGTTTCAAGGCTAGAGGGATCCTGAGGTCACTGTAGCAACACGAAAGAGCTCCGTGGACCAAGAATAAATTTGAGATGAGAGGTTAGTCCCTGGATTCGTCTCCAGAGGAATACCACCTTACCACAAGCACCTCAAGAGGAGGCTTCTCTCAGCTCTAGGTATGTGAGAGGGACCCTGAGTTTGCGGCCTCAAGTGGAATGGACACCGCGATGCCCTGACTCGAAATAAGGCCGGATATCCCTGCAGTGACTTCAATGCAGGCTCGTCTTGCATCTCCCAGGACGAAAGGATGTCTGAATCCCCTGTGGAAAGCACAGAGAAAGACTTAGTTCCCCACCTCATCGCGACCGATAGCCTCACATCCTTTGAAAACTCCAGAGGTACGCGGAGATCAGTGCCTCCAAAGGAGACGATGCCTGACTCCTCGTGAAACTTGATAGGAGTCCCAGGATTCCTGTGGCACTTGGAAAGGGACACTTGGTCTCCCGCCTCAGCTGGAGAGGCGTCCCAATTGCCCTGCCAAGCCTCGAGGAGAATCCAGAGTTGTCCCTCGCAACTAGGCAGGAGTCCTGACGTCACTGAAGAAACACGTGGGTGGAAGGGCCATCCCCGTCGTAACTCGAGAATATACCCCAGGATCCTGCCGCAACTCGAGAAAAACCATGAGACTTCCCCCTCGCCGCGAGATGAGGCCCGATTCCCCTGCACTGCGTGCAGAGCAATTCCGTGTTGCACATCACACATGAAAGGAGCCTTGATTTCCTTGATGGCACTCCAGAGAAACCCCAAGAACACTGTTTCAAGGCTAGAGGGATCCTGAGGTCACTGTAGCAACACGAAAGAGCTCCGTGGGCCAAAAATCAACTCGAGATGAGAGGTTAGTCCCTGGCTTCGACTCCAGAGGAATACCACCTTACCACAAGCACCTCAACAGGAGGCTTCTCTCAGCTCTAGGTATGTGAGAGGGACCCTGAGTTTGCGGCCTCAAGTGGAATGGACACCGCGATGCCCTGACTCGAAATAAGGCCGGATATCCCTGCAGTGACTTGAATGCAGGCTCGTCTTGCATCTCCCAAGAAGAAAGGATGTCTGAATCCCCTGTGGAGACCACAGAGAAACACCTAGTTCCCCACCTCATGGCGATCGGAGGCCTCACATCCTTTGAAAATTCCAGAGGTACGCGGAGATCAGTGCCTCCAAAGGAGACGATGCCTGACTCCTCGTGAAACTTGATAGGAGTCCCAGGATTCTTGTGGCACGTGGAAAGGGACCCTTGGTCTCCCGCCTCAGCTGGAGAGGCGTCCCAATTGCCCTGCCAAGCCTCGAGGAGAATCCCGAGTTGTCCCTAGCAACTAGGCAGGAGTCCTGACGTGGCTGAACAAACACGTGGGTGGAAGGGCCATCCCCGTCGTAACTCGAGAATATACCCCAGGTTCCCGCCGCAACTCGAGAAAAACCATGAGACTTCCCCCTCGCCGCGAGATGAGGCCCGATTCCCCTGTACTGCGTGCAGAGCAATTCCGTGTTGCACATCACACATGAAAGGAGCCTTGATTTTCTTGATGGCACTCCAGAGAAACCCCAAGAACACTGTTTCAAGGCTAGAGGGATCCTGAGGTCACTGTTGCAACACGAAAGAACTCTGTGGACCAAAAATCAACTCGAAAAGAGAGGTTAGTCCCTGGATTCGTCTCCAGAGGAATACCACCTTACCACAAGCACCTCAAGAGGAGGCTTCTCTCAGCTCTAGGTATGTGAGAGGGACCCTGAGTTTGCGGCCTCAAGTGGAATGGACACCGCGATGCCCTGACTCGAAATAAGGCCGGATATCCCTGCAGTGATTTCAATGCAGGCTCGTCTTGCATGTCCCAGTACAAAAGGATGTCTGAATCCCCTGTGGAAAGCACAGAGAAAGACTTAGTTCCCCACCTAATCGCGACCGATAGCCTCACATCCTTTGAAAACTCCAGAGGTACGCGGAGATCAGTGCCTCCAAAGGAGACGATGCCTGACTCCTCGTGAAACTTGATAGGAGACCCAGGATTCCTGTGGCACATGGAAAGGGACCCTTGGTCTCCCGTCTCAGGTGGAGAGGCGTCCCAATTGCCCTGCAAAGCCTCGAGGAGAATCCCGAGTTGTCCCTCGCAAGTAGGCAGGAGTCCTGACGTCGCTGAAGAAACACGTGGGTGGAAGGGCCATCCCCGTCGTAACTCGAGAATATACCCCAGGTTCCCGCCGCAACTCGAGAAAAACCATGAGACTTCCCCCTCGCCGCGAGATGAGGCCCGATTCCCCTGCACTGCGTGCAGAGCAATTCCGTGTTGCACATCACACATGAAAGGAGCCTTGATTTCCTTGATGGCACTCCAGAGAAACCCCAACAACACTGTTTCAAGGCTAGAGGGATCCTGAGGTCACTGTAGCAACACGAAAGAGCTCCGTGGACCAAGAATCAACACGAGATGAGAGGTTAGTCCCTGTCTTCGACTCCTGAGGAATACCACCTTACCACAAGCACCTCAAGAGGAGGCTTCTCTCAGCTCTAGGTATGTGAGAGGAATCCTGAGTTTGCGGCCTCAAGTGGAATGGACACCGCGATGCCCTGACTCGAAATAAGGCCGGATATCCCTGCAGTGACTTGAATGCAGGCTCGTCTTGCATCTCCCAAGAAGAAAGGATGTCTGAATCCCCTGTGGAGACCACAGAGAAACACCTAGTTCCCCACCTCATGGCGATCGGAGGCCTCACATCCTTTGAAAATTCCAGAGGTACGCGGAGATCAGTGCCTCCAAAGGAGACGATGCCTGACTCCTCGTGAAACTTGATAGGAGTCCCAGGATTCTTGTGGCACGTGGAAAGGGACCCTTGGTCTCCCGCCTCAGCTGGAGAGGCGTCCCAATTGCCCTGCCAAGCCTCGAGGAGAATCCCGAGTTGTCCCTCGCAACTAGGCAGGAGTCCTGACGTGGCTGAACAAACACGTGGGTGGAAGGGCCATCCCCGTCGTAACTCGAGAATATACCCCAGGTTCCCGCCGCAACTCGAGAAAAACCATGAGACTTCCCCCTCGCCGCGAGATGAGGCCCGATTCCCCTGTACTGCGTGCAGAGCAATTCCGTCTTGCACATCACACATGAAAGGAGCCTTGATTTCCTTGATGGCACTCCAGAGAAACCCCAAGAACACTGTTTCAAGGCTAGCGGGATCCTGAGGTCACTGTTGCAACACGAAAGAACTCTGTGGACCAAAAATCAACTCAAAAAGAGAGGTTAGTCCCTGGATTCGTCTCCAGAGGAATACCACCTTACCACAAGCACCTCAAGAGGAGGCTTCTCTCAGCTCTAGGTATGTGAGAGGGACCCTGAGTTTGCGGCCTCAAGTGGAATGGACACTGCGATGCCCTGACTCGAAATAAGGCCGGATATCCCTGCAGTGACTTCAATGCAGGCTCGTCTTGCATCTCCCAGGAAGAAAGGGTGTCTGAATCCCCTGTGGAGACCACAGAGAAAGACTTAGTTCCCCACCTCATCGCGACCGATAGCCTCACATCCTTTGAAAACTCCAGAGGTACGCGGAGATCAGTGCCTCCAAAGGAGACGATGCCTGACTCCTCGTGAAACTTGATAGGAGTCCCAGGATTCCTGTGGCACTTGGAAAGGGACACTTGGTCTCCCGCCTCAGCTGGAGAGGCGTCCCAATTGCCCTGCCAAGCCTCGAGGAGAATCCAGAGTTGTCCCTCGCAACTAGGCAGGAGTCCTGACGTCGCTGAAGAAACACGTGGGTGGAAGGGCCATCCCCGTCGTAACTCGAGAATATACCCCAGGTTCCCGCCGCAACTCGAGAAAAACCATGAGACTTCCCCCTCGCCGCGAGATGAGGCCCGATTCCCCTGCACTGCGTGCAGAGCAATTCCGTGTTGCACATCACACATGAAAGGAGCCTTGATTTCCTTGATGGCACTCCAGAGAAACCCCAAGAACACTGTTTCAAGGCTAGAGGGATCCTGAGGTCACTGTAGCAACACGAAAGAGCTCCGTGGGCCAAAAATCAACTCGAGATGAGAGGTTAGTCCCTGGCTTCGACTCCAGAGGAATACCACCTTACCACAAGCACCTCAACAGGAGGCTTCTCTCAGCTCTAGGTATGTGAGAGGGACCCTGAGTTTGCGGCCTCAAGTGGAATGGACACCGCGATGCCCTGACGCAAAATAAGGCTGGATATCCCTGCAGTGACTTGAATGCAGGCTCGTCTTGCATCTCCCAAGATGAAAGGATGTCTGAATCCCCTGTGGAGACCACAGAGAAAGACCTAGTTCCCCACCTCATCGCGACCGGAGGCCTCACATCCTTTGAAAACTCCAGAGGTACGCGGAGATCAGTGCCTCCAAAGGAGACGATGCCTGACTCCTCGTGAAACTTGATAGGAGTCCCAGGATTCCTGTGGCACGTGGAAAGGGACCCTTGGTCTCCCGCCTCAGCTGGAGAGACGTCCCAATTGCCTTGCCAAGCCTCGAGGAGAATCCCGAGTTGTGTCTCGCAACTAGGCAAGAGTCCTGACGTGGCTGAACAAACACGTGTGTGGAAGGGCCATCCCCGTCGTAACTCGAGAATATACCCCAGGTTCCCGCCGCAACTCGAGAAAAACCATGAGACTTCCCCCTCGCCGCGAGATGAGGCCCGATTCCCCTGCACTGCGTGCAGAGCAATTCTGTGTTGCACATCACACATGAAAGGAGCCTTGATTTCCTTCATGGCACTCCAGAGAAACCCCAAGAACACTGTTTCAAGGCTAGAGGGATCCTGAGGTCACTGTAGCAACACGAAAGAGCTCCGTGGACCAAAAATCAACTCGAGATGAGAGGTTAGTCCCTGGCTTCGACTCCAGAGGAATACCACCTTACCACAAGCACCTCAAGAGGAGGCTTCTCTCAGCTCTAGGTATGTGAGAGGGACCCTGAGTTTGCGGCCTCAAGTGGAATGGACACCGCGATGCCCTGACTCGAAATAAGGCCGGATATCCCTGCAGTGACTGGAATGCAGGCTCGTCTTGCATCTCCCAAGATGAAAGCATGTCTGAATCCCCTGTGGAGACCACAGAGAAAGACCTAGTTCCCCACCTCATCGCGACAGGAGGCCTCAAATCCTTTGAAAACTCCAGAGGTATGCGGAGATCAGTGCCTCCAAAGGAGACGATGCCTGACTCCTCGTGAAACTTGATAGGAGACCCAGGATTCCTGTGGCACATGGAAAGGGACCCTTGGTCTCCCGCCTCAGCTGGAGAGGCGTCCCAATTGCCCTGCCAAGCCTCGAGGAGAATCCCGAGTTGTCCCTCGCAACTAGGCAGGAGTCCTGACGTCGCTGAAGAAACACGTGGGTGGAAGGGCCATCCCCGTCGTAACTCGAGAATATACCCCAGGTTCCCGCCGCAACTCGAGAAAAACCATGAGACTTCCCCCTCGCCGCGAGATGAGGCCCGATTCCCCTGCACTGCGTGCAGAGCAATTCCGTGTTGCACATCACACATGAAAGGAGCCTTGATTTCCTTGATGGCACTCCAGAGAAACCCCAAGAACACTGTTTCAAGGCTAGAGGGATCCTGAGGTCACTGTAGCAACACGAAAGAGCTCCGTGGACCAAGAATCAACACGAGATGAGAGGTTAGTCCCTGGCTTCGACTCCTGAGGAATACCACCTTACCACAAGCACCTCAAGAGGAGGCTTCTCTCAGCTCTAGGTATGTGAGAGGGATCCTGAGTTTGCGGCCTCAAGTGGAATGGACACCGCGATGCCCTGACTCGAAATAAGGCCGGATATCCCTGCAGTGACTTGAATGCAGGCTCGTCTTGCATCTCCCAAGAAGAAAGGATGTCTGAATCCCCTGTGTAGACCACAGAGAAACACCTAGTTCCCCACCTCATGGCGATCGGAGGCCTCACATCCTTTGAAAATTCCAGAGGTACGCGGAGATCAGTGCCTCCAAAGGAGACGATGCCTGACTCCTCGTGAAACTTGATAGGAGTCCCAGGATTCTTGTGGCACGTGGAAAGGGACCCTTGGTCTCCCGCCTCAGCTGGAGAGGCGTCCCAATTGCCCTGCCAAGCCTCGAGGAGAATCCCGAGTTGTCCCTCGCAACTAGGCAGGAGTCCTGACGTGGCTGAACAAACACGTGGGTGGAAGGGCCATCCCCGTCGTAACTCGAGAATATACCCCAGGTTCCCGCCGCAACTCGAGAAAAACCATGAGACTTCCCCCTCGATGCGAGATGAGGCCCGATTCCCCTGTACTGCGTGCAGAGCAATTCCGTCTTGCACATCACACATGAAAGGAGCCTTGATTTCCTTGATGGCACTCCAGAGAAACCCCAAGAACACTGTTTCAAGGCTAGAGGGATCCTGAGGTCACTGTAGCAACACGAAAGAACTCTGTGGACCAAAAATCAACTCGAAAAGAGAGGTTAGTCCCTGGCTTCGTCTCCAGAGGAATACCACCTTACCACAAGCACCTCAAGAGGAGGCTTCTCTCAGCTCTAGGTATGTGAGAGGGACCCGGAATTTGCGGCCTCAAGTGGAATGGACACCGCGATGCCCTGACTCGAAATAAGGCCGGATATCCCTGCAGTGACTTCAATGCCGGCTCGTCTTGCATTTCCCAGGACGAAAGGATGTCTGAATCCCCTGTGGAATGCACAAAGAAAGACTTAGTTCCCCACCTCATCGCGATCGATAGCCTCACATCCTTTGAAAACTCCAGAGGTACGCGGAGATCAGTGCCTCCAAAGGAGACGATGCCTGACTCCTCGTGAAACTTGATAGGAGTCCCAGGATTCCTGTGGCACTTGGAAAGGGACCCTTGGTCTCCCGCCTCAGCTGGAGAGGCGTCCCAATTGCCCTGCCAAGCCTCGAGGAGAATCCAGAGTTGTCCCTCGCAACTAGGCAGGAGTCCTGACGTCGCTGAAGAAACACGTGGGTGGAAGGGCCATCCCAGTCTTAACTCGAGATTATACCCCAGGTTCCCGCCGCAACTCGAGAAAAACCATGAGACTTCCCCCTCGCCGCGAGATGAGGCCCGATTCCCCTGCACTGCGTGCAGAGCAATTCCGTGTTGCACATCACACATGAAAGGAGCCTTGATTTCCTTGATGGCACTCCAGAGAAACCCCAAGAACACTGTTTCAAGGCTAGAGGGATCCTGAGGTCACTGTAGCAACACGAAAGAGCTCCGTGGGCCAAAAATCAACTCGAGATGAGAGGTTAGTCCCTGGCTTCGACTCCAGAGGAATACCACCTTACCACAAGCACCTCAAGAGGAGGCTTCTCTCAGCTCTAGGTATGTGAGAGGGACCCTGAGTTTGCGGCCTCAAGTGGAATGGACACCGCGATGCCCTGACGCAAAATAAGGCTGGATATCCCTGCAGTGACTTGAATGCAGGCTCGTCTTGCATCTCCCAAGATGAAAGGATGTCTGAATCCCCTGTGGAGACCACAGAGAAAGACCTAGTTCCCCACCTCATCGCGACCGGAGGCCTCACATCCTTTGAAAACTCCAGAGGTACGCGGAGGTCAGTGCCTCCAAAGGAGACGATGCCTGACTCCTCGTGAAACTTGATAGGAGTCCCAGGATTCTTGTGGCACGTGGAAAGGGACCCTTGGTCTCCCGCCTCAGCTGGAGAGGCGTTCCAATTGCCCTGCCAAGCCTCGAGGAGAATCCCGAGTTGTCCCTCGCAACTAGGAAGGAGTCCTGACGTGGCTGAACAAACACGTGGGTGGAAGGGCCATCCCCGTCGTAACTCGAGAATATACCCCAGGTTCCCGCCGCAACTCGAGAAAAACCATGAGACTTCCCCCTCGCCGCGAGATGAGGCCCGATTCCCCTGCACTGCGTGCAGAGCAATTCCGTGTTGCACATCACACATGAAAGGAGCCTTGATTTCCTTGATGGCACTCCAGAGAAACCCCAAGAACACTGTTTCAAGGCTAGAGGGATCCTGAGGTCACTGTAGCAACACGAAAGAGCTCCGTGGACCAAGAATCAACACGAGATGAGAGGTTAGTCCCTGGCTTCGACTCCTGAGGAATACCACCTTACCACAAGCACCTCAAGAGGAGGCTTCTCTCAGCTCTAGGTATGTGAGAGGGATCCTGAGTTTGCGGCCTCAAGTGGAATGGACACCGCGATGCCCTGACTCGAAATAAGGCCGGATATCCCTGCAGTGACTTGAATGCAGGCTCGTCTTACATCTCCCAAGAAGAAAGGATGTCTGAATCCCCTGTGGAGACCACAGAGAAACACCTAGTTCCCCACCTCATGGCGATCGGAGGCCTCACATCCTTTGAAAATTCCAGAGGTACGCGGAGATCAGTGCCTCCAAAGGAGACGATGCCTGACTCCTCGTGAAACTTGATAGGAGTCCCAGGATTCTTGTGGCACGTGGAAAGGGACCCTTGGTCTCCCGCCTCAGCTGGAGAGGCGTCCCAATTGCCCTGCCAAGCCTCGAGGAGAATCCCGAGTTGTCCCTCGCAACTAGGCAGGAGTCCTGACGTGGCTGAACACACACGTGGGTGGAAGGGCCATCCCCGTCGTAACTCGAGAATATACCCCAGGTTCCCGCCGCAACTCGAGAAAAACCATGAGACTTCCCCCTCGCCGCGAGATGAGGCCCAATTCCCCTGTACTGCGTGCAGAGCAATTCCGTCTTGCACATCACACATGAAAGGAGCCTTGATTTCCTTGATGGCACTCCAGAGAAACCCCAAGAACACTGTTTCAAGGCTAGAGGGATCCTGAGGTCACTGTTGCAACACGAAAGAACTCTGTGGACCAAAAATCAACTCAAAAATAGATGTTAGTCCCTGGATTCGTCTCCAGAGGAATACCACCTTACCACAAGCACCTCAAGAGAAGGCTTCTCTCAGCTCTAGGTATGTGAGAGGGACCCTGAGCTTGCGGCCTCAAGTGGAATGGACACCGCGATGCCCTGACTCGAAATAAGGCCGGATATCCCTGCAGTGACTGGAATGCAGGCTCGTCTTGCATCTCCCAAGACGAAAGGGTGTCTGAATCCCCTGTGGAGACCACAGAGAAAGACCTAGTTCCCCACCTCATCGCGACAGGAGGCCTCAAATCCTTTGAAAACTACAGAGGTATGCGGAGATCAGTGCCTCCAAAGGAGACGATGCCTGACTCCTCGTGAAACTTGATAGGAGACCCAGGATTCCTGTGGCACATGGAAAGTGACCCTTGGTCTCCCGTCTCAGGTGGAGAGGCGTCCCAATTGCCCTGCAAAGCCTCGAGGAGAATCCCGAGTTGTCCCTCGCAAGTAGGCAGGAGTCCTGACGTCGCTGAAGAAACACGTGGGTGGAAGGGCCATCCCCGTCGTAACTCGAGAATATACCCCAGGTTCCCGCCGCAACTCGAGAAAAACCATGAGACTTCGCCCTCGCCGCGAGATGAGGCCCGATTCCCCTGCACTGCGTGCAGAGCAATTCCGTCTTGCACATCACACATGAAAGGAGCCTTGATTTCCTTGATGGCACTCCAGAGAAACCCCAAGAACACTGTTTCAAGGCTAGAGGGATCCTGAGGTCACTGTAGCAACACGAAAGAGCTCCGTGGACCAAGAATCAACACGAGATGAGAGGTTAGTCCCTGGCTTCGACTCCTGAGGAATACCACCTTACCACAAGCACCTCAAGAGGAGGCTTCTCTCAGCTCTAGGTATGTGAGAGGGATCCTGAGTTTGCGGCCTCAAGTGGAATGGACACCGCGATGCCCTGACTCGAAATAAGGCCGGATATCCCTGCAGTGACTTGAATGCAGGCTCGTCTTGCATCTCCCAAGAAGAAAGGATGTCTGAATCCCCTGTGGAGACCACAGAGAAACACCTAGTTCCCCACCTCATGGCGATCGGAGGCCTCACATCCTTTGAAAATTCCAGAGGTACGCGGAGATCAGTGCCTCCAAAGGAGACGATGCCTGACTCCTCGTGAAACTTGATAGGAGTCCCAGGATTCTTGTGGCACGTGGAAAGGGACCCTTGGTCTCCCGCCTCAGCTGGAGAGGCGTCCCAATTGCCCTGCCAAGCCTCGAGGAGAATCCCGAGTTGTCCCTCGCAACTAGGTAGGAGTCCTGACGTGGCTGAACAAAAACGTGGGTGGAAGGGCCATCCCCGTCGTAACTCGAGAATATACCCCAGGTTCCCGCCGCAACTCGAGAAAAACCATGAGACTTCCCCCTCGCCGCGAGATGAGGCCCGATTCCCCTGTACTGCGTGCAGAGCAATTCCGTCTTGCACATCACACATGAAAGGAGCCTTGATTTCCTTGATGGCACTCCAGAGAAACCCCAAGAACACTGTTTCAAGGCTAGAGGGATCCTGAGGTCACTGTTGCAACACGAAAGAACTCTGTGGACCAAAAATCAACTCAAAAAGAGAGGTTAGTCCCTGGATTCGTCTCCAGAGGAATACCACCTTACCACAAGCACCTCAAGAGGAGGCTTCTCTCAGCTCTAGGTATGTGAGAGGGACCCTGAGTTTGCGGCCTCAAGTGGAATGGACACCGCGATGCCCTGACTCGAAATAAGGCCGGATATCCCTGCAGTGACTGGAATGCAGGTTCGTCTTGCATCTCCCAAGACGAAAGGGTGTCTGAATCCCCTGTGGAGACCACAGAGAAAGACTTAGTTCCCCACCTCATTGCGACAGATAGCCTCACATTCTTTGAAAACTCCAGAGGTACGCGGAGATCAGTGCCTCCAAAGGAGACGATGCCTGACTCCTCGTGAAACTTGATAGGAGTCCCAGGATTCCTGTGGCACTTGGAAAGGGACAGTTGGTCTCCCGCCTCAGCTGGAGAGGCTTCCCAATTGCCCTGCCAAGCCTCGAGGAGAATCCAGAGTTGTCCAACGCAACTAGGCAGGAGTCCTGACGTCGCTGAAGAAACACGTGGGTGGAAGGGCCATCCCCGTCGTAACTCGAGAATATACCCCAGGTTCCCGCCGCAACTCGAGAAAAACCATGAGACTTCCCCCTCGCCGCGAGATGAGGCCCGATTCCCCTGTACTGCGTGCAGAGCAATTTCGTCTTGCACATCACACATGAAAGGAGCCTTGATTTCCTTGATGTCACTCCAGAGAAACCCCAAGAACACTGTTTCAAGGCTAGAGGGATCCTGAGGTCACTGTAGCAACACGAAAGAACTCTGTGGACCAAAAATCAACTCGAAAAGAGAGGTTAGTCCCTGGCTTCGACTCCTGAGGAATACCACCTTACCACAAGCACCTCAAGAGGAGGCTTCTCTCAGCTCTAGGTATGTGAGAGGGACCCTGAGTTTGCGGCCTCAAGTGGAATGGACACCGCGATGCCCTGACTCGAAATAAGGCCGGATATCCCTGCAGTGACTTGAATGCAGGCTCGTCTTGCATCTCCCAAGAAGAAAGGATGTCTGAATCCCCTGTGGAGACCACAGAGAAAGACCTAGTTCCCCACCTCATCGCGACCGGAGGCCTCACATCCTTTGAAAACTCCAGAGGTACGCGGAGATCAGTGCCTCCAAAGGAGACGATGCCTGACTCCTCGTGAAACTTGATAGGAGTCCCAGGATTCCTGTGGCACTTGGAAAGGGACACTTGGTCTCCCGCCTCAGGTGGAGAGGCGTCCCAATTGCCCTGCCAAGCCTCGAGGAGAATCCAGAGTTGTCCCTCGCAACTAGGCAGGAGTCCTGACGTCGCTGAAGAAACACGTGGGTGGAAGGGCCATCCCCGTCGTAACTCGAGAATATACCCCAGGTTCCCGCCGCAACTCGAGAAAAACCATGAGACTTCCCCCTCGCCGCGAGATGAGGCCCGATTCCCCTGAACTGCGTGCAGAGCAATTCCGTGTTGCACATCACACATGAAAGGAGCCTTGATTTCCTTGATGGCACTCCAGAGAAACCCCAAGAACACTGTTTCAAGGCTAGAGGGATCCTGAGGTCACTGTAGCAACACGAAAGAGCTCCGTGGGCCAAAAATCAACTCGAGATGAGAGGTTAGTCCCTGGCTTCGACTCCAGAGGAATACCACCTTAACACAAGCACCTCAAGAGGAGGCTTCTCTCAGCTCTAGGTATGTGAGAGGGACCCTGAGTTTGCGGCCTCAAGTGGAATGGACACCGCGATGCCCTGACGCGAAATAAGGCCGGATATCCCTGCAGTGACTTGAATGCAGGCTCGTCTTGCATCTCCCAAGATGAAAGGATGTCTGAATCCCCTGTGGAGACCACAGAGAAAGACCTAGTTCCCCACCTCATCGCGACCGGAGGCCTCACATCCTTTGAAAACTCCAGAGGTACGCGGAGATCAGTGCCTCCAAAGGAGACGATGCCTGACTCCTCGTGAAACTTGATAGGAGTCCCAGGATTCCTGTGGCACGTGGAAAGGGACCCTTGGTCTCCCGCCTCAGCTGGAGAGGTGTCCCAATTGCCTTGCCAAGCCTCGAGGAGAATCCCGAGTTGTGTCTCGCAATTAGGCAAGAGTCCTGACGTGGCTGAACAAACACGTGTGTGGAAAGGCCATCCTCGTCGTAACTCGAGAATATACCCCAGGTTCCCGCCGCAACTAGAGAAAAACCATGAGACTTCCCCCTCGCCGCGAGATGAGGCCCGATTCCCCTGCACTGCGTGCAGAGCAATTCTGTGTTGCACATCACACATGAAAGGAGCCTTGATTTCCTTCATGGCACTTCAGAGAAACCCCAAGAACACTGTTTCAAGGCTAGAGGGATCCTGAGGTCACTGTAGCAACACGAAAGTGCTCCGTGGACCAAAAATCAACTCGAGATGAGAGGTTAGTCCCTGGCTTCGACTCCAGAGGAATACCACCATATCACAAGCACCTCAAGAGGAGGCTTCTCTCAGCTCTAGGTATGTGAGAGGGACCCTGAGTTTGTGGCCTCAAGTGGAATGGACACCGCGATGCCCTGACTCGAAATAAGGCCGGATATCCCTGCAATGACTGGAATGCAGGCTTGTCTTGCATCTCCCAAGACGAAAGGGTGTCTGAATCCCCTGTGGAGACCACAGAGAAAGACCAAGTTCCCCACGTCATCGCGACAGAAGGCCTCAAATCCTTTGAAAACTCCAGAGGTATGCGGAGATCAGTGCCTCCAAAGGAGACGATGCCTGACTCCTCGTGAAACTTGATAGGAGACCCAGGATTCCTGTGGCACGTGGAAAGGGACCCTTGGTCTCCCGTCTCAGATGGAGAGGCGTCCCAATTGCCCTGCAAAGCCTCGAGGAGAATCCCGAGTTGTCCCTCGCAACTAGGCAGGAGTCCTGACATGGCTGAACACACACGTGTGTGGAAGGGCCATCCCCGTCGGAACTCGAGAATATACCCCAGGTTCCCGCCGCAACTCGAGAAAAACCATGAGACTTCCCCCTCTCCGCAAAATGAGGCCCGATTCCCCTGCACTGCGTGCAGAGCAATTCCGTGTTGCACATCACACATGAAAGGAGCCTTGATTTCCTTGATGGCACTCCAGAGAAACCCCAAGAACACTGTTTCAAGGCTAGAGGGATCCTGAGGTCACTGTAGCAACACGAAAGAGCTCCGTGGACCAAGAATCAACACGAGATGAGAGGTTAGTCCCTGGCTTCGACTCCTGAGGAATACCACCTTACCACAAGCACCTCAAGAGGAGGCTTCTCTCAGCTCTAGGTATGTGAGAGGGACCCTGAGTTTGCGGCCTCAAGTGGAATGGACACCGCGATGCCCTGACTCGAAATAAGGCCGGATATCCCTGCAGTGACTTGAATGCAGGCTCGTCTTGCATCTCCCAAGACGAAAGGGTGTCTGAATCCCCTGTGGAGACCACAGAGAAAGACCTAGTTCCCCACCTCATCGCGACAGGAGGCCTCAAATCCTTTGAAAACTCCAGAGGTATGCGGAGATCAGTGCCTCCAAAGGAGACGATGCCTGACTCCTCGTGAAACTTGATAGGAGATCCAGGATTCCTGTGGCACGTGGAAAGGGGCCCTTGGTCTCCCGTCTCAGCTGGAGAGGCGTCCCAATTGCCCTGCCAAGCCTCGAGGAGAATCCAGAGTTGTCCCTCGCAACTAGGCAGGAGTCCTGACGTCGCTGAAGAAACACGTGGGTGGAAGGGCCATCCCCGTCGTAACTCGAGAATATACCCCAGGTTCCCGCCGCAACTCGAGAAAAACCATGAGACTTCCCCCTCGCCGCGAGATGAGGCCCGATTCCCCTGCACTGCATGCAGAGCAATTCCGTGTTGCACATCACACATGAAAGGAGCCTTGATTTCCTTGATGGCACTCCAGAGAAACCCCAAGAACACTGTTTCAAGGCTAGAGGGATCCTGAGGTCACTGTAGCAACACGAAAGAGCTCCGTGGACCAAGAATCAACACGAGATGAGAGGTTAGTACCTGGCTTCGACTCCTGAGGAATACCACCTTACCACAAGCACCTCAAGAGGAGGCTTCTCTCAGCTCTATGTATGTGAGAGGGACCCTGAGTTTGCGGCCTCAAGTGGAATGGACACCGCGATGCCCTGACTCGAAATAAGGCCGGATATCCCTGCAGTGACTTCAATGCAGGCTCGTCTTGCATCTCCCAGGACGAAAGGATGTCTGAATCCCCTGTGGAAAGCACAGAGAAAGACTTAGTTCCCCACCTCATCGCGACCGATAGGCTCACATCCTTTGAAAACTCCAGAGGTACGCGGAGATCAGTGCCTCGAAAGGAGACGATGCCTGACTCCTCGTGAAACTTGATAGGAGACCCAGGATTCCTGTGGCACGTGGAAAGGGACCCTTGGTCTCCCGTCTCAGCTGGAGAGGCGTCCCAATTGCCCTGCCAAGCCTCGAGGAGAATCCCGAGTTGTCCCTCGCAACTAGGCAGGAGTCCTGACGTGGCTGAAGAAACACGTGGGTGGAAAGGCCATCCCCGTAGTAACTCGAGAATATACCCCAGGTTCCCGCCGCAACTCGAGAAAAACCATGAGACTTCCCACTCGCCGCGAGATGAGGCCCGATTCCCCTGCACTGCGTGCAGAGCAATTCCGTGTTGCACATCACACATGAAAGGAGCCTTGATTTCCTTCATGGCACTCCAGAGAAACCCCAAGAACACTGTTTCAAGGCTAGAGGGATCCTGAGGTCACTGTAGCAACACGAAAGAGCTCCGTGGACCAAGAATCAACACGAGATGAGAGGTTAGTCCCTGGCTTCGACTCCAGAGGAATACCACCTTACCACAAGCACCTCAAGAGGAGGCTTCTCTCAGCTCTAGGTATGTGAGAGGGACCCTGAGTTTGCGGCCTCAAGTGGAATGGACACCGCGATGCCCTGACGCGAAATAAGGCTGGATATCCCTGCAGTGACATGAATGCAGGCTCGTCTTGCATCTCCCAAGATGAAAGGATGTCTGAATCCCCTGTGGAGACCACAGAGAAAGACCTAGTTCGCCACCTCATCGCGACCGGAGGCCTCACATCCTTTGAAAACTCCAGAGGTACGCGGAGATCAGTGCCTCCAAAGGAGACGATGCCTGACTCCTCGTGAAACTTGATAGGAGTCCCAGGATTCCTGTGGCACGTGGAAAGGGACTCTTGGTCTCCCGCCTCAGCTGGAGAGGCGTCCCAATTGCCTTGCCAAGCCTCGAGGAGAATCCCGAGTTGTGTCTCGCAACTAGGCAAGAGTCCTGACGTGGCTGAACAAACACGTGTGTGGAAGGGCCATCCCCGTCGTAACTCGAGAATATACCCCAGGTTCCCGCCGCAACTCGAGAAAAACCATGAGACTTCCCCCTCGCCGCGAGATGAGGCCCGATTCCCCTGCACTGCGTGCAGAGCAATTCTGTGTTGCACATCACACATGAAAGGAGCCTTGATTTCCTTCATGGCACTCCAGAGAAACCCCAAGAACACTGTTTCAAGGCTAGAGGGATCCTGAGGTCACTGTAGCAACACGAAAGAGCTCCGTGGACCAAAAATCAACTCGAGATGAGAGGTTAGTCCCTGGCTTCGACTCCTGAGGAATACCACCTTACCACAAGCACCTCAAGAGGAGGCTTCTCTCAGCTCTAGGTATGTGAGAGGGACCCTGAGTTTGCGGCCTCAAGTGGAATGGACACCGCGATGCCCTGACTCAAAATAAGGCCGGATATCCATGCAGTGACTGGAATGCAGGCTCGTCTTGCATCTCCCAAGAAGAAAGGATGTCTGAATCCCCTGTGGAGACCACAGAGAAAGACCTAGTTCCCCACCTCATCGCGACCGGAGGCCTCACATCCTTTGAAAACTCCAGAGGTATGCGGAGATCAGTGCCTCCAAAGGAGATGATGCCTGACTCCTCGTGAAACTTGATATGAGTCCCAGGATTCTTGTGGCATGTGGAAAGGGACCCTTGGTCTCCTGCCTCAGCTGGAGAGGCGTTCCAATTGCCCTGCCAAGCCTCGAGGAGAATCCCGAGTTGTCCCTCGCAACTAGGCAGGAGTCCTGACGTGGCTGAACAAACATGTGTGTGGAAGTGCCATCCCCGTCGTAACTCGAGAATATACCCCAGGTTCCCGCCGCAACTCGAGAAAAACCATGAGACTTCCCCCTCGATGCGAGATGAGGCCCAATTCCCCTGTACTGCGTGCAGAGCAATTCCGTCTTGCACATCACACATGAAAGGAGCCTTGATTTCCTTGATGGCACTCCAGAGAAACCCCAAGAACACTGTTTCAAGGCTAGAGGGATCCTGAGGTCACTGTAGCAACACGAAAGAGCTCCGTGGACCAAGAATCAACACGAGATGAGAGGTTAGTCCCTGGCTTCGACTCCTGAGGAATACCACCTTACCACAAGCACCTCAAGAGGAGGCTTCTCTCAGCTCTAGGTATGTGAGAGGGACCCTGAGTTTGCAGCCTCAAGTGGAATGGACACCGCGATGCCCTGACTCGAAATAAGGCCGGATATCCCTGCAGTGACTTGAATGCAGGCTCGTCTTGCATCTCCCAAGAAGAAAGGATGTCTGAATCCCCTGTGGAGACCACAGAGAAAGACCTAGTTCCCCACCTCATCGCGACCGGAGGCCTCACATCCTTTGAAAACTCCAGAGGTACGCGGAGATCAGTGCCTCCAAAGGAGACGATGCCTGACTCCTCGTGAAACTTGATAGGAGTCCCAGGATTCCTGTGGCACTTGGAAAGGGACACTTGGTCTCCCGCCTCAGCTGGAGAGGCGTCCCAATTGCCCTGCCAAGCCTCGAGGAGAATCCAGAGTTGTCCCTCGCAACTAGGCAGGAGTCCTGACGTCGCTGAAGAAACACGTGGGTGGAAGGGCCATCCCCGTCGTAACTCGAGAATATACCCCAGGTTCCCGCCGCAACTCGAGAAAAACCATGAGACTTCCCCCTCGCCGCGAGATGAGGCCCGATTCCCCTGAACTGCATGCAGAGCAATTCCGTGTTGCACATCACACATGAAAGGAGCCTTGATTTCCTTGATGGCACTCCAGAGAAACCCCAAGAACACTGTTTCAAGGCTAGAGGGATCCTGAGGTCACTGTAGCAACACGAAAGAGCTCCGTGGGCCAAAAATCAACTCGAGATGAGAGGTTAGTCCCTGGCTTCGACTCCAGAGGAATACCACCTTAACACAAGCACCTCAAGAGGAGGCTTCTCTCAGCTCTAGGTATGTGAGAGGGACCCTGAGTTTGCGGCCTCAAGTGGAATGGACACCGCGATGCCCTGACGCGAAATAAGGCCGGATATCCCTGCAGTGACTTGAATGCAGGCTCGTCTTGCATCTCCCAAGATGAAAGGATGTCTGAATCCCCTGTGGAGACCACAGAGAAAGACCTAGTTCCCCACCTCATCGCGACCGGAGGCCTAACATCCTTTGAAAACTCCAGAGGTACGCGGAGATCAGTGCCTCCAAAGGAGACGATGCCTGACTCCTCGTGAAACTTGATTGGAGTCCCAGGATTCCTGTGGCACGTGGAAAGGGACCCTTGGTCTCCCGCCTCAGCTGGAGAGGCGTCCCAATTGCCTTGCCAAGCCTCGAGGAGAATCCCGAGTTGTGTCTCGCAACTAGGCAAGAGTCCTGACGTGGCTGAACAAACACGTGTGTGGAAGGGCCATCCCCGTCGTAACTCGAGAACATAACCCAGGTTCCCGCCGCAACTAGAGAAAAACCATGAGACTTCCCCCTCGCCGCGAGATGAGGCCCGATTCCCCTGCACTGCGTGCAGAGCAATTCTGTGTTGCACATCACACATGAAAGGAGCCTTGATTTCCTTCATGGCACTTCAGAGAAACCCCAAGAACACTGTTTCAAGGCTAGAGGGATCCTGAGGTCACTGTAGCAACACGAAAGAGCTCCGTGGACTAAAAATCAACTCGAGATGAGAGGTTAGTCCCTGGCTTCGACTCCAGAGGAATACCACCATATCACAAGCACCTCAAGAGGAGGCTTCTCTCAGCTCTAGGTATGTGAGAGGGACCCTGAGTTTGTGGCCTCAAGTGGAATGGACACCGCGATGCCCTGACTCGAAATAAGGCCGGATATCCCTGCAATGACTGGAATGCAGGCTTGTCTTGCATCTCCCAAGACGAAAGGGTGTCTGAATCCCCTGTGGAGACCACAGAGAAAGACCAAGTTCCCCACGTCATCGTGACTGAAGGCCTCAAATCCTTTGAAAACTCCAGAGGTATGCGGAGATCAGTGCCTCCAAAGGAGACGATGCCTGACTCCTCGTGAAACTTGATAGGAGACCCAGGATTCCTGTGGCACGTGGAAAGGGACCCTTGGTCTCCCGTCTCAGATGGAGAGGCGTCCCAATTGCCCTGCAAAGCCTCGAGGAGAATCCCGAGTTGTCCCTCGCAACTAGGCAGGAGTCCTGACATGGCTGAACACACACGTGTGTGGAAGGGCCATCCCCGTCGGAACTCGAGAATATACCCCAGGTTCCCGCCGCAACTCGAGAAAAACCATGAGACTTCCCCCTCTCCGCAAAATGAGGCCCGATTCCCCTGCACTGCGTGCAGAGCAATTCCGTGTTGCACATCACACATGAAAGGAGCCTTGATTTCCTTGATGGCACTCCAGAGAAACCCCAAGAACACTGTTTCAAGGCTAGAGGGATCCTGAGGTCACTGTAGCAACACGAAAGAGCTCCGTGGACCAAGAATCAACACGAGATGAGAGGTTAGTCCCTGGCTTCGACTCCTGAGGAATACCACCTTACCACAAGCACCTCAAGAGGAGGCTTCTCTCAGCTCTAGGTATGTGAGAGGGACCCTGAGTTTGCGGCCTCAAGTGGAATGGACACCGCGATGCCCTGACTCGAAATAAGGCCGGATATCCCTGCAGTGACTTGAATGCAGGCTCGTCTTGCATCTCCCAAGACGAAAGGGTGTCTGAATCCCCTGTGGAGACCACAGAGAAAGACCTAGTTCCCCACCTCATCGCGACAGGAGGCCTCAAATCCTTTGAAAACTCCAGAGGTATGCGGAGATCAGTGCCTCCAAAGGAGACGATGCCTGACTCCTCGTGAAACTTGATAGGAGATCCAGGATTCCTGTGGCACGTGGAAAGGGGCCCTTGGTCTCCCGTCTCAGCTGGAGAGGCGTCCCAATTGCCCTGCCAAGCCTCGAGGAGAATCCAGAGTTGTCCCTCGCAACTAGGCAGGAGTCCTGACGTCGCTGATGAAACACGTGGGTGGAAGGGCCATCCCCGTCGTAACTCGAGAATATACCCCAGGTTCCCGCCGCAACTCGAGAAAAACCATGAGACTTCCCCCTCGCCGCGAGATGAGGCCCGATTCCCCTGCACTGCATGCAGAGCAATTCCGTGTTGCACATCACACATGAAAGGAGCCTTGATTTCCTTGATGGCACTCCAGAGAAACCCCAAGAACACTGTTTCAAGGCTAGAGGGATCCTGAGGTCACTGTAGCAACACGAAAGAGCTCCGTGGACCAAGAATCAACACGAGATGAGAGGTTAGTACCTGGCTTCGACTCCTGAGGAATACCACCTTACCACAAGCACCTCAAGAGGAGGCTTCTCTCAGCTCTATGTATGTGAGAGGGACCCTGAGTTTGCGGCCTCAAGTGGAATGGACACCGCGATGCCCTGACTCGAAATAAGGCCGGATATCTCTGCAGTGACTTCAATGCAGGCTCGTCTTGCATCTCCCAGGACGAAAGGATGTCTGAATCCCCTGTGGAAAGCACAGAGAAAGACTTAGTTCCCCACCTCATCGCGACCGATAGGCTCACATCCTTTGAAAACTCCAGAGGTACGCGGAGATCAGTGCCTCCAAAGGAGACGATGCCTGACTTCTCGTGAAACTTGATAGGAGTCCCAGGATTCCTGTGGCACTTGGAAAGGGACACTTGGTCTCCCGCCTCAGCTGGAGAGGCGTCCCAATTGCCCTGCCAAGCCTCGAGGAGAATCCCGAGTTGTCCCTCGGAACTAGGCAGGAGTCCTGACGTCGCTGAAGAAACACGTGGGTGGAAGGGCCATCCCCGGCGTAACTCGAGAATATACCCCAGGTTCCCGCCGCAACTCGAGAAAAACCATGAGACTTCCCCCTCGCCGCGATATGAGGCCCGATTCCCCTGCACTGCGTGCAGAGCAATTCCGTGTTGCACATCACACATGACAGTAGCCTTGATTTCCTTGATGGCACTCCAGAGAAACCCCAAGAACACTGTTTCAAGGCTAGAGGGATCCTGAGGTCACTGTAGCAACACGAAAGAGCTCCGTGGGCCAAAAATCAACTCGAGATGAGAGGTTAGTCCCTGGCTTCGACTCCAGAGGAATACCACCTTATCACAAGCACCTCAAGAGGAGGCTTCTCTCAGCTCTAGGTATGTGAGAGGGACCCTGAGTTTGCGGCCTCAAGTGGAATGAACACCGCGATGCCCTGACGCGAAATAAGGCTGGATATCCCTGCAGTGACTTGAATGCAGGCTCGTCTTGCATCTCCCAAGATGAAAGGATGTCTGAATCCCCTGTGGAGACCACAGAGAAAGACCTAGTTCCCCACCTCATCGCGACCGGAGGCCTCACATCCTTTGAAAACTCCAGAGGTACGCGGAGATCAGTGCCTCCAAAGGAGACGATGCCTGACTCCTTGTGAAACTTGATAGGAGACCCAGGATTCCTGTGGCACGTGGAAAGGGACCCTTGGTCTCCCGCCTCAGCTGGAGAGGCGTCCCAATTGCCTTGCCAAGCCTCGAGGAGAATCCCGAGTTATGTCTCGCAACTAGGCAAGAGTCCTGACGTGGCAGAACAAACACGTGTGTGGAAGTGCCATCCCCGTCGTAACTCCAGAATATATCCCAGGTTCCCGCCGCAACTCGAGAAAAACCATGAGACTTCCCCCTCGCCGCGAGATGAGGCCCGATTCCCCTGCACTGCGTGCAGAGCAATTCCGTGTTGCACATCACACATGAAAGGAGCCTTGATTTCCTTGATGGCACTCCAGAGAAACCCCAAGAACACTGTTTCAAGGCTAGAGGGATTCTGAGGTCACTGTAGCAACACGAAAGAGCTCCGTGGACCAAAAATCAACTCGAGATGAGAGGTTAGTCCCTGGCTTCGACTCCAGAGGAATACCACCTTACCACAAGCACCTCAAGAGGAAGCTTCTCTCAGCTGTAGGTATGTGAGAGGGACCCTGAGTTTGTGGCCTCAAGTGGAATGGACACCGCGATGCCCTGACTCGAAATAAGGCCATATATCCCTGCAGTGACTTCAACGCAGGTTCGTCTTGCATCTCCCAAGACGAAAGGATGTCTGAATCCCCTGTGGAAAGCACAGAGAAAGACTTAGTTCCCCACCTCATCGCGACCGATAGCCTCACATCCTTTGAAAACTCCAGAGGTACGCGGAGATCAGTGCCTCCAAAGGAGACGATGCCTGACTTCTCGTGAAACTTGATAGGAGTCCCAGGATTCCTGTGGCACTTGGAAAGGGACACTTGGTCTCCCGCCTCAGCTGGAGAGGCGTCCCAATTGCCCTGCCAAGCCTCGAGGAGAATCCCGAGTTTTCCCTCGCAACTAGGCAGGAGTCCTGACGTCGCTGAAGAAACACGTGGGTGGAAGGGCCATCCCCGTCGTAACTCGAGAATATACCCCAGGTTCCCGCCGCAACTCGAGAAAAACCATGAGACTTCCCCCTCGCTGCGAGATGAGGCCCGATTCCCCTGCACTGCGTGCAGAGCAATTCCGTGTTGCACATCACACATGAAAGGAGCCGTGATTTCCTTGATGGCACTCCAGAGAAACCCCAAGAACACTGTTTCAAGGCTAGAGGGATCCTGAGGTCACTGTAGCAACACGAAAGAGCTCCGTGGGCCAAAAATCAACTCGAGATGAGACGTTAGTCCCTGGCTTCGACTCCAGAGGAATACCACCTTACCACAAGCACCTCAAGAGGAGGCTTCTCTCAGCTCTAGGTATGTGAGAGGGACCCTGAGTTTGCGGCCTCAAGTGGAATGGACACCGCGATGCCCTGATGCGAAATAAGGCTGGATATCCCTGCAGTAACTTGAATGCAGGCTCGTCTTACATCTCCCAAGATGAAAGGATGTCTGAATCCCCTGTGGAGACCACAGAGAAAGACCTAGTTCCCCACCTCATCGCGACCGGAGGCCTCACATCCTTTGAAAACTCCAGAGGTACGCGGAGATCAGTGCCTCCAAAGGAGACGATGCCTGACTCCTCGTGAAACTTGATAGGAGTCCCAGGATTCCTGTGGCACGTGGAAAGGGACCCTTGGTCTCCCGCCTCAGCTGGAGAGGCGTCCCAATTGCCTTGCCAAGCCTCGAGGAGAATCCCGAGTTGTGTCTCGCAACTTGGCAAGAGTCCTGACGTGGCTGAACAAACAAGTGTGTGGAAGGGCCATCCCCGTCGTAACTCGAGAATATACCCCAGGTTCCCGCCGCAATTCGAGAAAAACCATGAGACTTCCCCCTCGCCGCGAGATGAGGCCCGATTCCCCTGCACTGCGTGCAGAGCAATTCTGTGTTGCACATCACACATGAAAGGAGCCTTGATTTCCTTGATGGCACTCCAGAGAAACCCCAAGAACACTGTTTCAAGGCTAGAGGGATCCTGAGGTCACTGTAGCAACACGAAAGGGCTCTGTGGACCAAAAATCAACTCGAGATGAGAGGTTAGTCCCTGGCTTCGACTCCAGAGGAATACCACCTTACCACAAGCACCTCAAGAGGAGGCTTCTCTCAGCTCTAGGTATGTGAGAGGGACCCTGAGTTTGCGGCCTCAAGTGGAATGGACACCGCGATGCCCTGACTCGAAATAAGGCCGGATATCCCTGCAGTGACTGGAATGCAGGCTCGTCTTGCATCTCCCAAGACGAAAGGGTGTCTGAATCCCCTGTGGAGACCACAGAGAAAGACCTAGTTCCCCACCTCATCGCGACAGGAGGCCTCAAATCCTTTGAAAACTCCAGAGGTATGCGGAGATCAGTGCCTCCAAAGGAGACGATGCCTGACTCCTCGTGAAACTTGATAGGAGACCCAGGATTCCTGTGGCAAGTGGAAAGGGACCCTTGGTCTCCCGTCTCAGCTGGAGAGGTGTCCCAATTGCCCAGCAAAGCCTCGAGGAGAATCCCGAGTTGTCCCTCACAACTAGGCAGGAGTCCTGACGTCGCTGAAGAAACATGTGTGTGGAAGGGCCATCCCCGTCGTAACTCGAGAATATACCCCAGGTTCCCGCCGCAACTCGAGAAAAACCATGAGACTTCCCCCTCGTCGCGAGATGAGGCCCGATTCCCCTGCACTGCGTGCAGAGCAATTCCGTGTTGCACATCACACATGAAAGGAGCCTTGATTTCCTTGATGGCACTCCAGAGAAACCCCAAGAACACTGTTTCAAGGCTAGAGGGATCCTGAGGTCACTGTAGCGACAAGAAAGAGCTCCGTGGACCAAAAATCAACTCGAGATGAGAGGTTAGTCCCTGGCTTCGACTCCTGAGGAATACCACCTTACCACAAGCACCTCAAGAGGAGGCTTCTCTCAGCTCTAGGTATGTGAGAGGGACCCTGAGTTTGCGGCCTAAAGTGGAATGGACACCGCGATGCCCTGACTCGAAATAAGGCCGTATATCCCTGCAGTGACTGGAATGCAGGCTCGTCTTGCATCTCCCAAGACGAAAGGTTGTCTGAATCCCGTGTGGAGACCACAGAGAAAGACCTAGTTCCCCACCTCATCGCGACAGGCGGCCTCAAATCCTTTGAAAACTCCAGAGGTATGCGGAGATCAGTGCCTCCAAAGGAGACGATGCCTGACTCCTCGTGAAACTTGATAGGAGTCCCAGGATTCTTGTGGCACGTGGAAAGGGACCCTTGGTCTCCCGCCTCAGCTGGAGAGGCGTTCCAATTGCCCTGCCAAGCCTCGAGGAGAATCCCGAGTTGTCCCTCGCAACTAGGCAGGAGTCCTGACGTGGCTGAAGAAACACGTGGGTGGAAGGGCCATCCCCATCGTAACTCGAGAATATACCCCAAGTTCCCGCCGCAACTCGAAAAAAACCATGAGACTTCCCCCTCGCCGCGAGATGAGGCCCAATTCCCCTGTACTGCGTGCAGAGCAATTCCGTCTTGCACATCACACATGAAAGGAGCCTTGATTTCCTTGATGGCACTCCAGAGAAACCCCAAGAACACTGTTTCAAGGATAGAGGGATCCTGAGGTCACTGTAGCAACACGAAAGAACTCTGTGGACCAAAAATCAACTCGAAAAGAGAGGTTAGTCCCTGGATTCGTCTCCAGAGGAATACCACCTTACCACAAGCACCTCAAGAGGAGGCTTCTCTCAGCTCTAGGTATGTGAGAGGGTTCCTGAGTTTGCGGCCTCAAGTGGAATGGACATCGCAATGCCCTGACTCGAAATAAGGCCGGATATCACTGCAGTGACTTGAATGCAGGCTCGTCTTGCATCTCCCAAGAAGAAAGGATGTCTGAATCCCCTGTGGGGACCACAGAGAAAGACCTAGTTCCCCACCTCATCGCGACCGGAGGCCTCACATCCTTTGAAAACTCGAGAGGTACGCGGAGATCAGTGCCTCCAAAGGAGACGATGCCTGACTCCTCGTGAAACTTGATAGGAGTCCCAGGATTCTTGTGGCACGTGGAAAGGGACCCTTGGTCTCCCGCCTCAGCTGGAGAGGCGTTCCAATTGCCCTGCCAAGCCTCGAGGAGAATCCCGAGTTGTGTCTCGCAACTAGGCAGGAGTCCTGACGTGGCTGAAGAAACACGTGGGTGGAAGGCCCATCCCCGTCGTAACTCGAGAATATACCCCAGGTTCCCGCTGCAACTCGAGAAAAACCATGAGACTTCCCCCGCGCCACGAGATGAGGCCCGATTCCCCTGTACTGCGTGCAGAGCAATTCCGTCTTGCACATCACACATGAAAGGAGCCTTGATTTCCTTGATGGCACTCCAGAGAAACCCCAAGAACACTGTTTCAAGGCTAGAGGGATCCTGAGGTCACTGTAGCAACACGAAAGAACTCTGTGGACCAAAAATCAACTCGAAAAGAGAGGTTAGTCCCTGGATTCGTCTCCAGAGGAATACCACCTTACCACAAGCACCTCAAGAGGAGGCTTCTCTCAGCTCTAGGTATCTGAGAGGGACCCTGAGTTTGCGGCCTCAAGTGGAATGGACACCGCGATGCCCTGACTCGAAATAAGGCCGGATATCCCTGCAGTGACTTCAATGCAGGCTCGTCTTGCATCTCCCAGGACGAAAGGATGTCTGAATCCCCTGTGGAAAGCACAGAGAAAGACTTAGTTCCCCACCTCATCGCGACCGATAGCCTCACATCCTTTGAAAACTCCAGAGGTATGCGGAGATCAGTGCCTCCAAAGGAGACGATGCCTGACTCCTCGTGAAACTTGATAGGAATCCCAGGAATCCTGTGGCACTTGGAAAGGGACACTCGGTCTCCCGTCTCAGCTGGAGAGGCGTCCCAATTGCCCTGCCAAGCCTCGAGGAGAATCCAGAGTTGTCCCTCGCAACTAGGCAGGAGTCCTGACGTCGCTGAAGAAACACGTGGGTGGAAGGGCCATCCCCGTCGTAACTCGAGAATATACCCGAGGTTCCCGCCGCAACTCGAGAAAAACCATGAGACTTCCCCCTCGCTGCGAGATGAGGCCCGATTCCCCTGCACTGCGTGCAGAGCAATTCCGTGTTGCACATCACACATGAAAGGAGACTTGATTTCCTTGATGGCACTCCAGAGAAACCCCAAGAACACTGTTTCAAGGCTAGAGGGATCCTGAGGTCACTGTAGCAACACGAAAGATCTCCGTGGGCCAAAAATCAACTCGAGATGAGAGGTTAGTCCCTGGCTTCGACTCCAGAGGAATACCACCTTACCACAAGCACCTCAAGAGGAGGCTTCTCTCAGCTCTAGGTATGTGAGAGGGACCCTGAGTTTGCGGCCTCAAGTGGAATGGACACCGCGATGCCCTGACTCGAAATAAGGCCGGATATCCCTGCAGTGACTGGAATGCAGGCTCGTCTTGCATCTCCCAAGACGAAAGGGTGTCTGAATCCCCTGTGGAGACCACAGAGAAAGACCTAGTTCCCCACCTCATCGCGACAGGAGGCCTCAAATCCTTTGAAAACTCCAGAGGTATGCGGAGATCAGTGCCTCCAAAGGAGACGATGCCTGACTCCTCGTGAAACTTGATAGGAGACCCAGGATTCCTGTGGCAAGTGGAAAGGGACCCTTGGTCTCCCGTCTCAGCTGGAGAGGTGTCCCAATTGCCCAGCAAAGCCTCGAGGAGAATCCCGAGTTGTCCCTCACAACTAGGCAGGAGTCCTGACGTCGCTGAAGAAACATGTGTGTGGAAGGGCCATCCCCGTCGTAACTCGAGAATATACCCCAGGTTCCCGCCGCAACTCGAGAAAAACCATGAGACTTCCCCCTCGCCGCGAGATGAGGCCCGATTCCCCTGCACTGCGTGCAGAGCAATTCCGTGTTGCACATCACACATGAAAGGAGCCTTGATTTCCTTGATGGCACTCCAGAGAAACCCCAAGAACACTGTTTCAAGGCTAGAGGGATCCTGAGGTCACTGTAGCGACAAGAAAGAGCTCCGTGGACCAAAAATCAACTCGAGATGAGAGGTTAGTCCCTGGCTTCGACTCCTGAGGAATACCACCTTACCACAAGCACCTCAAGAGGAGGCTTCTCTCAGCTCTAGGTATGTGAGAGGGACCCTGAGTTTGCGGCCTAAAGTGGAATGGACACCGCGATGCCCTGACTCGAAATAAGGCCGTATATCCCTGCAGTGACTGGAATGCAGGCTCGTCTTGCATCTCCCAAGACGAAAGGTTGTCTGAATCCCGTGTGGAGACCACAGAGAAAGACCTAGTTCCCCACCTCATCGCGACAGGCGGCCTCAAATCCTTTGAAAACTCCAGAGGTATGCGGAGATCAGTGCCTCCAAAGGAGACGATGCCTGACTCCTCGTGAAACTTGATAGGAGTCCCAGGATTCTTGTGGCACGTGGAAAGGGACCCTTGGTCTCCCGCCTCAGCTGGAGAGGCGTTCCAATTGCCCTGCCAAGCCTCGAGGAGAATCCCGAGTTGTCCCTCGCAACTAGGCAGGAGTCCTGACGTGGCTGAAGAAACACGTGGGTGGAAGGGCCATCCCCATCGTAACTCGAGAATATACCCCAAGTTCCCGCCGCAACTCGAAAAAAACCATGAGACTTCCCCCTCGCCGCGAGATGAGGCCCAATTCCCCTGTACTGCGTGCAGAGCAATTCCGTCTTGCACATCACACATGAAAGGAGCCTTGATTTCCTTGATGGCACTCCAGAGAAACCCCAAGAACACTGTTTCAAGGCTAGAGGGATCCTGAGGTCACTGTAGCAACACGAAAGATCTCCGTGGGCCAAAAATCAACTCGAGATGAGAGGTTAGTCCCTGGCTTCGACTCCAGAGGAATACCACCTTACCACAAGCACCTCAAGAGGAGGCTTCTCTCAGCTCTAGGTATGTGAGAGGGACCCTGAGTTTGCGGCCTCAAGTGGAATGGACACCGCGATGCCCTGACTCGAAATAAGGCCGGATATCCCTGCAGTGACTGGAATGCAGGCTCGTCTTGCATCTCCCAAGACGAAAGGGTGTCTGAATCCCCTGTGGAGACCACAGAGAAAGACCTAGTTCCCCACCTCATCGCGACAGGAGGCCTCAAATCCTTTGAAAACTCCAGAGGTATGCGGAGATCAGTGCCTCCAAAGGAGACGATGCCTGACTCCTCGTGAAACTTGATAGGAGACCCAGGATTCCTGTGGCAAGTGGAAAGGGACCCTTGGTCTCCCGTCTCAGCTGGAGAGGTGTCCCAATTGCCCAGCAAAGCCTCGAGGAGAATCCCGAGTTGTCCCTCACAACTAGGCAGGAGTCCTGACGTCGCTGAAGAAACATGTGTGTGGAAGGGCCATCCCCGTCGTAACTCGAGAATATACCCCAGGTTCCCGCCGCAACTCGAGAAAAACCATGAGACTTCCCCCTCGCCGCGAGATGAGGCCCGATTCCCCTGCACTGCGTGCAGAGCAATTCCGTGTTGCACATCACACATGAAAGGAGCCTTGATTTCCTTGATGGCACTCCAGAGAAACCCCAAGAACACTGTTTCAAGGCTAGAGGGATCCTGAGGTCACTGTAGCGACAAGAAAGAGCTCCGTGGACCAAAAATCAACTCGAGATGAGAGGTTAGTCCCTGGCTTCGACTCCTGAGGAATACCACCTTACCACAAGCACCTCAAGAGGAGGCTTCTCTCAGCTCTAGGTATGTGAGAGGGACCCTGAGTTTGCGGCCTAAAGTGGAATGGACACCGCGATGCCCTGACTCGAAATAAGGCCGTATATCCCTGCAGTGACTGGAATGCAGGCTCGTCTTGCATCTCCCAAGACGAAAGGTTGTCTGAATCCCGTGTGGAGACCACAGAGAAAGACCTAGTTCCCCACCTCATCGCGACAGGCGGCCTCAAATCCTTTGAAAACTCCAGAGGTATGCGGAGATCAGTGCCTCCAAAGGAGACGATGCCTGACTCCTCGTGAAACTTGATAGGAGTCCCAGGATTCTTGTGGCACGTGGAAAGGGACCCTTGGTCTCCCGCCTCAGCTGGAGAGGCGTTCCAATTGCCCTGCCAAGCCTCGAGGAGAATCCCGAGTTGTCCCTCGCAACTAGGCAGGAGTCCTGACGTGGCTGAAGAAACACGTGGGTGGAAGGGCCATCCCCATCGTAACTCGAGAATATACCCCAAGTTCCCGCCGCAACTCGAAAAAAACCATGAGACTTCCCCCTCGCCGCGAGATGAGGCCCAATTCCCCTGTACTGCGTGCAGAGCAATTCCGTCTTGCACATCACACATGAAAGGAGCCTTGATTTCCTTGATGGCACTCCAGAGAAACCCCAAGAACACTGTTTCAAGGATAGAGGGATCCTGAGGTCACTGTAGCAACACGAAAGAACTCTGTGGACCAAAAATCAACTCGAAAAGAGAGGTTAGTCCCTGGATTCGTCTCCAGAGGAATACCACCTTACCACAAGCACCTCAAGAGGAGGCTTCTCTCAGCTCTAGGTATGTGAGAGGGTTCCTGAGTTTGCGGCCTCAAGTGGAATGGACATCGCAATGCCCTGACTCGAAATAAGGCCGGATATCACTGCAGTGACTTGAATGCAGGCTCGTCTTGCATCTCCCAAGAAGAAAGGATGTCTGAATCCCCTGTGGGGACCACAGAGAAAGACCTAGTTCCCCACCTCATCGCGACCGGAGGCCTCACATCCTTTGAAAACTCGAGAGGTACGCGGAGATCAGTGCCTCCAAAGGAGACGATGCCTGACTCCTCGTGAAACTTGATAGGAGTCCCAGGATTCTTGTGGCACGTGGAAAGGGACCCTTGGTCTCCCGCCTCAGCTGGAGAGGCGTTCCAATTGCCCTGCCAAGCCTCGAGGAGAATCCCGAGTTGTGTCTCGCAACTAGGCAGGAGTCCTGACGTGGCTGAAGAAACACGTGGGTGGAAGGCCCATCCCCGTCGTAACTCGAGAATATACCCCAGGTTCCCGCTGCAACTCGAGAAAAACCATGAGACTTCCCCCGCGCCACGAGATGAGGCCCGATTCCCCTGTACTGCGTGCAGAGCAATTCCGTCTTGCACATCACACATGAAAGGAGCCTTGATTTCCTTGATGGCACTCCAGAGAAACCCCAAGAACACTGTTTCAAGGCTAGAGGGATCCTGAGGTCACTGTAGCAACACGAAAGAACTCTGTGGACCAAAAATCAACTCGAAAAGAGAGGTTAGTCCCTGGATTCGTCTCCAGAGGAATACCACCTTACCACAAGCACCTCAAGAGGAGGCTTCTCTCAGCTCTAGGTATCTGAGAGGGACCCTGAGTTTGCGGCCTCAAGTGGAATGGACACCGCGATGCCCTGACTCGAAATAAGGCCGGATATCCCTGCAGTGACTTCAATGCAGGCTCGTCTTGCATCTCCCAGGACGAAAGGATGTCTGAATCCCCTGTGGAAAGCACAGAGAAAGACTTAGTTCCCCACCTCATCGCGACCGATAGCCTCACATCCTTTGAAAACTCCAGAGGTATGCGGAGATCAGTGCCTCCAAAGGAGACGATGCCTGACTCCTCGTGAAACTTGATAGGAATCCCAGGAATCCTGTGGCACTTGGAAAGGGACACTCGGTCTCCCGTCTCAGCTGGAGAGGCGTCCCAATTGCCCTGCCAAGCCTCGAGGAGAATCCAGAGTTGTCCCTCGCAACTAGGCAGGAGTCCTGACGTCGCTGAAGAAACACGTGGGTGGAAGGGCCATCCCCGTCGTAACTCGAGAATATACCCGAGGTTCCCGCCGCAACTCGAGAAAAACCATGAGACTTCCCCCTCGCTGCGAGATGAGGCCCGATTCCCCTGCACTGCGTGCAGAGCAATTCCGTGTTGCACATCACACATGAAAGGAGACTTGATTTCCTTGATGGCACTCCAGAGAAACCCCAAGAACACTGTTTCAAGGCTAGAGGGATCCTGAGGTCACTGTAGCAACACGAAAGATCTCCGTGGGCCAAAAATCAACTCGAGATGAGAGGTTAGTCCCTGGCTTCGACTCCAGAGGAATACCACCTTACCACAAGCACCTCAAGAGGAGGCTTCTCTCAGCTCTAGGTATGTGAGAGGGACCCTGAGTTTGCGGCCTCAAGTGGAATGGACACCGCGATGCCCTGACTCGAAATAAGGCCGGATATCCCTGCAGTGACTGGAATGCAGGCTCGTCTTGCATCTCCCAAGACGAAAGGGTGTCTGAATCCCCTGTGGAGACCACAGAGAAAGACCTAGTTCCCCACCTCATCGCGACAGGAGGCCTCAAATCCTTTGAAAACTCCAGAGGTATGCGGAGATCAGTGCCTCCAAAGGAGACGATGCCTGACTCCTCGTGAAACTTGATAGGAGACCCAGGATTCCTGTGGCAAGTGGAAAGGGACCCTTGGTCTCCCGTCTCAGCTGGAGAGGTGTCCCAATTGCCCAGCAAAGCCTCGAGGAGAATCCCGAGTTGTCCCTCACAACTAGGCAGGAGTCCTGACGTCGCTGAAGAAACATGTGTGTGGAAGGGCCATCCCCGTCGTAACTCGAGAATATACCCCAGGTTCCCGCCGCAACTCGAGAAAAACCATGAGACTTCCCCCTCGCCGCGAGATGAGGCCCGATTCCCCTGCACTGCGTGCAGAGCAATTCCGTGTTGCACATCACACATGAAAGGAGCCTTGATTTCCTTGATGGCACTCCAGAGAAACCCCAAGAACACTGTTTCAAGGCTAGAGGGATCCTGAGGTCACTGTAGCGACAAGAAAGAGCTCCGTGGACCAAAAATCAACTCGAGATGAGAGGTTAGTCCCTGGCTTCGACTCCTGAGGAATACCACCTTACCACAAGCACCTCAAGAGGAGGCTTCTCTCAGCTCTAGGTATGTGAGAGGGACCCTGAGTTTGCGGCCTAAAGTGGAATGGACACCGCGATGCCCTGACTCGAAATAAGGCCGTATATCCCTGCAGTGACTGGAATGCAGGCTCGTCTTGCATCTCCCAAGACGAAAGGTTGTCTGAATCCCGTGTGGAGACCACAGAGAAAGACCTAGTTCCCCACCTCATCGCGACAGGCGGCCTCAAATCCTTTGAAAACTCCAGAGGTATGCGGAGATCAGTGCCTCCAAAGGAGACGATGCCTGACTCCTCGTGAAACTTGATAGGAGTCCCAGGATTCTTGTGGCACGTGGAAAGGGACCCTTGGTCTCCCGCCTCAGCTGGAGAGGCGTTCCAATTGCCCTGCCAAGCCTCGAGGAGAATCCCGAGTTGTCCCTCGCAACTAGGCAGGAGTCCTGACGTGGCTGAAGAAACACGTGGGTGGAAGGGCCATCCCCATCGTAACTCGAGAATATACCCCAAGTTCCCGCCGCAACTCGAAAAAAACCATGAGACTTCCCCCTCGCCGCGAGATGAGGCCCAATTCCCCTGTACTGCGTGCAGAGCAATTCCGTCTTGCACATCACACATGAAAGGAGCCTTGATTTCCTTGATGGCACTCCAGAGAAACCCCAAGAACACTGTTTCAAGGCTAGAGGGATCCTGAGGTCACTGTAGCAACACGAAAGATCTCCGTGGGCCAAAAATCAACTCGAGATGAGAGGTTAGTCCCTGGCTTCGACTCCAGAGGAATACCACCTTACCACAAGCACCTCAAGAGGAGGCTTCTCTCAGCTCTAGGTATGTGAGAGGGACCCTGAGTTTGCGGCCTCAAGTGGAATGGACACCGCGATGCCCTGACTCGAAATAAGGCCGGATATCCCTGCAGTGACTGGAATGCAGGCTCGTCTTGCATCTCCCAAGACGAAAGGGTGTCTGAATCCCCTGTGGAGACCACAGAGAAAGACCTAGTTCCCCACCTCATCGCGACAGGAGGCCTCAAATCCTTTGAAAACTCCAGAGGTATGCGGAGATCAGTGCCTCCAAAGGAGACGATGCCTGACTCCTCGTGAAACTTGATAGGAGACCCAGGATTCCTGTGGCAAGTGGAAAGGGACCCTTGGTCTCCCGTCTCAGCTGGAGAGGTGTCCCAATTGCCCAGCAAAGCCTCGAGGAGAATCCCGAGTTGTCCCTCACAACTAGGCAGGAGTCCTGACGTCGCTGAAGAAACATGTGTGTGGAAGGGCCATCCCCGTCGTAACTCGAGAATATACCCCAGGTTCCCGCCGCAACTCGAGAAAAACCATGAGACTTCCCCCTCGCCGCGAGATGAGGCCCGATTCCCCTGCACTGCGAACAGAGCAATTCCGTGTTGCACATCACACATGAAAGGAGCCTTGATTTCCTTGATGGCACTCCAGAGAAACCCCAAGAACACTGTTTCAAGGCTAGAGGGATCCTGAGGTCACTGTAGCGACAAGAAAGAGCTCCGTGGACCAAAAATCAACTCGAGATGAGAGGTTAGTCCCTGGCTTCGACTCCTGAGGAATACCACCTTACCACAAGCACCTCAAGAGGAGGCTTCTCTCAGCTCTAGGTATGTGAGAGGGACCCTGAGTTTGCGGCCAAAAGTGGAATGGACACCGCGATGCCCTGACTCGAAATAAGGCCGTATATCCCTGCAGTGACTGGAATGCAGGCTCGTCTTGCATCTCCCAAGACGAAAGGTTGTCTGAATCCCGTGTGGAGACCACAGAGAAAGACCTAGTTCCCCACCTCATCGCGACAGGCGGCCTCAAATCCTTTGAAAACTCCAGAGGTATGCGGAGATCAGTGCCTCCAAAGGAGACGATGCCTGACTCCTCGTGAAACTTGATAGGAGTCCCAGGATTCTTGTGGCACGTGGAAAGGGACCCTTGGTCTCCCGCCTCAGCTGGAGAGGCGTTCCAATTGCCCTGCCAAGCCTCGAGGAGAATCCCGAGTTGTCCCTCGCAACTAGGCAGGAGTCCTGACGTGGCTGAAGAAACACGTGGGTGGAAGGGCCATCCCCATCGTAACTCGAGAATATACCCCAAGTTCCCGCCGCAACTCGAAAAAAACCATGAGACTTCCCCCTCGCCGCGAGATGAGGCCCAATTCCCCTGTACTGCGTGCAGAGCAATTCCGTCTTGCACATCACACATGAAAGGAGCCTTGATTTCCTTGATGGCACTCCAGAGAAACCCCAAGAACACTGTTTCAAGGATAGAGGGATCCTGAGGTCACTGTAGCAACACGAAAGAACTCTGTGGACCAAAAATCAACTCGAAAAGAGAGGTTAGTCCCTGGATTCGTCTCCAGAGGAATACCACCTTACCACAAGCACCTCAAGAGGAGGCTTCTCTCAGCTCTAGGTATGTGAGAGGGTTCCTGAGTTTGCGGCCTCAAGTGGAATGGACATCGCAATGCCCTGACTCGAAATAAGGCCGGATATCACTGCAGTGACTTGAATGCAGGCTCGTCTTGCATCTCCCAAGAAGAAAGGATGTCTGAATCCCCTGTGGGGACCACAGAGAAAGACCTAGTTCCCCACCTCATCGCGACCGGAGGCCTCACATCCTTTGAAAACTCGAGAGGTACGCGGAGATCAGTGCCTCCAAAGGAGACGATGCCTGACTCCTCGTGAAACTTGATAGGAGTCCCAGGATTCTTGTGGCACGTGGAAAGGGACCCTTGGTCTCCCGCCTCAGCTGGAGAGGCGTTCCAATTGCCCTGCCAAGCCTCGAGGAGAATCCCGAGTTGTGTCTCGCAACTAGGCAGGAGTCCTGACGTGGCTGAAGAAACACGTGGGTGGAAGGCCCATCCCCGTCGTAACTCGAGAATATACCCCAGGTTCCCGCCGCAACTCGAGAAAAACCATGAGACTTCCCCCGCGCCACGAGATGAGGCCCGATTCCCCTGTACTGCGTGCAGAGCAATTCCGTCTTGCACATCACACATGAAAGGAGCCTTGATTTCCTTGATGGCACTCCAGAGAAACCCCAAGAACACTGTTTCAAGGCTAGAGGGATCCTGAGGTCACTGTAGCAACACGAAAGAACTCTGTGGACCAAAAATCAACTCGAAAAGAGAGGTTAGTCCCTGGATTCGTCTCCAGAGGAATACCACCTTACCACAAGCACCTCAAGAGGAGGCTTCTCTCAGCTCTAGGTATCTGAGAGGGACCCTGAGTTTGCGGCCTCAAGTGGAATGGACACCGCGATGCCCTGACTCGAAATAAGGCCGGATATCCCTGCAGTGACTTCAATGCAGGCTCGTCTTGCATCTCCCAGGACGAAAGGATGTCTGAATCCCCTGTGGAAAGCACAGAGAAAGACTTAGTTCCCCACCTCATCGCGACCGATAGCCTCACATCCTTTGAAAACTCCAGAGGTATGCGGAGATCAGTGCCTCCAAAGGAGACGATGCCTGACTCCTCGTGAAACTTGATAGGAATCCCAGGAATCCTGTGGCACTTGGAAAGGGACACTCGGTCTCCCGTCTCAGCTGGAGAGGCGTCCCAATTGCCCTGCCAAGCCTCGAGGAGAATCCAGAGTTGTCCCTCGCAACTAGGCAGGAGTCCTGACGTCGCTGAAGAAACACGTGGGTGGAAGGGCCATCCCCGTCGTAACTCGAGAATATACCCGAGGTTCCCGCCGCAACTCGAGAAAAACCATGAGACTTCCCCCTCGCTGCGAGATGAGGCCCGATTCCCCTGCACTGCGTGCAGAGCAATTCCGTGTTGCACATCACACATGAAAGGAGACTTGATTTCCTTGATGGCACTCCAGAGAAACCCCAAGAACACTGTTTCAAGGCTAGAGGGATCCTGAGGTCACTGTAGCAACACGAAAGATCTCCGTGGGCCAAAAATCAACTCGAGATGAGAGGTTAGTCCCTGGCTTCGACTCCAGAGGAATACCACCTTACCACAAGCACCTCAAGAGGAGGCTTCTCTCAGCTCTAGGTATGTGAGAGGGACCCTGAGTTTGCGGCCTCAAGTGGAATGGACACCGCGATGCCCTGACTCGAAATAAGGCCGGATATCCCTGCAGTGACTGGAATGCAGGCTCGTCTTGCATCTCCCAAGACGAAAGGGTGTCTGAATCCCCTGTGGAGACCACAGAGAAAGACCTAGTTCCCCACCTCATCGCGACAGGAGGCCTCAAATCCTTTGAAAACTCCAGAGGTATGCGGAGATCAGTGCCTCCAAAGGAGACGATGCCTGACTCCTCGTGAAACTTGATAGGAGTCCCAGGATTCTTGTGGCACGTGGAAAGGGACCCTTGGTCTCCCGCCTCAGCTGGAGAGGCGTTCCAATTGCCCTGCCAAGCCTCGAGGAGAATCCCGAGTTGTCCCTCGCAACTAGGCAGGAGTCCTGACGTGGCTGAAGAAACACGTGGGTGGAAGGGCCATCCCCATCGTAACTCGAGAATATACCCCAAGTTCCCGCCGCAACTCGAAAAAAACCATGAGACTTCCCCCTCGCCGCGAGATGAGGCCCAATTCCCCTGTACTGCGTGCAGAGCAATTCCGTCTTGCACATCACACATGAAAGGAGCCTTGATTTCCTTGATGGCACTCCAGAGAAACCCCAAGAACACTGTTTCAAGGATAGAGGGATCCTGAGGTCACTGTAGCAACACGAAAGAACTCTGTGGACCAAAAATCAACTCGAAAAGAGAGGTTAGTCCCTGGATTCGTCTCCAGAGGAATACCACCTTACCACAAGCACCTCAAGAGGAGGCTTCTCTCAGCTCTAGGTATGTGAGAGGGTTCCTGAGTTTGCGGCCTCAAGTGGAATGGACATCGCAATGCCCTGACTCGAAATAAGGCCGGATATCACTGCAGTGACTTGAATGCAGGCTCGTCTTGCATCTCCCAAGAAGAAAGGATGTCTGAATCCCCTGTGGGGACCACAGAGAAAGACCTAGTTCCCCACCTCATCGCGACCGGAGGCCTCACATCCTTTGAAAACTCGAGAGGTACGCGGAGATCAGTGCCTCCAAAGGAGACGATGCCTGACTCCTCGTGAAACTTGATAGGAGTCCCAGGATTCTTGTGGCACGTGGAAAGGGACCCTTGGTCTCCCGCCTCAGCTGGAGAGGCGTTCCAATTGCCCTGCCAAGCCTCGAGGAGAATCCCGAGTTGTGTCTCGCAACTAGGCAGGAGTCCTGACGTGGCTGAAGAAACACGTGGGTGGAAGGCCCATCCCCGTCGTAACTCGAGAATATACCCCAGGTTCCCGCCGCAACTCGAGAAAAACCATGAGACTTCCCCCGCGCCACGAGATGAGGCCCGATTCCCCTGTACTGCGTGCAGAGCAATTCCGTCTTGCACATCACACATGAAAGGAGCCTTGATTTCCTTGATGGCACTCCAGAGAAACCCCAAGAACACTGTTTCAAGGCTAGAGGGATCCTGAGGTTACTGTAGCAACACGAAAGAACTCTGTGGACCAAAAATCAACTCGAAAAGAGAGGTTAGTCCCTGGATTCGTCTCCAGAGGAATACCACCTTACCACAAGCACCTCAAGAGGAGGCTTCTCTCAGCTCTAGGTATCTGAGAGGGACCCTGAGTTTGCGGCCTCAAGTGGAATGGACACCGCGATGCCCTGACTCGAAATAAGGCCGGATATCCCTGCAGTGACTTCAATGCAGGCTCGTCTTGCATCTCCCAGGACGAAAGGATGTCTGAATCCCCTGTGGAAAGCACAGAGAAAGACTTAGTTCCCCACCTCATCGCGACCGATAGCCTCACATCCTTTGAAAACTCCAGAGGTATGCGGAGATCAGTGCCTCCAAAGGAGACGATGCCTGACTCCTCGTGAAACTTGATAGGAATCCCAGGAATCCTGTGGCACTTGGAAAGGGACACTCGGTCTCCCGTCTCAGCTGGAGAGGCGTCCCAATTGCCCTGCCAAGCCTCGAGGAGAATCCAGAGTTGTCCCTCGCAACTAGGCAGGAGTCCTGACGTCGCTGAAGAAACACGTGGGTGGAAGGGCCATCCCCGTCGTAACTCGAGAATATACCCGAGGTTCCCGCCGCAACTCGAGAAAAACCATGAGACTTCCCCCTCGCTGCGAGATGAGGCCCGATTCCCCTGCACTGCGTGCAGAGCAATTCCGTGTTGCACATCACACATGAAAGGAGACTTGATTTCCTTGATGGCACTCCAGAGAAACCCCAAGAACACTGTTTCAAGGCTAGAGGGATCCTGAGGTCACTGTAGCAACACGAAAGATCTCCGTGGGCCAAAAATCAACTCGAGATGAGAGGTTAGTCCCTGGCTTCGACTCCAGAGGAATACCACCTTACCACAAGCACCTCAAGAGGAGGCTTCTCTCAGCTCTAGGTATGTGAGAGGGACCCTGAGTTTGCGGCCTCAAGTGGAATGGACACCGCGATGCCCTGACGCGAAATAAGGCTGGATATCCCTGCAGTGACTTGAATGCAGGCTCGTCTTGCATCTCCCAAGAAGAAAGGATGTCTGAATCCCCTGTGGAGACCACAGAGAAAGACCTAGTTCCCCACCTCATCGCGACCGGAGGCCTCACATCCTTTGAAAACTCCAGAGGTACGCGGAGATCAGTGCCTCCAAAGGAGACGATGCCTGACTCCTCGTGAAACTTGATAGGAGTCCCAGGATTCCTGTGGCACGTGGAAAGGGACCCTTGGTCTCCCGACTCAGCTGGAGAGGCGTCCCAATTGCCTTGCCAAGCCTCGAGGAGAATCCCGAGTTTTGTCTCACAACTAGGCAAGAGTGCTGACGTGGCTGAACAAACACGTGTGTGGAAGGGCCATCTCCGTCGTAACTCGAAAATATACCCCAGGTTCCCGCCGCAACTCGAGAAAAACCATGAGACTTCCCCCTCGCCGCGAGATGAGGCCCGATTACCCTGCACTGCGTGCAGAGCAATTCTGTGTTGCACATCACACATGAAAGGAGCCTTGATTTCCTTCATGGCACTCCAGAGAAACCCCAAGAACACTGTTTCAAGGCTAGAGGGATCCTGAGGTCACTGTAGCAACACGAAAGAGCTCCGTGGACCAAAAATCAACTCGAGATGAGAGGTTAGTCCCTGGCTTCGACTCCAGAGGAATACCACCTTACCACAAGCACCTCAAGAGGAGGCTTCTCTCAGCTCTAGGTATGTGAGAGGGACCCTGAGTTTGCGGCCTCAAGTGGAATGGACACCGCGATGCCCTGACTCGAAATAAGGCCGGATATCCCTGCAGTGACTTGAATGCAGGCTCGTCTTGCATCTCCCAAGACGAAAGGGTGTCGGAATCCCCTGTGGAGACCACAGAGAAAGACCTAGTTCCCCACCTCATCGCGACAGGAGGCCTCAAATCCTTTGAAAACTCCAGAGGTATGCGGAGATCAGTGCCTCCAAAGGAGACGATGCCTGACTCCTCGTGAAACTTGATAGGAGACCCAGGATTCCTGTGGCACGTGGAAAGGGACCCTTGGTCTCCCGTCTCAGCTGGAGAGGCGTCCCAATTGCCCTGCAAAGCCTCGAGGAGAATCCCGAGTTGTCCCTCGCAACTAGGCAGGAGTCCTGACATGGCTGAACACACACGTGTGTGGAAGGGCCATCCCCGTTGGAACTCGAGAATATACCCCAGGTTCCCGCCGCAACTCGAGAAAAACCATGAGACTTCCCCCTCGCCGCGAGATGAGGCCCGATTCCCCTGCACTGCGTGCAGAGCAATTCTGTGTTGCACATCACACATGAAAGGAGCCTTGATTTCCTTGATGGCACTCCAGAGAAACCCCAAGAACACTGTTTCAAGGCTAGAGGGATCCTGAGGTCACTGTAGCAACACGAAAGAGCTCCGTGGGCCAAAAATCAACTCGAGATGAGAGGTTAGTCCCTGGCTTCGACTCCAGAGGAATACCACCTTACCACAAGCACCTCAAGAGGAGGCTTCTCTCAGCTCTAGGTATGTGAGAGGGACCCTGAGTTTGCGGCCTCAAGTGGAATGGACACCGCGATGCCCTGACGCGAAATAAGGCTGGATATCCCTGCAGTGACTTGAATGCAGGCTCGTCTTGCATCTCCCAAGATGAAAGGATGTCTGAATCCCCTGTGGAGACCACAGAGAAAGACCTAGTTCCCCACCTCATCGCGACCGGAGGCCTCACATCCTTTGAAAACTCCAGAGGTACGCGGAGATCAGTGCCTCCAAAGGAGACGATGCCTGACTCCTCGTGAAACTTGATAGGAGTCCCAGGATTCCTGTGGCACGTGGAAAGGGACCCTTGGTCTCCCGCCTCAGCTGGAGAGGCGTCCCAATTGCCTTGCCAAGCCTCGAGGAGAATCCCGAGTTGTGTCTCGCAACTAGGCAAGAGTCCTGACGTGGCTGAACAAACACGTGTGTGGAAGGGCCATCCCCGTCGTAACTCGAGAATATACCCCAAGTTCCCGCCGCAACTCGAGAAAAACCATGAGACTTCCCCCTCGCCGCGAGATGAGGCCCGATTCCCCTGCACTGCGTGCAGAGCAATTCTGTGTTGCACATCACACATGAAAGGAGCCTTGATTTCCTTCATGGCACTCCAGAGAAACCCCAAGAACACTGTTTCAAGGCTAGAGGGATCCTGAGGTCACTGTAGCAACACGAAAGAGCTCCGTGGACCAAGAATCAACACGAGATGAGAGGTTAGTCCCTGGCTTCGACTCCAGAGGAATACCACCTTACCACAAGCACCTCAAGAGGAGGCTTCTCTCAGCTCTAGGTATGTGAGAGGGACCCTGAGTTTGCGGCCTCAAGTGGAATGGACACCGCGATGCCCTGACTCGAAATAAGGCCGGATATCCCTGCAGTGACTTGAATGCAGGCTCGTCTTGCATCTCCCAAGATGAAAGGGTGTCTGAATCCCCTGTGGAGACCACAGAGAAAGACCTAGTTCCCCACCTCATCGCGACAGGAGGCCTCAAATCCTTTGAAAACTCCAGAGGTATGCGGAGATCAGTGCCTCCAAAGGAGACGATGCCTGACTCCTCGTGAAACTTGATAGGAGACCCAGGATTCCTGTGGCACGTGGAAAGGGACACTTGGTCTCCCGTCTCAGGTGGAGAGGCGTCCCAATTGCCCTGCAAAGCCTCGAGGAGAATCCCGAGTTGTCCATCGCAACTAGGCAGGAGTCCTGACATGGCTGAACACACACGTGTGTGGAAGGGCCATCCCCGTCGTAACTCGAGAATATACCCCAGGTTCCCGCCGCAACTCGAGAAAAACCATGAGACTTCCCCCTCGCTGCGAGATGAGGCCGGATTCCCCTGCACTGCGTGCAGAGCAATTCCGTGTTGCACATCACACATGAAAGGAGCCTTGATTTCCTTGATGGCACTCCAGAGAAACCCCAAGAACACTGTTTCAAGGCTAGAGGGATCCTGAGGTCACTGTAGCAACACGAAAGAGCTCCGTGGACCAAGAATCAACACGAGATGAGAGGTTAGTCCCTGGCTTCGACTCCTGAGGAATACCACCTTACCACAAGCACCTCAAGAGGAGGCTTCTCTCAGCTCTAGGTATGTGAGAGGGATCCTGAGTTTGCGGCCTCAAGTGGAATGGACACCGCGATGCCCTGACTCGAAATAAGGCCGGATATCCCTGCAGTGACTTGAATGCAGGCTTGTCTTGCATCTCCCAAGAAGAAAGGATGTCTGAATCCCCTGTGGAGACCACAGAGAAAGACCTAGTTCCCCACCTCAACGCGACCGGAGGCCTCACATCCTTTGAAAACACCAGAGGTACGCGGAGATCAGTGCCTCCAAAGGAGACGATGCCTGACTCCTCGTGAAACTTGATAGGAGTCCCAGGATTTTGTGGCACGTGGAAAGGGATTCTTGGTCTCCCGCCTCAGCTGGAGAGGCGTTCCAATTGCCCTGCCAAGCCTCGAGGAGAATCCCGAGTTGTCCCTCGCAACTAGGCAGGAGTCCTGACGTGGCTGAACAAGCACGTGGGTGGAAGGGCCATCCCCGTCGTAACTCGAGAATATACCCCAGGTTCCCGCCGCAACTCGAGAAAAACCATGAGACTTCCCCCTCGATGCGAGATGAGGCCCGATTCCCCTGTACTGCGTGCAGAGCAATTCCGTCTTGCACATCACACATGAAAGGAGCCTTGATTTCCTTGATGGCACTCCAGAGAAACCCGAAGAACACTGTTTCAAGGATAGAGGGATCCTGAGGTCACTGTAGCAACACGAAAGAACTCTGTGGACCAAAAATCAACTCGAAAAGAGAGGTTAGTCCCTGGAATCGTCTCCAGAGGAATACCACCTTACCACAAGCACCTCAAGAGGAGGCTTCTCTCAGCTCTAGGTTTGTGAGAGGGACCCTGAGTTTGCGGCCTCAAGTGGAATGGACACCGCGATGCCCTGACTCGAAATAAGGCCGGATATCCCTGCAGTGACTTCAATGCAGGCTCGTCTTGCATCTCCCAGGACGAAAGGATGTCTGAATCCCCTGTGGAGACCACAGAGAAAGACCTAGTTCCCCACCTCATCGCGACCGGAGGCCTCACATCCTTTGAAAACTCCCGAGGTATGCGGAGATCAGTGCCTCCAAAGGAGACGATGCCTGACTCCTCGTGAAACTTGATAGGAGTCCCAGGATTCCTGTGGCACGTGGAAAGGGACCCTTGGTCTCCCGCCTCAGCTGGAGAGGCGTCCCAATTGCCTTGCCAAGCCTCGAGGAGAATCCCGAGTTGTGTCTCGCAACTAGGCAAGACTCCTGACGTGGCTGAACAAACACGTGTGTGGAAAGGCCATCCCCGTCGTAACTCGAGAATATACCCCAGGTTCCCGCCGCAACTCGAGAAAAACCATGAGACTTCCCCCTCGCCGCGAGATGAGGCCCGATTCCCCTGCACTGCGTGCAGAGCAATTCTGTGTTGCACATGACACATGAAAGGAGCCTTGATTTCCTTCATGGCACTCCAGAGAAACCCCAGGAACACTGTTTCAAGGCTAGAGGGATCCTGAGGTCACTGTAGCAACACGAAAGAGCTCCGTGGACCAAAAATCAACTCGAGATGAGAGGTTAGTCCCTGGCTTCGACTCCTGAGGAATACCACCTTACCACAAGCACCTCAAGAGGAGGCTTCTCTCAGCTCTAGGTATGTGAGAGGGACCCTGAGTTTGCGGCCTCAAGTGGAATGGACACCGCGATGCCCTGACTCGAAATAAGGCCGGATATCCCTGCAGTGACTTGAATGCAGGCTCGTCTTGCATCTCGCAAGACGAAATGGTGTCTGAATCCCCTGTGGAGACCACAGACAAAGACCTAGTTCCCCACGTCATCGCGACAGGAGGCCTCAAATCCTTTGAAAACTCCAGAGGTATGCGGAGATCAGTGCCTCCAAAGGAGACGATGCCTGACTCCTCGTGAAACTTGATAGGAGACCCAGAATTCCTGTGGCACGTGGAAAGGGACCCTTGGTCTCCCGTCTCAGCTGGAGAGGCGTCCCAATTGCCCTGCCAAGCCTCGAGGAGAATCCAGAGTTGTCCCTCGCAACTAGGCAGGAGTCCTGACGTCGCTGAAGAAACACGTGGGTGGAAGGGCCATCCCCGTCGTAACTCGAGAATATACCCCAGGTTCCCGCCGCAACTCGAGAAAAACCATGAGACTTCCCCCTCGATGCGAGATGAGGCCCGATTCCCCTGCACTGCGTGCAGAGCAGTTCCGTGTTGCACATCACACATGAAAGGAGCCTAGATTTCCTTGATGGCACTCCAGAGAAACCCCAAGAACACTGTTTCAAGGCTAGAGGGATCCTGAGGTCACTGTAGCAACACGAAAGAGCTCCGTGGACCAAGAATCAACACGAGATGAGAGGTTAGTCCCTGGCTTCGACTCCTGAGGAATACCACCTTACCAGAAGCACCTCAAGAGGAGGCTTCTCTCAGCTCTAGGTATGTGAGAGGGATCCTGAGTTTGCGGCCTCAAGTGGAATGGACACCGCGATGCCCTGACTCGAAATAAGGCCGGATATCCCTGCAGTGACTTGAATGCAGGCTTGTCTTGCATCTCCCAAGAAGAAAGGATGTCTGAATCCCCTGTGGAGACCACAGAGAAAGACCTAGTTCCCCACCTCAACGCGACCGGAGGCCTCACATCCTTTGAAAACACCAGAGGTACGCGGAGATCAGTGCCTCCAAAGGAGACGATGCCTGACTCCTCGTGAAACTTGATAGGAGTCCCAGGATTTTGTGGCACGTGGAAAGGGATTCTTGGTCTCCCGCCTCAGCTGGAGAGGCGTTCCAATTGCCCTGCCAAGCCTCGAGGAGAATACCGAGTTGTCCCTGGCAACTAGGCAGGAGTCCTGACGTGGCTGAACAAACACGTGGGTGGAAGGGCCATCCCCGTCGTAACTCGAGAATATACCCCAGGTTCCCGCCGCAACTCGAGAAAAACCATGAGACTTCCCCCTCGATGCGAGATGAGGCCCGATTCCCCTGTACTGCGTGCAGAGCAATTCCGTCTTGCACATCACACATGAAAGGAGCCTTGATTTCCTTGATGGCACTCCAGAGAAACTCGAAGAACACTGTTTCAAGGATAGAGGGATCCTGAGGTCACTGTAGCAACACGAAAGAACTCTGTGGACCAAAAATCAACTCGAAAAGAGAGGTTAGTCCCTGGAATCGTCTCCAGAGGAATACCACCTTACCACAAGCACCTCAAGAGGAGGCTTCTCTCAGCTCTAGGTTTGTGAGAGGGACCCTGAGTTTGCGGCCTCAAGTGGAATGGACACCGCGATGCCCTGACTCGAAATAAGGCCGGATATCCCTGCAGTGACTTCAATGCAGGCTCGTCTTGCATCTCCCAGGACGAAAGGATGTCTGAATCCCCTGTGGAGACCACAGAGAAAGACCTAGTTCCCCACCTCATCGCGACCGGAGGCCTCACATCCTTTGAAAACTCCCGAGGTATACGGAGATCAGTGCCTCCAAAGGAGACGATGCCTGACTCCTCGTGAAACTTGATAGGAGTCCCAGGATTCCTGTGGCACGTGGAAAGGGACCCTTGGTCTCCCGCCTCAGCTAGAGAGGCGTCCCAATTGCCTTGCCAAGCCTCGAGGAGAATCCCGAGTTGTGTCTCGCAACTAGGCAAGACTCCTGACGTGGCTGAACAAACACGTGTGTGGAAAGGCCATCCCCGTCGTAACTCGAGAATATACCCCAGGTTCCCGCCGCAACTCGAGAAAAACCATGAGACTTCCCCCTCGCCGCGAGATGAGGCCCGATTCCCCTGCACTGCGTGCAGAGCAATTCTGTGTTGCACATGACACATGAAAGGAGCCTTGATTTCCTTGATGGCACTCCAGAGAAACCCCAAGAACACTGTTTCAAGGCTAGAGGGATCCTGAGGTCACTGTAGCAACACGAAAGAGCTCCGTGGACCAAAAATCAACTCGAGATGAGAGGTTAGTCCCTGGCTTCGACTCCTGAGGAATACCACCTTACCACAAGCACCTCAAGAGGAGGCTTCTCTCAGCTCTAGGTATGTGAGAGGGACCCTGAGTTTGCGGCCTCAAGTGGAATGGACACCGCGATGCCCTGACTCGAAATAAGGCCGGATATCCCTGCAGTGACTTGAATGCAGGCTCGTCTTGCATCTCCCAAGACGAAATGGTGTCTGAATCCCCTGTGGAGACCACAGACAAAGACCTAGTTCCCCACGTCATCGCGACAGGAGGCCTCAAATCCTTTGAAAACTCCAGAGGTATGCGGGGATCAGTGCCTCCAAAGGAGACGATGCCTGACTCCTCATGAAACTTGATAGGAGTCCCAGGATTCCTGTGGCACGTGGAAAGGGACCCTTGGTCTCCCGCCTCAGCTGGAGAGGCGTCCCAATTGCCCTGCCAAGCGTCGAGGAGAATCCAGAGTTGTCCCTCGCAACTAGGCAGGAGTCCTGACATGGCTGAACACACACGTGTGTGGAAGGGCCATCCCCGTCGGAACTCGAGAATATACCCCAGGTTCCCGCCGCAACTCGAGAAAAACCATGAGACTTCCCCCTCGCCGCGAGATGAGGCCCGATTCCCCTGAACTGCGTGCAGAGCAATTCTGTGTTGCACATCACACATGAAAGGAGACTTGATTTCCTTCATGGCACTCCAGAGAAACCCCAAGAACACTGTTTCAAGGCTAGAGGGATCCTGAGGTCACTGTAGCAACACGAAAGAGCTCCGTGGGCCAAAAATCAACTCGAGATGAGAGGTTAGTCCCTGGCTTCGACTCCAGAGGAATACCACCTTACCACAAGCACCTCAAGAGGAGGCTTCTCTCAGCTCTAGGTATGTGAGAGGGACCCTGAGTTTGCGGCCTCAAGTGGAATGGACACCGCGATGCCCTGACTCGAAATAAGGCCGGATATCCCTGCAGTGACTTGAATGCAGGCTCGTCTTGCATCTCCCAAGACGAAAGGGTGTCGGAATCCCCTGTGGAGACCACAGAGAAAGACCTAGTTCCCCACCTCATCGCGACAGGAGGCCTCAAATCCTTTGAAAACTCCAGAGGTATGCGGAGATCAGTGCCTCCAAAGGAGACGATGCCTGACTCCTCGTGAAACTTGATAGGAGACCCAGCATTCCTGTGGCACATGGAAAGGGACCCTTGGTCTCCCGTCTCAGCTGGAGAGGCGTCCCAATTGCCCTGCAAAGCCTCGAGGAGAATCCCGAGTTCTCCCTCGCAACTAGGCAGGAGTCCTGACATGGCTGAACACACACGTGTGTGGAAGGGCCATCCCCGTTGGAACTCGAGAATATACCCCAGGTTCCCGCCGCAACTCGAGAAAAAACATGAGACTTCCCCCTCTCCGCGAGATGAGGCCCGATTCCCCTGCACTGCGTGCAGAGCAATTCCGTCTTGCACATCACACATGAAAGGAGCCTTGATTTCCTTGATGGCACTCCAGAGAAACCCCAAGAACACTGTTTCAAGGCTAGAGGAATCCTGAGGTCACTGTAGCAACACGAAAGAGCTCCGTGGACCAAGAATCAAAACGAGATGAGAGGTTAGTCCCTTGCTTCGAATCCTGAGGAATACCACATTACCACAAGCACCACAAGAGGAGGCTTCTCTCAGCTCTAGGTATGTGAGAGGGACCCTGAGTTTGCGGCCTCAAGTGGAATGGACACCGCGATGCCCTGACTCGAAATAAGGCCGGATATCCCTGCAGTGACTGGAATGCAGGCTCGTCTTGCATCTCACAAGACGAAACGGTGTCTGAATCCCCTGTGGAGACCACAGAGAAAGACCTAGTTCCCAACCTCATCGTGACAGGAGGCCTCAAATCCTTTGAAAACTCCAGAGGTATGCGGAGATCAGTGTCTCCAAAGGAGACGATGCCTGACTCCTCGTGAAACTTGATAGGAGACCCAGGATTCCTGTGGCACGTGGAAAGGGACCCTTGGTCTCCCGTCTCAGCTGGAGAGGCGTCCCAATTGCCCTGCAAAGCCTTGAGGAGAATCCCGAGTTGTCCCTCGCAACTAGGCAGGAGTCCTGACATGGCTGAACACACACGTGGGTGGAAGGGCCATCCCCGTCCTAACTCGAGAATATACCCCAGGTTCCCGCCGCAACTCGAGAAAAACCATGAGACTTCCCCCTCGCCGCGAGATGAGGCCCGATTCCCCTGCACTGCGTGCAGAGCAATTCCGTGTTGCACATCACACATGAAAGGAGCCTTGATTTCCTTGATGGCACTCCAGAGAAACCCCAAGAACACTGTTTCAAGGCTAGAGGGATCCTGAGGTCACTGTAGCAACACGAAAGAGCTCCGTGGACCAAGAATCAACACGAGATGAGAGGTTAGTCCCTGGCTTCGACTCCTGAGGAATACCACCTTACCACAAGCACCTCAAGAGGAGGCTTCTCTCAGCTCTAGGTATGTGAGAGGGATCCTGAGTTTGCGGCCTCAAGTGGAATGGACACCGCGATGCCCTGACTCGAAATAAGGCCAGATATCCCTGCAGTGACTTGAATGCAGGCTCGTCTTGCATCTCCCAAGAAGAAAGGATGTCTGAATCCCCTGTGGAGACCACAGAGAAAGACCTAGTTCCCCACCTCATCACGACCGGAGGCCTCACATCCTTTGAAAACTCCAGAGGTACGCGGAGATCAGTGCCTCCAAAGGAGACGATGCCTGACTCCTCGTGAAACTTGATAGGAGTCCCAGGATTCTTGTGGCACGTGGAAAGGGACCCTTGGTCTCCCGCCTCAGCTGGAGAGGCGTTCCAATTGCCCTGCCAAGCCTCGAGGAGAATCCCGAGTTGTCCCTCGCAACTAGGCAGGAGTCCTGACGTGGCTGAACAAACACGTGGGTGGAAGGGCCATCCCCATAGTAACTCGAGAATATACCCCAGGTTCCCGCCGCAACTCGAGAAAAACCATGAGACTTCCCCCTCGATGCGAGATGAGGCCCGATTCCCCTGTACTGCGTGCAGAGCAATTCCGTCTTGCACATCACACATGAAAGGAGCCTTGATTTCCTTGATGGCACTCCAGAGAAACCCCAAGAACACTGTTTCAAGGATAGAGGGATCCTGAGGTCACTGTAGCAACACGAAAGAACTCTGTGGACCAAAAATCAACTCGAAAAGAGAGGTTAGTCCCTGGATTCGTCTCCAGAGGAATACCACCTTACCACAAGCACCTCAAGAGGAGGCTTCTCTCAGCTCTAGGTATGTGAGAGGGACCCTGAGTTTGCGGCCTCAAGTGGAATGGACACCGCGATGCCCTGACTCGAAATAAGGCCGGATATCCCTGCAGTGACTTCAATGCAGGCTCGTCTTGCATCTCCCAGGACGAAAGGATGTCTGAATCCCCTGTGGAAAGCACAGAGAAAGACTTAGTTCCCCACCTCATCGCGACCGATAGCCTCACATCCTTTGAAAACTCCAGAGGTACGCGGAGATCAGTGCCTCCAAAGGAGACGATGCCTGACTCCTCGTGAAACTTGATAGGAGTCCCAGGATTCCTGTGGCACTTGGAAAGGGACACTTGGTCTCCCGCCTCAGCTGGAGAGGCGTCCCAATTGCCCTGCCAAGCCTCGAGGAGAATCCAGAGTTGTCCCTCGCAACTAGGCAGGAGTCCTGACGTTGCTGAAGAAACACGTGGGTGGAAGGGCCATCCCCGTCGTAACTCGAGAATATACCCCAGGTTCCCGCCGCAACTCGAGAAAAACCATGAGACTTCCCCTCGCCGCGAGATGAGGCCCGATTCCCCTGCACTGCGTGCAGAGCAATTCCGTCTTGCACATCACACATGAAAGGAGCCTTGATTTCCTTCATGGCACTCCAGAGAAACCCCAAGAACACTGTTTCAAGGCTAGAGGGATCCTGAGGTCACTGTAGCAACACGAAAGAGCTCCGTGGGCCAAAAATCAACTCGAGATGAGAGGTTAGTCCCTGGCTTCAACTCCAGAGGAATACCACCTTACCACAAGCACCTCAAGAGGAGGCTTCTCTCAGCTCTTGGTATGTGAGAGGGACCCTGAGTTTGCGGCCTCAAGTGGAATGGACACCGCGATGCCCTGACGCGAAATAAGGCTGGATATCCCTGCAGTGACTTGAATGCAGGCTCGTCTTGCATCTCCCGAGATGAAAGGATGTCTGAATCCCCTGTGGAGACCACAGAGAAAGACCTAGTTCCCCACCTCATGGCGACCGGAGGCCTCACATCCTTTGAAAACTCCAGAGGTACGTGGAGATCAGTGCCTCCAAAGGAGACGATGCCTGACTGCTCGTGAAACTTGATAGGAGTCCCAGGATTCCTGTGGCACGTGGAAAGGGACCCTTGGTCTCCCGCCTCAGCTGGAGAGGCGTCCCAATTGCCCTGCAAAGCCTCGAAGAGAATCCCGAGTTGTCCCTCGCAACTAGGCAGGAGTCCTGACATGGCTGAACACACACGTGTGTGGAAGGGCCATCCCCGTCGGAACTCGAGAATATACCCCAGGTTCCCGCCGCAACTCGAGAAAAACCATGAGACTTCCCCCTCTCCGCGAGATGAGGCCCGATTCCCCTGTACTGCGTGCAGAGCAATTCCGTGTTGCACATCACACATGAAAGGAGCCTTGATTTCCTTGATGGCACTCCAGAGAAACCCCAAGAACACTGTTTCAAGGCTAGAGGGATCCTGAGGTCACTGTAGCAACACGAAAGAGCTCCGTGGGCCAAAAATCAACTCGAGATGAGAGGTTAGTCCCTGGCTTCAACTCCAGACGAATACCACCTTACCACAAGCACCTCAAGAGGAGGCTTCTCTCAGCTCTAGGTATGTGAGAGGGACCCTGAGTTTGCGGCCTCAAGTGGAATGGACACCGCGATGCCCTGACGCGAAATAAGGCTGGATATCCCTGCAGTGACTTGAATGCAGGCTCGTCTTGCATCTCCCGAGATGAAAGGATGTCTGATTCCCCTGTGGAGACCACAGAGAAAGACCTAGTTCCCCACCTCATGGCGACCGGAGGCCTCACATCCTTTGAAAACTCCAGAGGTACGCGGAGATCAGTGCCTCCAAAGGAGACGATGCCTGACTCCTCGTGAAACTTGATAGGAGTCCCAGGATTCCTGTGGCACGTGGAAAGGGACCCTTGGTCTCCCGCCTCAGCTGGAGAGGCGTCCCAATTGCCCTGCAAAGCCTCGAGGAAAATCCCGAGTTGTCCCTCGCAACTAGGCAGGAGTCCTGACATGGCTGAACACACACGTGTGTGGAAGGGCCATCCCCGTCGGAACTCGAGAATATACCCCAGGTTCCCGCCGCAACTCGAGAAAAACCATGAGACTTCCCCCTCTCCGCGAGATGAGGCCCGATTCCCCTGAACTGCGTGCAGAGCAATTCCGTCTTGCACATCACACATGAAAGGAGCCTTGATTTCCTTGATGGCACTCCAGAGAAACCCCAAGAACACTGTTTCAAGGCTAGAGGGATCCTGAGGTCACTGTAGCAACACGAAAGAGCTCCGTGGACCAAGAATCAACACGAGATGAGAGGTTAGTCCCTGGCTTCGACTCCTGAGGAATACCACCTTACCACAAGCACCACAAGAGGAGGCTTCTCTCAGCTCTAGGTATGTGAGAGGGACCCTGAGTTTGCGGCCTCAAGTGGAATGGACACCGCGATGCCCTGACTCGAAATAAGGCCGGATATCCCTGCAGTGACTGGAATGCAGGCTCGTCTTGCATCTCACAAGACGAAACGGTGTCTGAATCCCCTGTGGAGACCACAGAGAAAGACCTAGTTCCCAACCTCATCGCGACAGGAGTGCTCAAATCCTTTGAAAACTCCAGAGGTATGCGGAGATCAGTGTCTCCAAAGGAGACGATGCCTGACTCCTCGTGAAACTTGATAGGAGACCCAGGATTCCTGTGGCACGTGGAAAGGGACCCTTGGTCTCCCGTCTCAGCTGGAGAGGCGTCCCAATTGCCCTGCAAAGCCTCGAGGAGAATCCCGAGTTGTCCCTCGCAACTAGGCAGGAGTCCTAACATGGCTGAACACACACGTGGGTGGAAGGGCCATCCCCGTCCTAACTCGAGAATATACCCCAGGTTCCCGCCGCAACTCGAGAAAAACCATGAGACTTCCCCCTCGCCGCGAGATGAGTCCCGATTCCCCTGCACTGCGTGCAGAGCAATTCCGTGTTGCACATCACACATGAAAGGAGCCTTGATTTCCTTGATGGCACTCCAGAGAAACCCCAAGAACACTGTTTCAAGGCTAGAGGGATCCTGAGGTCACTGTAGCAACACGAAAGAGCTCCGTGGACCAAGAATCAACACGAGATGAGAGGTTAGTCCCTGGCTTCGACTCCTGAGGAATACCACCTTACCACAAGCACCTCAAGAGGAGGCTTCTCTCAGCTCTAGGTATGTGAGAGGGATCCTGAGTTTGCGGCCTCAAGTGGAATGGACACCGCGATGCCCTGACTCGAAATAAGGCCAGATATCCCTGCAGTGACTTGAATGCAGGCTCGTCTTGCATCTCCCAAGAAGAAAGGATGTCTGAATCCCCTGTGGAGACCACAGAGAAAGACCTAGTTCCCCACCTCATCGCGACCGGAGGCCTCACATCCTTTGAAAACTCCAGCGGTACGCGGAGATCAGTGCCTCCAAAGGAGACGATGCCTGACTCCTCGTGAAACTTGATAGGAGTCCCAGGATTCTTGTGGCACCTGGAAAGGGACACTTGGTCTCCCGCCTCAGGTGGAGAGGCGTTCCAATTGCCCTGCCAAGCCTCGAGGAGAATCCCGAGTTGTCCCTCGCAACTAGGCAGGAGTCCTGACGTGGCTGAACAAACACGTGGGTGGAAGGGCCATCCCCGTCGTAACTCGAGAATATACCCCAAGTTCCCACCGCAACTCGAGAAAAACCATGAGACTTCCCCCTCGATGCGAGATGAGGCCCGATTCCCCTGTACTGCGTGCAGAGCAATTCCGTCTTGCACATCACACATGAAAGGAGCCTTGATTTCCTTGATGGCACTCCAGAGAAACCCCAAGAACACTGTTTCAAGGATAGAGGGATCCTGAGGTCACTGTAGCAACACGAAAGAACTCTGTGGACCAAAAATCAACTCGAAAAGAGAGGTTAGTCCCTGGATTCGTCTCCAGAGGAATACCACCTTACCACAAGCACCTCAAGAGGAGGATTCTCTCAGCTCTAGGTATGTGAGAGGGATCCTGAGTTTGCGGCCTCAAGTGGAATGGACACCGCGATGCCCTGACTCGAAATAAGGCCGGATATCCCTGCAGTGACTTCAATGCAGGCTCGTCTTGCATCTCCCAGGACGAAAGGATGTCTGAATCCCCTGTGGAAAGCACAGAGAAAGACTTAGTTCCCCACCTCATCGCGACCGATAGCCTCACATCCTTTGAAAACTCCAGAGGTACGCGGAGATCAGTGCCTCCAAAGGAGACGATGCCTGACTTCTCGTGAAACTTGATAGGAGTCCCAGGATTCCTGTGGCACTTGGAAAGGGACACTTGGTCTCCCGCCTCAGCTGGAGAGGCGTCCCAATTGCCCTGCCAAGCCTCGAGGATAATCCAGAGTTGTCCCTCGCAACTAGGCAGGAGTCCTGACGTTGCTGAAGAAACACGTGGGTGGAAGGGCCATCCCCGTCGTAACTCGAGAATATACCCCAGGTTCCCGCCGCAACTCGAGAAAAACCATGAGACTTCCCCCTCGCCGCGAGATGAGGCCCGATTCCCATGCACTGCATGCAGAGCAATTCCGTCTTGCACATCACACATGAAAGGAGCCTTGATTTCCTTCATGGCACTCCAGAGAAACCCCAAGAACACTGTTTCAAGGCTAGAGGGATCCTGAGGTCACTGTAGCAACACGAAAGAGCTCCGTGGGCCAAAAATCAACTCGAGATGAGAGGTTAGTCCCTGGCTTCAACTCCAGAGGAATACCACCTTACCACAAGCACCTCAAGAGGAGGCTTCTCTCAGCTCTAGGTATATGAGAGGGACCCTGAGTTTGCGGCCTCAAGTGGAATGGACACCGCGATGCCCTGACGCGAAATAAGGCTGGATATCCCTGCAGTGACTTGAATGCAGGCTCGTCTTGCATCTCCCGAGATGAAAGGATGTCTGAATCCCCTGTGGAGACCACAGAGAAAGACCTAGTTCCCCACCTCATGGCGACCGGAGGCCTCACATCCTTTGAAAACTCCAGAGGTACGCGGAGATCAGTGCCTCCAAAGGAGACGATGCCTGACTCCTCGTGAAACTTGATAGGAGTCCCAGGATTCCTGTGGCACGTGGAAAGGGACCCTTGGTCTCCCGCCTCAGCTGGAGAGGCGTCCCAATTGCCTTGCCAAGCCTCGAGGAGAATCCCGAGTTGTGTCTCACAACTAGGCAAGAGTCCTGACGTGGCTGAACAAACACTTGTGTGGAAGGGCCATCCCCGTCGTAACTCGAGAATATACCCCAGGTTCCCGCCGCAACTCGAGCAAAACCATGAGACTTCCCCCTCGCCGCGAGATGAGGCCCGATTCCCCTGCACTGCGTGCAGAGCAATTCTGTGTTGCACATCACACATGAAAGGAGCCTTGATTTCCTTCATGCCACTCCAGAGAAACCCCAAGAACACTGTTTCAAGGCTAGAGGGATTCTGAGGTCACTGTAGCAACACGAAAGAGCTCCGTGAACCAAAAATCAACTCGAGATGAGAGGTTAGTCCCTGGCTTCGACTCCAGAAGAATACCACCTTACCACAAGCACCTCAAGAGGAGGCTTCTCTCAGCTCTAAGTATGTGAGAGGGACCCTGAGTATGCGGCCTCAATTGGAATGGACACCGCGATGCCCTGACTCGAAATAAGGCCGGATATCCCTGCAGTGACTGGAATGCAGGCTCGTCTTGCATCTCCCAAGACGAAAGGGTGTCTGAATCCCCTGTGCAGACCACAGAGAACGCCCTAGTTCCCCAACTCATCGCGACAGGAGGCCTCAAATCCTTTGAAAACTCCAGAGGTATGCGGAGATCAGTGCCTCCAAAGGAGACGATGCCTGACTCCTCGTGAAACTTGATAGGAGACCCAGGATTCCTGTGGCACGTGGAAAGGGACCCTTGGTCTCCCGTCTCAGCTGGAGAGGCGTCCCAATTGCCCTGCAAAGCCTCGAGGAGAATCCAGAGTTGTCCCTCGCAAGTAGGCAGGAGTCCTGACGTCGCTGAAGAAACACGTGGGTGGAAGGGCCATCCCCGTCGTAACTCGAGAATATACCCCAGGTTCCCGCCGCAACTCGAGAAAAACCATGAGACTTCCCCCTCGCCGCGAGATGAGGCCCGATTCCCCTGCACTGCGTGCAGAGCAATTCCGTCTTGCACATCACACATGAAAGGAGCCTTGATTTCCTTGATGGCACTCCAGAGAAACACCAAGAACACTGTTTCAAGGATAGAGGGATGCTGAGGTCACTGTAGCAACACGAAAGAACTCTGTGGACCAAAAATCAACTCGAAAAGAGAGGTTAGTCCCTGGATTCGTCTCCAGAGGAATACCACCTTACCACAAGCACCTCAAGAGGAGGCTTCTCTCAGCTCTAGGTATGTGAGAGGGACCCTGAGTTTGCGGCCTCAAGTGGAATGGACACCGCGATGCCCTGACTCGAAATAAGGCCGGATATTCCTGCAGTGACTTCAATGCAGGCTCGTCTTGCAACTCCCAGGACGAAAGGATGTCTGAATCCCCTGTGGATAGCACAGAGAAAGACTTAGTTCCCCACCTCATCGCGACCGATAGCCTCACATCCTTTGAAAACTCCTGAGGTACGCGGAGATCAGTGCCTCCAAAGGAGACGATGCCTGACTCCTCGTGAAAATTGATAGGAGTCCCAGGATTCCTGTGGCACTTGGAAAGGGACACTTGGTCTCCCGCCTCAGCTGGAGAGGCGTCCCAATTGCCCTGCCAAGCCTCGAGGAGAATCCAGCGTTGTCCCTCGCAACTAGGCAGGAGTCCTGACGTCGCTGAAGAAACACGTGGGTGGAAGGGCCATCCCCGTCGTAACTCGAGTATATATACCAGGTTCCCGCCGCAACTCGAGAAAAACCATGAGACTTCCCCCTCGCCGCGAGATGAGGCCCGATTCCCCTGCACTGCATGCAGAGCAATTCCGTGTTGCACATCACACATGAAAGGAGCCTTGATTTCCTTGATGGCACTCCAGAGAAACCCCAAGAACACTGTTTCAAGGCTAGAGGGATCCTGAGGTCACTGTAGCAACACGAAAGAGCTCCGTGGGCGAAAAATCAACTCGAGATTAGAGGTTAGTCCCTGGCTTCGACTCCAGAGGAATACCACCTTACCACAAGCACCTCAAGAGGAGGCTTCTCTCAGCTCTAGGTTTGTGACAGTGACCCTGATTTTGCGGCCTCAAGTGGAATGGACACCGCGATGCCCTGAGGCGAAATAAGGCTGGATATCCCTGCAGTGACTTGAATGCAGGCTCGTATTGCATCTCCCAAGATGAAAGGATGTCTGAATCCCCTGTGGAGACCACAGAGAAAGACCTAGTTCCCCACCTCATCGCGACCGGAGGCCTCACATCCTTTGAAAACTCCAGAGGTACGCGGAGATCAGTGCCTCCAAAGGAGACGATGCCTGACTCCTCGTGAAACTTGATAGGAGTCCCAGGATTCCTGTGGCACGTGGAAAGGGACCCTTGGTCTCCCGCCTCAGCTGGAGAGGCGTCCCAATTGCCTTGCCAAGCCTCGAGGAGAATCCCGAGTTGTGTCTCGCAACTAGGCAAGAGTCCTGACGTGGCTGAACAAACACGTGTGTGGAAGGGCCATCCCCGTCGTAACTCGAGAATATACCCCAGGTTCCCGCCGCAACTCGAGCAAAACCATGAGACTTTCCCCTCGCCGCGAGATGAGGCCCGATTCCCCTGCACTGCGTGCAGAGCAATTCTGTGTTGCACATCACACATGAAAGGAGCCTTGATTTCCTTCATGCCACTCCAGAGAAACCCCAAGAACACTGTTTCAAGGCTAGAGGGATCCTGAGGTCACTGTAGCAACACGAAAGAGCTCCGTGAACCAAAAATCAACTCGAGATGAGAGGTTAGTCCCTGACTTCGACTCCAGAGGAATACCACCTTACCACAAGCACCTCAAGAGGAGGCTTCTCTCAGCTCTAGGTATGTGAGAGGGACCCTGAGTTTGCGGCCTCAATTGGAATGGACACCGCGATGCCCTGACTCGAAATAAGGCCGGATATCCCTGCAGTGACTGGAATGCAGGCTCGTCTTGCATCTCCGAAGACGAAAGGGTGTCTGAATCCCCTGTGCAGACCACAGAGAACGCCCTAGTTCCCCAACTCATCGCGACAGGAGGCCTCAAATCCTTTGAAAACTCCAGAGGTATGCGGAGATCAGTGCCTCCAAAGGAGACGATGCCTGACTCCTCGTGAAACTTGATAGGAGACCCAGGATTCCTGTGGCACGTGGAAAGGGACCCTTGGTCTCCCGTCTCAGGTGGAGAGGCGTCCCAATTGCCCTGCAAAGCCTCGAGGAGAATCCCGAGTTGTCCCTCGCATGTAGGCAGGAGTCCTGACGTCGCTGAAGAAACACGTGGGTGGAAGGGCCATCCCCGTCGTAACTCGAGAATATACCCCAAGTTCCCGCCGCAACTCGAGAAAAACCATGAGACTTTCCCCTCCCCGCGAGATGAGGCCCGATTCCCCTGCACTGCGTGCAGAGCAATTCCGTCTTGCACATCACACATGAAAGGAGCCTTGATTTCCTTGATGGCACTCCAGAGAAACACCAAGAACACTGTTTCAAGGATAGAGGGATGCTGAGGTCACTGTAGCAACACGAAAGAACTCTGTGGACCAAAAATCAACTCGAAAAGAGAGGTTAGTCCCTGGATTCGTCTCCAGAGGAATACCACCTTACCACAAGCACCTCAAGAGGAGGCTTCTCTCAGCTCTAGGTATGTGAGAGGGACCCTGAGTTTGCGGCCTCAAGTGGAATGGACACCGCGATGCCCTGACTCGAAATAAGGCCGGATATTCCTGCAGTGACTTCAATGCAGGCTCGTCTTGCATCTCCCAGGACGAAAGGATGTCTGAATCCCCTGTGGATAGCACAGAGAAAGACTTAGTTCCCCACCTCATCGCGACCGATAGCCTCACATCCTTTGAAAACTCCTGAGGTACGCGGAGATCAGTGCCTCCAAAGGAGACGATGCCTGACTCCTCGTGAAAATTGATAGGAGTCCCAGGATTCCTGTGGCACTTGGAAAGGGACACTTGGTCTCCCGCCTCAGCTGGAGAGGCGTCCCAATTGCCCTGCCAAGCCTCGAGGAGAATCCAGCGTTGTCCCTCGCAACTAGGCAGGAGTCCTGACGTCGCTGAAGAAACACGTGGGTGGAAGGGCCATCCCCGTCGTAACTCGAGAATATACACCAGGTTCCCGCCGCAACTCGAGAAAAACCATGAGACTTCCCCCTCGCCGCGAGATGAGGCCCCATTCCCCTGCACTGCGTGCAGAGCAATTCCGTGTTGCACATCACACATGAAAGGAGCCTTGGTTTCCTTGATGGCACTCCAGAGAAACCCCAAGAACACTGTTTCAAGGCTAGAGGGATCCTGAGGTCACTGTAGCAACACGAAAGAGCTCCGTGGGCCAAAAATCAACTCGAGATGAGAGGTTAGTCCCTGGCTTCGACTCCAGAGGAATACCACCTTACCACAAGCACCTCAAGAGGAGGCTTCTCTCAGCTCTAGGTTTGTGACAGTGACCCTGATTTTGCGGCCTCAAGTGGAATGGACACCGTGATGCCCTGAGGCGAAATAAGGCTGGATATCCCAGCAGTGACTTGAATGCAGGCTCGTATTGCATCTCCCAAGATGAAAGGATGTCTGAATCCCCTGTGGAGACCACAGAGAAAGACCTAGTTCCCCACCTCATCGCGACGGGAGGCCTCACATCCTTTGAAAACTCCAGAGGTACGCGGAGATCAGTGCCTCCAAAGGAGACGATGCCTGACTCCTCGTGAAACTTGATAGGAGTCCCAGGATTCCTGTGGCACGTGGAAAGGGACCCTTGGTCTCCCGCCTCAGCTGGAGAGGCGTCCCAATTGCCTTGCCAAGCCTCGAGGAGAATCCCGAGTTGTGTCTCGCAACTAGGCAAGAGTCCTGACGTGGCTGAACAAACACGTGTGTGGAAGGGCCATCCCCGTCGTAACTCGAGAATATACCCCAGGTTCCCGCCGCAACTCGAGAAAAACCATGAGACTTCCCCCTCGCCGCGAGATGAGGCCCGATTCCCCTGCACTGCGTGCAGAGCAATTCTGTGTTGCACATCACACATGAAAGGAGCCTTGATTTCCTTCATGGCACTCCAGAGAAACCCCAAGAACACTGTTTCAAGGCTAGAGGGATCCTGAGGTCACTCTAGCAACACGAAAGAGCTCCGTGGACCAAAAATCAACTCGAGATGAGAGGTTAGTCCCTGGCTTCGACTCCAGAGGAATACCACCTTACCACAAGCACCTCAAGAGGAGGCTTCTCTCAGCTCTAGGTATGTGAGAGGGACCCTGAGTTTGCGGCCTCAAGTGGAATGGACTCCGCGATGCCCTGACTCGAAATAAGGCTGCATATCCCTGCAGTGACTGGAATGCAGCCTCGTCTTGCATCTCCCAAGACGAAAGGGTGTCTGAATCCTCAGTGGAGACCACAGAGAAAGACCTAGTTCCCCACCTCATCGCGACAGGAGGCCTCAAATCCTTTGAAAACTCCAGAGGTATGCGGAGATCAGTGCCTCCAAAGGAGACGATGCCTGACACCTCGTGAAACTTGATAGGAGACCCAGGATTCCTGTGGCACGTGGAAAGGGACCCTTGGTCTCCCGTCTCAGCTGGAGAGGCGTCCCAATTGCCCTGCAAAGCCTCGAGGAGAATCCCGAGTTGTCCCTCGCAACTAGGCAGGAGTCCTGACGTCGCTGAACACACACGTGTGTGGAAGGGACATCCCCGTCGTAACTCGAGAATATACCCCAGGTTCCCGCCGCAACTCGAGAAAAACCATGAGACTTCCCCCTCGCCGCGAGATGAGGCCCGATTCCCCTGCACTGCGTGCAGAGCAATTCCGTTTTGCACATCACACATGAAAGTAGCCTTGATTTCCTTGATGACACTCCAGAGAAACCCCAAGAACACTGTTTCAAGGCTAGAGGGATCCTGAGGTCACTGTAGCAACACGAAAGAGCTCCGTGGACCAAGAATCAACACGAGATGAGAGGTTAGTCCCTGGCTTCGACTCCTGAGGAATACCACCTTACCACAAGCACCTCAAGAGGAGGCTTCTCTCAGCTCTAGGTATGTGAGAGGGACCCTGAGTTTGCGTCCTCAAGTGGAATGGACACCGCGATGCCCTGACTTGAAATAAGGCCGGATATCCCTGCAGTGACTTGAATGCAGGCTCGTCTTGCATCTCCCAAGAAGAAAGGATGTCTGAATCCCCTGTGGAGACCACAGAGAAAGACCTAGTTCCCCACCTCATCGCGACCGGAGGCCTCACATCCTTTGAAAACTCCAGAGGTACGCGGAGATCAGTGCCTCCAAAGGAGACGATGCCTGACTCCTCGTGAAACTTGATAGGAGTCCCAGGATTCCTGTGGCACGTGGAAAGGGACACTTGGTCTCCCGCCTCAGCTGGAGAGGCGTCCCAATTGCCTTGCCAAGCCTCGAGGAGAATCCCGAGTTGTGTCTCGCAACTAGGCAAGAGTCCTGACGTGGCTGAAAAAACACGTGTGTGGAAGGGCCATCCCCGTCGTAACTCGAGAATATACCCCAGGTTCCCGCCGCAACTCGAGAAAAACCATGAGACTTCCCCCTCGCCGCGAGATGAGGCCCGATTCCCCTGCACTGCGTGCAGAGCAATTCTGTGTTGCACATCACACATGAAAGGAGCCTTGATTTCCTTCATGGCACTCCAGAGAAACCCCAAGAACACTGTTTCAAGGCTAGAGGGATCCTGAGGTCACTGTAGCAACACGAAAGAGCTCCGTGGACCAAAAATCAACTCGAGATGAGAGGTTAGTCCCTGACTTCGACTCCAGAGGAATACCACCTTACCACAAGCACCTCAAGAGGAGGCTTCTCTCAGCTCTAGGTATGTGAGAGGGACCCTGAGTTTGCGGCCTCAAGTGGAATGGACTCCGCGATGCCCTGACTCGAAATAAGGCTGGATATCCCTGCAGTGACTGGAATGCAGCCTCGTCTTGCATCTCCCAAGACGAAACGGTGTCTGAATCCCCAGTGGAGACCACAGAGAAAGACCTAGTTCCCCACCTCATCGCGACAGGAGGCCTCAAATCCTTTGAAAACTCCAGAGGTATGCGGAGATCAGTGCCTCCAAAGGAGACGATGCCTGACACCTCGTGAAACTTGATAGGAGACCCAGGATTCCTGTGGCACGTGGAAAGGGACCCTTGGTCTCCCGTCTCAGCTGGAGAGGCGTCCCAATTGCCCTGCAAAGCCTCGAGGAGAATCCCGAGTTGTCCCTCGCAACTAGGCAGGAGTCCTGACGTCGCTGAACACACACGTGTGTGGAAGGGATATCCCCGTCGTAACTCGAGAATATACCCCAGGTTCCCGCCGCAACTCGAGAAAAACCATGAGACTTCCCCCTCGCCGCGAGATGAGGCCCGATTCCCCTGCACTGCGTGCAGAGCAATTCCGTGTTGCACATCACACATGAAAGTAGCCTTGATTTCCTTGATGACACTCCAGAGAAACCCCAAGAACACTGTTTCAAGGCTAGAGGGATCCTGAGGTCACTGTAGCAACACGAAAGAGCTCCGTGGACCAAGAATCAACACGAGATGAGAGGTTAGTCCCTGGCTTCGACTCCTGAGGAATACCACCTTACCACAAGCACCTCAAGAGGAGGCTTCTCTCAGCTCTATGTATGTGAGAGGGACCCTGAGTTTGCGGCCTCAAGTGGAATGGACACCGCGATGCCCTGACGCGAAATAAGGCTGGATATCCCTGCAGTGACTTGAATGCAGGCTTGTCTTGCATCTCCCAAGATGAAAGGATGTCTGAATCCCCTGTGGAGACCACAGAGAAAGACCTAGTTCCCCACCTCATCGCGACCGGAGGCCTCACATCCTTTGAAAACTCCAGAGGTACGCGGAGATCAGTGCCTCCAAAGGAGACGATGCCTGACTCCTCGTGAAACTTGATAGGAGTCCCAGGATTCCTGTGGCACGTGGAAAGGGACACTTGGTCTCCCGCCTCAGCTGGAGAGGCGTCCCAATTGCCTTGCCAAGCCTCGAGGAGAATCTCGAGTTGTGTCTCGCAACTAGGCAAGAGTCCTGACGTGGCTGAACAAACATGTGTGTGGAAGGGCCATCCCCGTCGTAACTCGAGAATATACCCCAGGTTCACGCCGCAACTCGAGAAAAACCATGAGACTTCCCCCTCGCCGCGAGATGAGGCCCGATTCCCCTGCACTGCGTGCAGAGCAATTCTGTGTTGCACATCACACATGAAAGGAGCCTTGATTTCCTTCATGGCACTCCAGAGAAACCCCAAGAACATTGTTTCAAGGCTAGAGGGATCCTGAGGTCACTGTAGCAACACGAAAGAGCTCCGTGGACCAAAAATCAACTCGATATGAGAGGTTAGTCCCTGGCTTCGACTCCAGAGGAATACCACCTTACCACAAGCACCTCAAGAGGAGGCTTCTCTCAGCTCTAGGTATGTGAGAGGGACCCTGAGTTTGCGCCCTCAAGTGGAATGGACACCGTGATGCCCTGATTCGAAATAAGGCCGGATATCCCTACAGTGACTGGAATGCAGGCTCGTCTTGCATCTCCCAAGACGAAAGGGTGTCTGGATCCCCTGTGGAGACCACAGAGAAAGAACTAGTTCCCCACCTCATCGCGACAGGAGGCCTCAAATCCTTTGAAAACTCCAGAGGTATGCGGAGACCAGTGCCTCCAAAGGAGACGATGCCTGACTCCTCGTGAAACTTGATAGGAGACCCAGGATTCCTGTGGCACGTGGAAAGGGACCCTTGGTCTCCCGTCTCAGCTGGAGAGGCGTCCCAATTGTCCTGCAAAGCCTCGAGGAGAATCCAGAGTTGTCCCTCGCAACTAGGCAGGAGTCCTGACGTCGCTGAACACACACGTGTGTGGAAGGGCCATCCCCGTCGTAACTCGAAAATATACCCCAGGTTCCCGCCGCAACTCGAGAAAAACCATGAGACTTCCCCCTCGCCGCGAGATGAGGCCCGATTCCCCTGCACTGCGTGCAGAGCAATTCCGTCTTGCACATCACACATGAAAGGAGCCTTGATTTCCTTGATGGCACTCCAGAGAAACCCCAAGAACACTGTTTCAAGGCTTGAGGGATCCTGAGGTCACTGTAGCAACACGAACGAGCTCGGTGGACCAAGAATCAACACGAGATGAGAGGTTAGTCCCTGGCTTCGACTCCAGAGGAATAGCACCTTACCACAAGCACCTCAAGAGGAGGCTTCTCTCAGCTCTAGGTATGTGAGAGGGATCCTGAGTTTGCGGCCTCAAGTGGAATGGACACCGCGATGCCCTGACTCGAAATAAGGCCGGATATCCCTGCAGTGACTTCAATGCAGGCTCGTCTTGCATCTCCCAAGAAGAAAGGATGTCTGAATCCCCTGTGGAGACCACAGAGAAACACCTAGTTCCCCACCTCATCGCGACCGGAGGCCTCACATCCTTTGAAAACTCCAGAGGTACGCGGAGATCAGTGCCTCCAAAGGAGACGATGCCTGACTCCTCGTGAAACTTGATAGGAGTCCCAGGATTCCTGTGGCACGTGGAAAGGGACCCTTGGTCTCCCGCCTCAGGTGGAGAGGCGTTCCAATTGCCCTGCCAAGCCTCGAGGAGAATCCCGAGTTGTCCCTGGCAACTAGGCAGGAGTCCTGACGTGGCTGAACAAACACGTGGGTGGAAGGGCCATCCCCGTCGTAACTCGAGAATATACCCCAGGTTCCCGCCGCAACTCGAGAAAAACCATGAGACTTCCCCCTCGATGCGAGATGAGGCCTGATTCCCCTGTACTGCGTGCAGAGCAATTCCGTCTTGCACATCACACATGAAAGGAGCCTTGATTTCCTTGATGGCACTCCAGAGAAACCCCAAGAACACTGTTTCAAGGCTAGAGGGATCCTGAGGTCACTGTAGCAACACGAAAGAACTCTGTGGACCAAAACTCAACTCGAAAAGAGAGGTTAGTCCCTGGATTCGTCTCCAGAGGAATACCACCTTACCACAAGCACCTCAAGAGGAGGCTTCTCTCAGCTCTAGGTATGTGAGAGGGACCCTGAGTTTGCGTCCTCAAGTGGAATGGACACCGCGATGCCCTGACTCGAAATAAGGCCGGATATCCCTGCAGTGACTTCAATGCAGGCTCGTCTTGCATCTCCCAGGAAGAAAGGATGTCTGAATCCCCTGTGGAAAGCACAGAGAAAGACTTAGTTCCCCACCTCATCGTGACCGGAGGCCTCACATCCTTTGAAAACTCCAGAGGTACGCGGAGATCAGTGCCTCCAAAGGAGACGATGCCTGACTCCTCGTGAAACTTGATAGGAGTCCCAGGATTCTTGTGGCACGTGGAAAGGGACCCTTGGTCTCCCGCCTCAGCTGGAGAGGCGTTCCAATTGCCCTACCAAGCCTCGAGGAGAATCCCGAGTTGTCCCTCGCAACTAGGCAGGAGTCCTGACGTGGCTGAACAAACACGTGGGTGGAAGGGCCATCCCCGTCGTAACTCGAGAATATACCCCAGGTTCCCGCCGCAACTCGAGAAAAACCATGAGACTTCCCCCTCGATGCGAGATGAGGCCCGATTCCCCTGTACTGCGTGCAGAGCAATTCCGTCTTGCACATCACACATGAAAGGAGCCTTGATTTCCTTGATGGCACTCCAGAGAAACCCCAAGAACACTGTTTCAAGGATAGAGGGATCCTGAGGTCACTGTAGCAACACGAAAGAACTCTGTGGACCAAAAATCAACTCGAAAAGAGAGGTTAGTCCCTGGATTCGTCTCCAGAGGAATACCACCTTACCACAAGCACCTCAAGAGGAGGCTTCTCTCAGCTCTAGGTATGTGAGAGGGACCCTGAGTTTGCGGCCTCAAGTGGAATGGACACCGCGATGCCCTGACTCGAAATAAGGCCGGATATCCCTGCAGTGACTTCAATGCAGGCACGTCTTGCATCTCCCAGGACGAAAGGATGTCTGAATCCCCTGTGGAAAGCACAGCGAAAGACTTAGTTCCCCACCTCATCGCGACCGGAGGCCTTACATCCTTTGAAAACTCCAGAGGTACGCGGAGATCAGTGCCTCCAAAGGAGACGATGCCTGACTCCTCGTGAAACTTGATAGGAGTCCCAGGATTCTTGTGGCACGTGGAAAGGGACCCTTGGTCTCCCGCCTCAGCTGGAGAGGCGTCCCAATTGCCCTGCCAAGCCTCGAGGAGAATCCAGAGTTGTCCCTCGCAACTAGGCAGGAGTCCTGACGTCGCTGAAGAAATACGTGGGTGGAAGGGCCATCCCCATCGTAACTCGAGAATATACCCCAGGTTCCCGCCGCAACTCGAGAAAAACCATGAGACTTCCCCCTCGCCGCGAGATGAGGCCCGATTCCCCTGCACTGCGTGCAGAGCAATTCCGTGTTGCACATCACACATGAAAGGAGCCTTGATTTCCTTGATGGCACTCCAGAGAAACCCCAAGAACACTGTTTCAAGGCTAGAGGGATCCTGAGGTCACTGTAGCAACACGAAAGAGCTCCGTGGACCAAAAATCAACTCGAGATGAGAGGTTAGTCCCTGGCTTCGACTCCTGAGGAATACCACCTTACCACAAGCACCTCAAGAGGAGGCTTCTCTCAGCTCTAGGTATGTGAGAGGGACCCTGAGTTTGCGGCCTCAAGTGGAATGGACACCGCGATGCCCTGACTCGAAATAAGGCCGGATATCCCTGCAGTGACTGGAATGCAGGCTCGTCTTGCATCTCCCAGGACGAAAGGATGTCTGAATCCCCTGTGGAAAGCACAGCGAAAGACTTAGTTCCCCACCTCATCGCGACCGGAGGCCTTACATCCTTTGAAAACTCCAGAGGTACGCGGAGATCAGTGCCTCCAAAGGAGACGATGCCTGACTCCTCGTGAAACTTGATAGGAGTCCCAGGATTCTTGTGGCACGTGGAAAGGGACCCTTGGTCTCCCGCCTCAGCTGGAGAGGCGTTCCAATTGCCCTGCCAAGCTTCGAGGAGAATCCCGAGTTGTCCCTCGCAACTAGGCAGGAGTCCTGACGTGGCTGAAGAAACACGTGGGTGGAAGGGCCATCCCCGTCGTAACTCGAGAATATACCCCAGGTTCCCGCCGCAACTCGAGAAAAACCATGAGACTTCCCCCTCGCCGCGAGATGAGGCCCGATTCCCCTGCACTGCGTGCAGAGCAATTCTGTGTTGCACATCACACATGAAAGGAGCCTTGATTTCCTTCATGGCACTCCAGAGAAACCCCAAGAACACTGTTTCAAGGCTAGTGGGATCCTGAGGTCACTGTAGCAACACGAAAGCGCTCCGTGGACCAAAAATCAACTCGAGATGAGAGGTTAGTCCCTGGCTTCGACTCCAGAGGAATACCACCTTACCACAAGCACCTCAAGAGGAGGCTTCTCTCAGCTCTAGGTATGTGAGAGGGACCCTGAGTTTGCGGCCTCAAGTGGAATGGACACCACGATGCCCTGACTCGAAATAAGGCCGGATATCCCTGCAGTGACTGGAATGCAGGCTCGTCTTGCATCTCCCAAGACGAAAGGGTGTCTGAATCCCCTGTGGAGACCACAGAGAAAGACCTAGTTCCCCACCTCATCGCGACAGGAGGCCTCAAATCCTTTGAAAACTCCAGAGGTATGCGGAGATCAGTGCCTCCAAAGGAGACGATGCCTGACTCCTCATGAAACTTGATAGGAGACCCAGGATTCCTGTGGCACGTGGAAAGGGACCCTTGGTCTCCCGTCTCAGGTGGAGAGGCGTCCCAATTGCCCTGCAAAGCCTCGAGGAGAATCCCGAGTTGTCCCTCGCAACTAGGCAGGAGTCCTGACATGGCTGAACACACACGTGGGTGGAAGGGCCATCCCCGTCGTAACTCGAGAATATACCCCAGGTTCCCGCCGCAACTCGAGAAAAACCATGAGACTTCCCCCTCGCCGCGAGATGAGGCCCGATTCCCCTGCACTGCGTGCAGAGCAATTCCGTGTTGCACATCACACATGAAAGGAGCCTTGATTTCCTTGATGGCACTCCAGAGAAACCCCAAGAACACTGTTTCAAGGCTAGAGGGATCCGGAGGTCACTGTAGCAACACGAAAGAGCTCCATGGACCAAGAATCAACACGAGATGAAAGGTTAGTCCCTGGCTTCGACTCCTGAGGAATACCACCTTACCACAAGCACCTCAAGAAGAGGCTTCTCTCAGCTCTAGGTATGTGAGAGGGATCCTGAGTTTGCGGCATCAAGTGCAATGGACACCGCGATGCCCTGACTCGAAATAAGGCCGGATATCCCTGCAGTGACTTGAATGCAGGCTTGTCTTGCATCTCCCAGGACGAAAGGATGTCTGAATCCCCTGTGGAGTCCACAGAGAAACACCTAGTTCCCCACCTCATCGCGACCGGAGGCCTCACATCCTTTGAAAACTCCAGAGGTACGTGGAGATCAGTGCCTCCAAAGGAGACGATGCCTGACTCCTCGTGAAACTTGATAGGAGTCCCAGGATTCTTGTGGCACGTGGAAAGGGACCCTTGGTCTCCCGCCTCAGCTGGAGAGGCGTTCCAATTGCCCTGCCAAGCCTCGAGGAGAATCCCGAGTTGTCCCTCGCAACTAGGCAGGAGTCCTGACGTGGCTGAACAAACACGTGGGTGGAAGGGCCATCCCCGTCGTAACTCGAGAATATACCCCAGGTTCCCACCGCAACTCGAGAAAAACCATGAGACTTCCCCCTCGCCGCGAGATGAGGCCCGATTCCCCTGCACTGCGTGCAGAGCAATTCCGTGTTGCACATCACACATGAAAGGAGCCTTGATTTCCTTGATGGCACTCCAGAGAAACCCCAAGAACACTGTTTCAAGGCTAGAGGGATCCTGAGGTCACTGTAGCAACACGAAAGAGCTCCGTGGACCAAGAATCAACACGAGATGAGAGGTTAGTCCCTGGCTTCGACTCCTGAGGAATACCACCTTACCACAAGCACCTCAAGAGGAGGCTTCTCTGAGCTCTAGGTATGTGAGAGGGACCCTGAGTTTGCGGCCTCAAGTGGAATGGACACCGCGATGCCCTGACTCGAAATAAGGCCGGATATCCCTGCAGTGACTTCAATGCAGGCTCGTCTTGCATCTCCCAGGAAGAAAGGATGTCTGAATCCCCTGTGGAAAGCACAGAGAAAGACTTAGTTCCCCACCTCATCGCGACCGGAGGCCTCACATCCTTTGAAAACTCCAGAGGTACGCGGAGATCAGTGCCTCCAAAGGAGACGATGCCTGACTCCTCGTGAAACTTGATAGGAGTCCCAGGATTCTTGTGGCACGTGGAAAGGGATCCTTGGTCTCCCACCTCAGCTGGAGAGGCGTTCCAATTGCCCTACCAAGCCTCGAGGAGAATCCCGAGTTGTCCCTCGCAACTAGGCAGGAGTCCTGACGTGGCTGAAGAAACACGTGGGTGGAAGGGCCATCCCCGTCGTAACTCGAGAATATACCCCAGGTTCCCACCGCAACTCGAGAAAAACCATGAGACTTCCCCCTCGATGCGAGATGAGGCCCGATTCCCCTGTACTGCGTGCAGAGCAATTCCGTCTTGCACATCACACATGAAATGAGCCTTGATTTCCTTGATGGCACTCCAGAGAAACCCCAATAACACTGTTTCAAGGATAGAGGGATCCTGAGGTCACTGTAGCAACACGAAAGAACTCTGTGGACCAAAAATCAACTCGAAAAGAGAGGTTAGTCCCTGGATTCGTCTCCAGAGGAATACCACCTTACCACAAGCACCTCAAGAGGAGGCTTCTCTCAGCTCTAGGTATGTGAGAGGGACCCTGAGTTTGCGGCCTCAAGTGGAATGGACACCGCGATGCCCTGACTCGAAATAAGGCCGGATATCCCTGCAGTGACTTCAATGCAGGCACGTCTTGCATCTCCCAGGACGAAAGGATGTCTGAATCCCCTGTGGAAAGCACAGAGAAAGACTTAGTTCCCCACCTCATCGCGACCGATAGCCTCACATCCTTTGAAAACTCCAGAGGTACAAGGAGATCAGTGCCTCCAAAGGAGACGATGCCTGACTCCTCGTGAAACTTGATAGGAGTCCCAGGATTCCTGTGGCACTTGGAAAGGGACCCTTGGTCTCCCGCCTCAGCTGGAGAGGCGTCCCAATTGCCCTGCCAAGCCTCGAGGAGAATCCAGAGTTGTCCCTCGCAACTAGGCAGGAGTCCTGACGTCGCTGAAGAAATACGTGGGTGGAAGGGCCATCCCCGTCGTAACTCGAGAATATACCCCAGGTTCCCGCCGCAACTCGAGAAAAACCATGAGACTTCCCCCTCGCCGCGAGATGAGGCCCGATTCCCCTGCACTGCGTGCAGAGCAATTCCGTGTTGCACATCACACATGAAAGGAGCCTTGATTTCCTTGATGGCACTCCAGAGAAACCCCAAGAACACTGTTTCAAGGCGAGAGGGATCCTGAGGTCACTGTAGCAACACGAAAGAGCTCCGTGGGCCAAAAATCAACTCGAGATGAGAGGTTAGTCCCTGGCTTCGACTCCAGAGGAATACCACCTTACCACAAGCACCTCAAGAGGAGGCTTCTCTCAGCTCTAGGTATGTGAGAGGGACCCTGAGTTTGCGGCCTCAAGTGGAATGGACACCGCGATGCCCTGACGCGAAATAAGGCTGGATATCCCTGCAGTGACTTGAATGCAGGCTCGTCTTGCATCTCCCAAGACGAAAGGATGTCTGAATCCCCTGTGGAGACCACAGAGAAAGACCTAGTTCCCCACCTCATCGCGACCGGAGGCCTCACATCCTTTGAAAACTCCAGAGGTACGCGGAGATCAGTGCCTCCAAAGGAGACGATGCCTGACTCCTCGTGAAACTTGATAGGAGTCCCAGGATTCCTGTGGCACGTGGAAAGGGACCCTTGGTCTCCCGCCTCAGCTGGAGAGGCGTCCCAATTGCCCTGCCAAGCCTCGAGGAGAATCCCGAGTTGTGTCTCGCAACTAGGCAGGAGTCCTGACGTGGCTGAACAAACACGTGTGTGGAAGGGCCATCCCCGTCGTAACTCGAGAATATACCCCAGGTTCCCGCCGCAACTCGCGAAAAACCATGAGACTTCCCCCTCGCCGCGAGATGAGGCCCGATTCCCCTGCACTGCGTGCAGAGCAATTCCGTGTTGCACATCACACATGAAAGGAGCCTTGATTTCCTTCATGGCACTCCAGAGAAACCCCAAGAACACTGTTTCAAGGCTAGAGGGATCCTGAGGTCACTGTAGCAACACGAAAGAGCTCCGAGGACCAAAAATCAACTCGAGATGAGAGGTTAGTCCCTGGCTTCGACTCCAGAGGAATACCACCTTACCACAAGCACCTCAAGAGGAGGCTTCTCTCAGCTCTTGGTATGTGAGAGGGACCCTGAGTTTGCGGCCTCAAGTGGAATGGACACCGCGATGCCCTGACTCGAAATAAGGCCGGATATCCCTGCAGTGACTTCAATGCAGGCTCGTCTTGCATCTCCCAGGACGAAAGGATGTCTGAATCCCCTGTGGAAAGCACAGAGAAAGACTTAGTTCCCCACCTCATCGCGACCGATAGCCTCACATCCTTTGAAAACTCCAGAGGTACGCGGAGATCAGTGCCTCCAAAGGAGACGATGCCTGACTCCTCGTGAAACTTGATAGGAGACCCAGGATTCCTGTGGCACGTGGAAAGGGACCCTTGGTCTCCCGTCTCAGCTGGAGAGGCGTCCCAATTGCCCTGCAAAGCCTCGAGGAGAATCCCGAGTTGTCCCTCGCAACTAGGCAGGAGTCCTGACATGGCTGAACACACACGTGTGTGGAAGGGCCATCCCCGTCGTAACTCGAGAATATACCCCAGGTCCCCGCCGCAACTCGAGAAAAACCATGAGACTTCCCCCTCGATGCGAGATGAGGCCCGATTCCCCTGTACTGCGTGCAGAGCAATTCCGTCTTGCACATCACACATGAAAGGAGCCTTGATTTCCTTGATGGCACTCCAGAGAAACCCCAAGAACACTGTTTCAAGGCTAGAGGGATCCTGAGGTCATTGTAGCAACACGAAAGAACTCTGTGGACCAAAAATCAACTCGAAAAGAGAGGTTAGTCCCTGGATTCGTCTCCAGAGGAATACCACCTTACCACAAGCACCTCAAGAGGAGGCTTCTCTCAGCTCTAGGTATGTGAGAGGGACCCTGAGTTTGCGGCCTCAAGTGGAATGGACACCGCGATGCCCTGACTCGAAATAAGGCCGGATATCCCTGCAGTGACTTCAATGCAGGCTCGGCTTGCATCTCCCAGGACGAAAGGATGTCTGAATCCCCTGTGGAAAGCACAGAGAAAGACTTAGTTCCCCACCTCTTCGCGACCGATAGCCTCACATCCTTTGAAAACTCCAGAGGTACGCGGAGATCAGTGCCTCCAAAGGGGAGGATGCCTGACTCCTCGTGAAACTTGATAGGAGTCCCAGGATTCCTGTGGCACTTGGAAAGGGACACTTGGCCTCCCGCCTCAGCTGGAGAGGCGTCCCAATTGCCCTGCCAAGCCTCGAGGAGAATCCAGAGTTGTCCCTCGCAACTAGGCAGGAGTCCTGACGTGGCTGAAGCAACACGTGGGTGGAAGGGCCATCCTCGTCGTAACTCGAGAATATACCCCAGGTTCCCGCCGCAACTCGAGAAAAACCATGAGACTTCCCCCTCGCCGCGAGATGAGGCCCAATTCCCCTGCACTGCGTGCAGAGCAATTCCGTGTTGCACATCACACATGAAAGGAGCCTTGATTTCCTTGATGGCACTCCAGAGAAACCCCAAGAACACTGTTTCAAGGCTAGAGGGATCCTGAGGTCACTGTAGCAACACGAAAGAGCTCCGTGGGCCAAAAATCAACTCGAGATGAGAGGTTAGTCCCTGGCTTCGACTCCAGAGGAATACCACCTTACCACAAGCACCTCAAGAGGAGGCTTCTCTCAGCTCTAGGTATGTGAGAGGGACCCTGAGTTTGCGGCCTCAAGTGGAATGGACACCGCGATGCCCTGACTCGAAATAAGGCCGGATATCCCTGCAGTGACTTGAATGCAGGCTCGTCTTGCATCTCCCAAGATGAAAGGATGTCTGAATCCCCTGTGGAGACCACAGAGAAAGACCTAGTTCCCCACCTCATCGCGACCGGAGGCCTCAAATCCTTTGAAAACTCCAGAGGTATGCGGAGATCAGTGCCTCCAAAGGAGACGATGCCTGACTCCTCGTGAAACTTGATAGGAGACCCAGGATTCCTGTGGCACGTGGAAAGGGACCCTTGGTCTCCCGTCTCAGCTGGAGAGGCGTCCCAATTGCCCTGCAAAACCTCGAGGAGAATCCCGAGTTGTCCCTCGCAACTAGGCAGGAGTCCTGACGTCGCTGAACACACACGTGTGTGGAAGGGCCATCCCCGTCGTAACTCGAGAATATACCCCAGGTTCCCGCCGCAACTCGAGAAAAACCATGAGACTTCCCCCTCGCCGCAAGATGAGGCCCGATTCCCCTGCACTGCGTGCAGAGCAATTCCGTGTTGCACATCACACATGAAAAGTGCCTTGATTTCCTTGATGGCACTCCATAGAAACCCCAAGAACACTGTTTCAAGGCTAGAGGGATCCTGAGGTCACTGTAGCAACACGAAAGAGTTCCGTGGACCAAGAATCAACACGAGATGAGAGGTTAGTCCCTGGCTTCGACTCCTGAGGAATACCACCTTACCACAAGCACCTCAAGAGGAGGCTTCTCTCAGCTCTAGGTATGTGAGAGGGACCCTGAGTTTGCGGCCTCAAGTAGAATGGACACCGCGATGCCCTGACTCGAAATAAGGCCGGATATCCCTGCAGTGACTGGAATGCAGGCTCGTCTTGCCTCTCCCAGGACGAAAGGATGTCTGAAACCCCTGTGGAGACCACAGAGAAAGACTTAGTTCCCCACCTCATGGCGACCGATAGCCTCACATTCTTTGAAAACTCCAGAGGTACGCGGAGATCAGTGCCTCCAAAGGAGACGATGCCTGACTCCTCGTGAAACTTGATAGGAGTCCCAGGATTCCTGTGGCACATGGAAAGGGACCCTTGGTCTCCCGCCTCAGCTGGAGAGGCGTCCCAATTGCCCTGCCAAGCCTCGAGGAGAATCCAGAGTTGTCCCTCGCAACTAGGCAGGAGTCCTGACGTCACTGAAGAAACACGTGGGTGGAAGGGCCATCCCCGTCGTAACTCGAGAATATACCCCAGGTTCCCGCCGCAACTCGAGAAAAACCATGAGACTTCCCCCTCGCGGCGAGATGAGGCCCGATTCCCCTGCACTGCGTGCAGAGCAATTCCGTGTTGCACATCACACATGAAAGGAGCCTTGATTTCCTTGATGACACTCCAGAGAAACCCCAAGAACACTGTTTCAAGGCTAGAGGGATCCTGAGGTCACTGTAGCAACACGAAAGAGCTCCGTGGGCCAAAAATCAACTCGAGATGAGAGGTTAGTCCCTGGCTTCGACTCCAGAGGAATACCACCTTACCACAAGCACCTCAAGAGGAGGCTTCTCTCAGCTCTAGGTATGTGAGAGGGACCCTGAGTTTGCGGCCTCAAGTGGAATGTACACCGCGATGGCCTGACGCGAAATAAGGCTGGATATCCCTGCAGTGACTTGAATGCAGGCTCGTCTTGCATCTCCCAAGACGAAAGGATGTCTGAATCCCCTGTGGAGACCACAGAGAAAGACCTAGTTCCCCACCTCATCGCGACCGGAGGCCTCACATCCTTTGAAAACTCCAGAGGTACGCGGAGATCAGTGCCTCCAAAGGAGACGATGCCTGACTCCTCGTGAAACTTGATAGGAGTCCCAGGATTCCTGTGGCACTTGGAAAGGGACCCTTGGTCTCCCGCCTCAGCTGGAGAGGCGTCCCAATTGCCTTGCCAAGCCTCGAGGAGAATCCCGAGTTGTGTCTCGCAACTAGGCAAGAGTCCTGACGTGGCTGAACAAACACGTGTGTGGAAGGGCCATCCCCGTCGTAACTCGAGAATATACCCCAGGTTCCCGCCGCAACTCGAGAAAAACCATGAGACTTCCCCCTCGCCGCGAGATGAGGCCCGATTCCCCTGCACTGCGTGCAGAGCAATTCCGTGTTGCACATCACACATGAAAGGAGCCTTGATTTCCTTGATGGCACTCCAGAGAAACCCCAAGAACACTGTTTCAAGGCTAGAGGGATCCTGAGGTCACTGTAGCAACACGAAAGAGCTCCGTGGACCAAAAATCAACTCGAGATGAGAGGTTAGTCTCTGGCTTCGACTCCTGAGGAATACCACCTTACCACAAGCACCTCAAGAGGAGGCTTCTCTCAGCTCTAGGTATGTGAGAGGGACCCTGAGTTTGCGGCCTCAAGTGGAATGGACACCGCGATGCCCTGACTCGAAATAAGGCCGGATATCCCTGCAGTGACTGGAATGCAGGCTCGTCTTGCATCTCCCAGGACGAAAGGATGTCTGAATCCCCTGTGGAAAGCACAGAGAAAGACTTAGTTCCCCACCTCATCGCGACCGGAGGCCTTACATCCTTTGAAAACTCCAGAGGTACGCGGAGATCAGTGCCTCCAAAGGAGACGATGCCTGACTCCTCGTGAAACTTGATAGGAGTCCCAGGATTCTTGTGGCACGTGGAAAGGGACCCTTGGTCTCCTGCCTCAGCTGGAGAGGCGTTCCAATTGCCCTGCCAAGCTTCGAGGAGAATCCCGAGTTGTCCCTCGCAACTAGGCAGGAGTCCTGACGTGGCTGAAGAAACACGTGGGTGGAAGGGCCATCCCCGTCGTAACTCGAGAATATACCCCAGGTTCCCGCCGCAACTCGAGAAAAACCATGAGACTTCCCCCTCGCCGCGAGATGAGGCCCGATTCCCCTGCACTGCGTGCAGAGCAATTCTGTGTTGCACATCACACATGAAAGGAGCCTTGATTTCCTTCATGGCACTCCAGAGAAACCCCAAGAACACTGTTTCAAGGCTAGAGGGATCCTGAGGTCACTGTAGCAACACGAAAGCGCTCCGTGGACCAAAAATCAACTCGAGATGAGAGGTTAGTCCCTGGCTTCGACTCCAGAGGAATACCACCTTACCACAAGCACCTCAAGAGGAGGCTTCTCTCAGCTCTAGGTATGTGAGAGGGACCCTGAGTTTGCGGCCTCAAGTGGAATGGACACCACGATGCCCTGACTCGAAATAAGGCCGGATATCCCTGCAGTGACTGGAATGCAGGCTCGTCTTGCATCTCCCAAGACGAAAGGGTGTCTGAATCCCCTGTGGAGACCACAGAGAAAGACCTAGTTCCCCACCTCATCGCGACAGGAGTCCTCAAATCCTTTGAAAACTCCAGAGGTATGCGGAGATCAGTGCCTCCAAAGGAGACGATGCCTGACTCCTCATGAAACTTGATAGGAGACCCAGGATTCCTGTGGCACGTGGAAAGGGACCCTTGGTCTCCCGTCTCAGCTGGAGAGGCGTCCCAATTGCCCTGCAAAGCCTCGAGGAGAATCCCGAGTTGTCCCTCGCAACTAGGCAGGAGTCCTGACATGGCTGAACACACACGTGGGTGGAAGGGCCATCCCCGTCGTAACTCGAGAATATACCCCAGGTTCCCGCCGCAACTCGAGAAAAACCATGAGACTTCCCCCTCGCCGCGAGATGAGGCCCGATTCCCCTGCACTGCGTGCAGAGCAATTCCGTGTTGCACATCACACATGAAAGGAGCCTTGATTTCCTTGATGGCACTCCAGAGAAACCCCAAGAACACTGTTTCAAGGCTAGAGGGATCCTGAGGTCACTGTAGCAACACAAAAGAGCTCCATGGACCAAGAATCAACACGAGATGAAAGGTTAGTCCCTGGCTTCGACTCCTGAGGAATACCACCTTACCACAAGCACCTCAAGAAGAGGCTTCTCTCAGCTCTAGGTATGTGAGAGGGATCCTGAGTTTGCGGCCTCAAGTGGAATGGACACCGCGATGCCCTGACTCGAAATAAGGCCGGATATCCCTGCAGTGACTTGAATGCAGGCTTGTCTTGCATCTCCCAAGATGAAAGGATGTCTGAATCCCCTGTGGAGTCCACAGAGAAACACCTAGTTCCCCACCTCATCGCGACCGGAGGCCTCACATCCTTTGAAAACTCCAGAGGTACGTGGAGATCAGTGCCTCCAAAGGAGACGATGCCTGACTCCTCGTGAAACTTGATAGGAGTCCCAGGATTCTTGTGGCACGTGGAAAGGGACTCTTGGTCTCCCGCCTCAGCTGGAGAGGCGTTCCAATTGCCCTGCCAAGCCTCGAGGAGAATCCCGAGTTGTCCCTCGCAACTAGGCAGGAGTCCTGACGTGGCTGAACAAACACGTGGGTGGAAGGGCCATCCCCGTCGTAACTCGAGAATATACCCCAGGTTCCCGCCGCAACTCGAGAAAAACCATGAGACTTCCCCCTCGCCGCGAGATGAGGCCCGATTCCCCTGCACTGCGTGCAGAGCAATTCCGTGTTGCACATCACACATGAAAGGAGCCTTGATTTCCTTGATGGCACTCCAGAGAAACCCCAAGAACACTGTTTCAAGGCTAGAGGGATCCTGAGGTCACTGTAGCAACACGAAAGAGCTCCGTGGACCCAGAATCAACACGAGATGAGAGGTTAGTCCCTGGCTTCGACTCCTGAGGAATACCACCTTACCACAAGCACCTCAAGAGGAGGCTTCTCTCAGCTCTTGGTATGTGAGAGGGACCCTGAGTTTGCGGCCTCAAGTGGAATTGACACCGCGATGCCCTGACTCGAAATAAGGCTGGATATCCCTGCAGTGACTTCAATGCAGGCTCGTCTTGCATCTCCCAGGACGAAAGGATGTCTGAATCCCCTGTGGAAAGCACAGAGAAAGACTTAGTTCCCCACCTCATCGCGACCGATAGCCTCACATCCTTTGAAAACTCCAGAGGTACGCGGAGATCAGTGCCTCCAAAGGAGACGATGCCTGACTCCTCGTGAAACTTGATAGGAGTCCCAGGATTCCTGTGGCACTTGGAAAGGGACACTTGGTCTCCCGCCTCAGCTGGAGAGGCGTCCCAATTGCCCTGCCAAGCCTCGAGGAGAATCCAGAGTTGTCCCTTGCAACTAGGCAGGAGTCCTGACGTCGCTGAAGAAACACGTGGGTGGAAGGGCCATCCCCGTCGTAACTCGAGAATATACCCCAGGTTCCCGCCGCAACTCGAGAAAAACCATGAGACTTCCCCCTCGCCGCGAGATGAGGCCCGATTCCCCTGCACTGCGTGCATAGCAATTCCGTGTTGCACATCACACATGAAAGGAGCCTTGATTTCCTTGATGGCACTCCAGAGAAACCCCAAGAACACTGTTTCAAGGCTAGAGGGATCCTGAGGTCACTGTAGCAACACGAAAGAGCTTCGTGGGCCAAAAACCAACTCGAGATGAGAGGTTAGTCCCTGGCTTCGACTCCAGAGGAATACCACCTTACCACAAGCACCTCAAGAGGAGGCTTCTCTCAGCTCTAGGTATGTGAGAGGGACCCTGAGTTTGCGGCCTCAAGTGGAATGGACACCGCGATGGCCTGACGCGAAATAAGGCTGGATATCCTTGCAGTGACTTGAATGCAGGCTCGTCTTGCATCTCCCAAGATGAAAAGATGTCTGAATCCCCTGTGGAGACCACAGAGAAAGACCTAGTTCCCCACCTCATCGCGACCGGAGGCCTCACATCCTTTGAAAACTCCAGAGGTACGCGGAGATCAGTGCCTCCAAAGGAGACGATGCCTGACTCCTCGTGAAACTTGATAGGAGTCCCAGGATTCCTGTGGCACGTGGAAAGGGACCCTTGGTCTCCCGCCTCAGCTGGAGAGGCGTCCCAATTGCCTTGCCAAGCCTCGAGGAGAATCCCGAGTTGTGTCTCGCAACTAGGCAAGAGTCCTGACGTGGCTGAACAAACACGTGTGTGGAAGGGCCATCCCCGTCGTAACTCGAGAATATACCCCAGGTTCCCACCGCAACTCGAGAAAAACCATGAGACTTCCCCCTCGCCGCGAGATGAGGCCCGATTCCCCTGCACTGCGTGCAGAGCAATTCTGTGTTGCACATCACACATGAAAGGAGCCTTGATTTCCTTCATGGCACTCCAGAGAAACCCCAAGAACACTGTTTCAAGTCTAGAGGGATCCTGAGGTCACTGTAGCAACACGAAAGAACTCCGTGGACCAAAAATCAACTCGAGATGAGAGGTTAGTCCCTGGCTTCGACTCCAGAGGAATACCACCTTACCACAAGCACCTCAAGAGGAGGCTTCTCTCAGCTCTAGGTATGTGAGAGGGACCCTGAGTTTGCGGCCTCAAGTGGAATGGACACCGCGATGCCCTGACTCGAAATAAGGCCGGATATCCCTGCAGTGACTGGAATGCAGGCTCGTCTTGCATCTCCCAATACGAAAGGGTGTCTGAATCCCCTGTGGAGACCACAGAGAAAGACCTAGTTCCCCACCTCATCGCGACAGGAGGCCTCAAATCCTTTGAAAACTCCAGAGGTACGCGGAGATCAGTGCCTCCAAAGGAGACGATGCCTGACTCCTCGTGAAACTTGATAGGAGACCCAGGATTCCTGTGGCACGTGGAAAGGGACCCTTGGTCTCCCGTCTCAGCTGGAGAGGCGTCCCAATTGCCCTGCAAAGCCTCGAGGAGAATCCCGAGTTGTCCCTCGCAACTAGGCAGGAGTCCTGACATGGCTGAACACACACGTGGGTGGAAGGGCCATCCCCGTCGTAACTCGAGAATATACCCCAGGTCCCCGCCGCAACTCGAGAAAAACCATGAGACTTCCCCCTCGATGCGAGATGAGGCCCGATTCCCCTGTACTGCGTGCAGAGCAATTCCGTCTTGCACATCACACATGAAAGGAGCCTTGATTTCCTTGATGGCACTCCAGAGAAACCCCAAGAACACTGTTTCAAGGCTAGAGGGATCCTGAGGTCATTGTAGCAACACGAAAGAACTCTGTGGACCAAAAATCAACTCGAAAAGAGAGGTTAGTCCCTGGATTCGTCTCCAGAGGAATACCACCTTACCACAAGCACCTCAAGAGGAGGCTTCTCTCAGCTCTAGGTATGTGAGAGGGACCCTGAGTTTGCGGCCTCAAGTGGAATGGACACCGCGATGCCCTGACTCGTAATAAGGCCGGATATCCCTGCAGTGACTTCAATGCAGGCTCGGCTTGTATCTCCCAGGACGAAAGGATGTCTGAATCCCCTGTGGAAAGCACAGAGAAAGACTTAGTTCCCCACCTCATCGCGACCGATAGCCTCACATCCTTTGAAAACTCCAGAGGTACGCGGAGATCAGTGCCTCCAAAGGAGACGATGCCTGACTCCTCGTGAAACTTGATAGGAGTCCCAGGATTCCTGTGGCACGTGGAAAGGGACCCTTGGTCTCCCGCCTCAGCTGGAGAGGCGTCCCAATTGCCCTGCCAAGCCTCGAGGAGAATCCAGAGTTGTCCCTCGCAACTAGGCAGGAGTCCTGACGTCGCTGAAGCAACACGTGGGTGGAAGGGCCATCCCCGTCGGAACTCGAGAATATACCCCAGGTTCCCGCCGCAACTCGAGAAAAACCATGAGACTTCCCCGTCGCCGCGAGATGAGGCCCGATTCCCATGCACTGCGTGCAGAGCAATTCCGTGTTGCACATCACACATGAAAGGAGCCTTGATTTCCTTGATGGCACTCCAGAGAAACCCCAAGAACACTGTTTCAAGGCTAGAGGGATCCTGAGGTCACTGTAGCAACACGAAAGAGCTCCGTGGGCCAAAAATCAACTCGAGATGAGAGGTTAGTCCCTGGCTTCGACTCCAGAGGAATACCACCTTACCACAAGCACCTCAAGAGGAGGCTTCTCTCAGCTCTAGGTATGTGAGAGGGACCCTGAGTTTGCGGCCTCAAGTGGAATGGACACCGCGATGCCCTGACGCGAAATAAGGCTGGATATCCCTGCAGTGACTTGAATGCAGGCTCGTCTTGCATCTCCCAAGAAGAAAGGATGTCTGAATCCCCTGTGGAGACCACAGAGAAAGACCTAGTTCCCCACCTCATCGCGACCGGAGGCCTCACATCCTTTGAAAACTCCAGAGGTACGCGGAGATCAGTGCCTCCAAAGGAGACGATGCCTGACTCCTCGTGAAACTTGATAGGAGTCCCAGGATTCCTGTGGCACGTGGAAAGGGACCCTTGGTCTCCCGCCTCAGCTGGAGAGGCGTTCCAATTGCCCGGCCAAGCCTCGAGGAGAATCCCGAGTTGTGTCTCGCAACTAGGCAAGAGTCCTGACGTGGCTGAACAAACACGTGTGTGGAAGGGCCATCCCCGTCGTAACTCGAGAATATACCCCAAGTTCCCGCTGCAACTCGAGAAAAACCATGAGACTTCCCCCTCGCCGCGAGATGAGGCCCGATTCCCCTGCACTGCGTGCAGAGCAATTCTGTGTTGCACATCACACATGAAAGGAGCCTTGATTTCCTTCATGGCACTCCAGAGAAACCCCAAGAACACTGTTTCAAGGCTAGAGGGATCCTGAGGTCACTGTAGCAACACGAAAGAGCTCCGTGGACCAAGAATCAACACGAGATGAGAGGTTAGTCCCTGGCTTCGACTCCTGAGGAATACCACCTTACCACAAGCACCTCAAGAGGAGGCTTCTCTCAGCTCTAGGTATGTGAGAGGGATCCTGAGTTTGCGGCCTCAAGTGGAATGGACACCGCGATGCCCTGACTCGAAATAAGGCCGGATATCCCTGCAGTGACTTGAATGCAGGCTCGTCTTGCATCTCCCAAGAAGAAAGGATGTCTGAATCCCCTGTGGAGACCACAGAGAAAGACCTAGTTCCCCACCTCAACGCGACCGGAGGCCTCACATCCTTTGAAAACACCAGAGGTAGGCGGAGATCAGTGCCTCCAAAGGAGACGATGCCTGACTCCTCGTGAAACTTGATAGGAGTCCCAGGATTTTGTGGCACGTGGAAAGGGATTCTTGGTCTCCCGCCTCAGCTGGAGAGGCGTTCCAATTGCCCTGCCAAGCCTCGAGGAGAATCCCGAGTTGTCCCTCGCAACTAGGCAGGAGTCCTGACGTGGCTGAACAAACACGTGGGTGGAAAGGCCATCCCCATAGTAACTCGAGAATATACCCCAGGTTCCCGCCGCAACTCGAGAAAAACCATGAGACTTCCCCCTCGATGCGAGATGAGGCCCGATTCCCCTGTACTGCGTGCAGAGCAATTCCGTCTTGCACATCACACATGAAAGGAGCCTTGATTTCCTTGATGGCACTCCAGAGAAACCCGAAGAACACTGTTTCAAGGATAGAGGGATCCTGAGGTCACTGTAGCAACACGAAAGAACTCTGTGGACCAAAAATCAACTCGAAAAGAGAGGTTAGTCCCTGGAATCGTCTCCAGAGGAATACCACCTTACCACAAGCACCTCAAGAGGAGGCTTCTCTCAGCTCTAGGTTTGTGAGAGGGACCCTGAGTTTGCGGCCTCAAGTGGAATGGACACCGCGATGCCCTGACTCGAAATAAGGCCGGATATCCCTGCAGTGACTTCAATGCAGGCTCGTCTTGCATCTCCCAGGACGAAAGGATGTCTGAATCCCCTGTGGAGACCACAGAGAAAGACCTAGTTCCCCACCTCATCGCGACCGTAGGCCTCACATCCTTTGAAAACTCCCGAGGTATGCGGAGATCAGTGCCTCCAAAGGAGACGATGCCTGACTCCTCCTGAAACTTGATAGGAGTCCCAGGATTCCTGTGGCACGTGGAAAGGGACCCTTGGTCTCCCGCCTCAGCTGGAGAGGCGTCCCAATTGCCTTGCCAAGCCTCGAGGAGAATCCCGAGTTGTGTCTCGCAACTAGGCAAGACTCCTGACGTGGCTGAACAAACACGTGTGTGGAAGGGCCATCCCCGTCGTAACTCGAGAATATACCCCAGGTTCCCGCCGCAACTCGAGAAAAACCATGAGACTTCCCCCTCGCCGCGAGATGAGGCCCGATTCCCCTGCACTGCGTGCAGAGCAATTCTGTGTTGCACATGACACATGAAAGGAGCCTTGATTTCCTTCATGGCACTCCAGAGAAAACCCAAGAACACTGTTTCAAGGCTAGAGGGATCCTGAGGTCACTGTAGCAACACGAAAGAGCTCCGTGGACCAAAAATCAACTCGAGATGAGAGGTTAGTCCCTGGCTTCGACTCCTGAGGAATACCACCTTACCACAAGCACCTCAAGAGGAGGCTTCTCTCAGCTCTAGGTATGTGAGAGGGACCCTGAGTTTGCGGCCTCAAGTGGAATGGACACCGCGATGCCCTGACTCGAAATAAGGCCGGATATCCCTGCAGTGACTTGAATGCAGGCTCGTCTTGCATCTCCCAAGACGAAATGGTGTCTGAATCCCCTGTGGAGACCACAGACAAAGACCTATTTCCCCACGTCATCGCGACAGGAGGCCTCAAATCCTTTGAAAACTCCAGAGGTATGCGGGGATCAGTGCCTCCAAAGGAGACGATGCATGACTCCTCGTGAAACTTGATAGGAGACCCAGGATTCCTGTGGCACGTGGAAAGGGACCCTTGGTCTCCCGTCTCAGCTGGAGAGGCGTCCCAATTGCCCTGCCAAGCCTCGAGGAGAATCCAGAGTTGTCCCTCGCAACTAGGCAGGAGTCCTGACGTCGCTGAAGAGACACGTGGGTGGAAGGGCCATCCCCGTCGTAACTCGAGAATATACCCCAGGTTCCCGCCGCAACTCGAGAAAAACCATGAGACTTCCCCCTCGCCGCGAGATGAGGCCCGATTCCCCTGCACTGCGTGCAGAGCAGTTCCGTGTTGCACATCACACATGAAAGGAGCCTAGATTTCCTTGATGGCACTCCAGAGAAATCCCAAGAACACTGTTTCAAGGATAGAGGGATCCTGAGGTCACTGTAGCAACACGAAAGAACTCTGTGGACCAAATATCAACTCGAAAAGAGAGGTTAGTCCCTGGATTCGTCTCCAGAGGAATACCACCTTACCACAAGCACCTCAAGAGGAGGCTTCTCTCAGCTCTAGGTATGTGAGAGGGACCCTGAGTTTGCGGCCTCAAGTGGAATGGACACCGCGATGCCCTGACTCGAAATAAGGCCGGATATCCCTGCAGTGACTTCAATGCAGGCTCGTCTTGCATCTCCCAGGATGAAAGGATGTCTGAATCCCCTGTGGAAAGCACAGAGAAAGACTTAGTTCCCCACCTCATCGCAACCGATAGCCTCACATCCTTTGAAAACTCCAGAGGTACGCGGAGATCAGTGCCTCCAAAGGAGACGATGCCTGACTCCTCGTGAAACTTGATAGGAGTCCCAGGATTCCTGTGGCACTTGGAAAGGGACACTTGGTCTCCCGCCTCAGCTGGAGAGGCGTCCCAATTGCCCTGCCAAGCCTCGAGGAGAATCCAGAGTTGTCCCTCGCAACTAGGCAGGAGTCCTGACATGGCTGAACACACACGTGTGTGGAAGGGCCATCCCCGTCGGAACTCGAGAATATACCCCAGGTTCCCGCCGCAACTCGAGAAAAACCATGAGACTTCCCCCTCGCCGCGAGATGAGGCCCGATTCCCCTGCACTGCGTGCAGAGCAATTCTGTGTTGCACATCACACATGAAAGGAGCCTTGATTTCCTTCATGGCACTCCAGAGAAACCCCAAGAACACTGTTTCAAGGCTAGAGGGATCCTGAGGTCACTGTAGCAACACGAAAGAGCTCCGTGGACCCAAAATCAACTCGAAATGAGAGGTTAGTCCCTGGCTTCGACTCCAGAGGAATACCACCTTACCACAAGCACCTCAAGAGGAGGCTTCTCTCAGCTCTAGGTATGTGAGAGGGACCCTGAGTTTGCGGCCTCAAGTGGAATGGACACCGCGATGCCCTGACTCGAAATAAGGCCGGATATCCCTGCAGTGACTTCAATGCAGGCTCGTCTTGCATCTCCCAGGACGAAAGGATGTCTGAATCCCCTGTGGAGACCACAGAGAAAGACCTAGTTCCCCACCTCATCGCGACCGTAGGCCTCACATCCTTTGAAAACTCCCGAGGTATGCGGAGATCAGTGCCTCCAAAGGAGACGATGCCTGACTCCTCCTGAAACTTGATAGGAGTCCCAGGATTCCTGTGGCACGTGGAAAGGGACCCTTGGTCTCCCGCCTCAGCTGGAGAGGCGTCCCAATTGCCTTGCCAAGCCTCGAGGAGAATCCCGAGTTGTGTCTCGCAACTAGGCAAGACTCCTGACGTGGCTGAACAAACACGTGTGTGGAAGGGCCATCCCCGTCGTAACTCGAGAATATACCCCAGGTTCCCGCCGCAACTCGAGAAAAACCATGAGACTTCCCCCTCGCCGCGAGATGAGGCCCGATTCCCCTGCACTGCGTGCAGAGCAATTCTGTGTTGCACATGACACATGAAAGGAGCCTTGATTTCCTTCATGGCACTCCAGAGAAAACCCAAGAACACTGTTTCAAGGCTAGAGGGATCCTGAGGTCACTGTAGCAACACGAAAGAGCTCCGTGGACCAAAAATCAACTCGAGATGAGAGGTTAGTCCCTGGCTTCGACTCCTGAGGAATACCACCTTACCACAAGCACCTCAAGAGGAGGCTTCTCTCAGGTCTAGGTATGTGAGAGGGACCCTGAGTTTGCGGCCTCAAGTGGAATGGACACCGCGATGCCCTGACTCGAAATAAGGCCGGATATCCCTGCAGTGACTTGAATGCAGGCTCGTCTTGCATCTCCCAAGACGAAATGGTGTCTGAATCCCCTGTGGAGACCACAGACAAAGACCTATTTCCCCACGTCATCGCGACAGGAGGCCTCAAATCCTTTGAAAACTCCAGAGGTATGCGGGGATCAGTGCCTCCAAAGGAGACGATGCCTGACTCCTCGTGAAACTTGATAGGAGACCCAGGATTCCTGTGGCACGTGGAAAGGGACCCTTGGTCTCCCGTCTCAGCTGGAGAGGCGTCCCAATTGCCCTGCCAAGCCTCGAGGAGAATCCAGAGTTGTCCCTCGCAACTAGGCAGGAGTCCTGACGTCGCTGAAGAAACACGTGGGTGGAAGGGCCATCCCCGTCGTAACTCGAGAATATACCCCAGGTTCCCGCCGCAACTCGAGAAAAACCATGAGACTTCCCCCTCGCCGCGAGATGAGGCCCGATTCCCCTGCACTGCGTGCAGAGCAGTTCCGTGTTGCACATCACACATGAAAGGAGCCTAGATTTCCTTGATGGCACTCCAGAGAAATCCCAAGAACACTGTTTCAAGGATAGAGGGATCCTGAGGTCACTGTAGCAACACGAAAGAACTCTGTGGACCAAATATCAACTCGAAAAGAGAGGTTAGTCCCTGGATTCGTCTCCAGAGGAATACCACCTTACCACAAGCACCTCAAGAGGAGGCTTCTCTCAGCTCTAGGTATGTGAGAGGGACCCTGAGTTTGCGGCCTCAAGTGGAATGGACACCGCGATGCCCTGACTCGAAATAAGGCCGGATATCCCTGCAGTGACTTCAATGCAGGCTCGTCTTGCATCTCCCAGGATGAAAGGATGTCTGAATCCCCTGTGGAAAGCACAGAGAAAGACTTAGTTCCCCACCTCATCGCAACCGATAGCCTCACATCCTTTGAAAACTCCAGAGGTACGCGGAGATCAGTGCCTCCAAAGGAGACGATGCCTGACTCCTCGTGAAACTTGATAGGAGTCCCAGGATTCCTGTGGCACTTGGAAAGGGACACTTGGTCTCCCGCCTCAGCTGGAGAGGCGTCCCAATTGCCCTGCCAAGCCTCGAGGAGAATCCAGAGTTGTCCCTCGCAACTAGGCAGGAGTCCTGACGTCGCTGAAGAAACACGTGGGTGGAAGGGCCATCCCCGTCGTAACTCTAGAATATACCCCAGGTTCCCGCCGCAACTCGAGAAAAACCATGAGACTTCACCCTCGCCGCGAGATGAGGCCCGATTCCCCTGCACTGCGTGCAGAGCAATTCCGTGTTGCACATCACACATGAAAGGAGCCTTGATTTCCTTGATGGCACTCCAGAGAAACCCCAAAAACACTGTTTCAAGGCTAGAAGGATCCTGAGGTCACTGTAGCAACACGAAAGAGCTCCGTGGTCCAAAAATCAACTCGAGATGAGAGGTTAGTCCCTGGCTTCGACTCCAGAGGAATACCACCTTACCACAAGCACCTCAAGAGGAGGCTTCTCTCAGCTCTAGGTATGTGAGAGGGACCCTGAGTTTGCGGCCTCAAGTGGAATGGACACCGCGATGCCCTGACGCGAAATAAGGCTGGATATCCCTGCAGTGACTTGAATGCAGGCTCGTCTTGCATCTCCCAAGATGAAAGGATGTCTGAATCCCCTGTGGAGACCACAGAGAAAGACCTAGTTCCCCACCTCATCGCGACCGGAGGCCTCACATCCTTTGAAAACTCCAGAGGTACGCGGAGATCAGTGCCTCCAAAGGAGACGATGCCTGACTCCTCGTGAAACTTGATAGGAGGCCAAGGATTCCTGTGGCACGTGGAATGGGACCCTTGGTCTCCCGTCTCAGCTGGAGAGGCGTCCCAATTACCCTGCCAAGCCTCGAGGAGAATCCAGAGTTGTCCCTCGCAACTAGGCAGGAGTCCTGACATGGCTGAACACACACGTGTGTGGAAGGGCCATCCCCGTCGGAACTCGAGAATATACCCCAGGTTCCCGCCGCAACTCGAGAAAAACCATGAGACTTCCCCCTCGCCGCGAGATGAGGACCGATTCCCCTGCACTGCGTGCAGAGCAATTCTGTGTTGCACATCACACATGAAAGGAGCCTTGATTTCCTTCATGGCACTCCAGAGAAACCCCAAGAACACTGTTTCAAGGCTAGAGGGATCCTGAGGTCACTGTAGCAACACGAAAGAGCTCCGTGGACCCAAAATCAACTCGAGATGAGAGGTTAGTCCCTGGCTTCGACTCCAGAGGAATACAACCTTACCACAAGCACCTCAAGAGGAGGCTTCTCTCAGCTCTAGGTATGTGAGAGGGACCCTGAGTTTGCGGCCTCAAGTGGAATGGACACCGCGATGCCCTGACTCGAAATAAGGCCGGATATCCCTGCAGTGACAGGAATGCAGGCTCGTCTTGCATCTCCCAAGACGAAAGGGTGTTTGAATCCCCTGTGGAGACCACAGAGAAAGACCTAGTTCCCCACCTCATCGCGACCGATAGCCTCACATCCTTTGAAAACTCCAGAGGTATGCGGAGATCAGTGCCTCCAAAGGAGACGATGCCTGACTCCTCGTGAAACTTGATAGGAGACCCAGGATTGCTGTGGCACGTGGAAAGGGACCCTTGGTCTCCTGTCTCAGCTGGAGAGGCGTCCCAATTGCCCTGCCAAGCCTCGAGGAGAATCCCGAGTTGTCCCTCGCAACTAGGCAGGAGTCCTGACATGGCTGAACACACACGTGTGTGGAAGGGCCACCCCCGTCGTAATTCGAGAATATACCCCAGGTTCCTGCCGCAACTCGAGAAAAACCATGAGACTTCCCCCTCGCCGCGAGATGAGGCCCGATTCCCCTGTACTGCGTGCAGAGCAATTCCGTGTTGCACATCACAAATGAAAGGAGCCTTGATTTCCTTGATGGCACTCCAGAGAAACCCCAAGAACACGGTTTCAAGGCTAGAGGGATCCTGAGGTCACTGTAGCAACACGAAAGAGCTCCGTGGACCAAGAATCAACACGAGATGAGAGGTTAGTCCCTGGCTTCGACTCCTGAGGAATACCACCTTACCACAAGCACCTCAAGAGGAGGCTTCTCTCAGCTCTAGGTATGTGAGAGGGACCCTGAGTTTGCGGCCTCAAGTGGAATGGACACCGCGATGCCCTGACTCGAAATAAGGCCAGATATCCCTGCAGTGACTTCAATGCAGGCTCGTCTTGCATCTGCCAGGACGAAAGGATGTCTGAATCCCCTGTGGAAAGCACAGAGAAAGACTTAGTTCCCCACCTCATCGCGACCGATAGCCTCACATCCTTTGAAAACTCCAGAGGTATGCGGAGATCAGTGCCTCCAAAGGAGACGACGCCTGACTCCTCGTGAAACTTGATAGGAGTCCCAGGATTCCTGTGGCACTTGGAAAGGGACACTCGGTCTCCCGCCTCAGCTGGAGAGGCGTCCCAATTGCCCTGCCAAGCCTCGAGGAGAATCCAGAGTTGTCCCTCGCAACTAGGCAGGAGTCCTGACGTCGCTGAAGAAACACGTGGGTGGAAGGGCCATCCCCGTCGTAACTCGAGAATATACTCCAGGTTCCCGCCGCAACTCGAGAAAAACCATGAGACTTCCCCCTCGCTGCGAGATGAGGCCCGATTCCCCTGCACTGCGTGCAGAGCAATTCCGTGTTGCACATCACACATGAAAGGAGACTTGATTTCCTTGATGGCACTCCAGAGAAACCCCAAGAACACTGTTTCAAGGCTAGAGGGATCCTGAGGTCACTGTAGCAACACGAAAGAGCTCAGTGGGCCAAGAATCAACTCGAGATGAGAGGTTAGTCCCTTGCTTCGACTCCTGAGGAATACCACCTTACCACAAGCACCTCAAGAGGAGGCTTCTCTCAGCTCTAGGTATGTGAGAGGGACCCTGAGTTTGCGGCCTCAAGTGGAATGGACACCGCGATGCCCTGACGCGAAATAAGGCTGGATATCCCTGCAGTGACTTGAATGCAGGCTCGTCTTGCATCTCCCAAGAAGAAAGGATGTCTGAATCCCCTGTGGAGACCACAGAGAAAGACCTAGTTCCCCACCTCATCGCGACCGGAGGCCTCACATCCTTTGAAAACTCCAGAGGTACCCGGAGATCAGTGCCTCCAAAGGAGACGATGCCTGACTCCTCGTGAAACTTGATAGGAGTCCCAGGATTCCTGTGGCACGTGGAAAGGGACCCTTGGTCTCCCGACTCAGCTGGAGAGGCGTCCCAATTGCCTTGCCAAGCCTCGAGGAGAATCCCGAGTTTTGTCTCACAACTAGGCAAGAGTGCTGACGTGGCTGAACAAACACGTGTGTGGAAGGGCCATCTCCGTCGTAACTCGAGAATATACCCCAGGTTCCCGCCGCAACTCGAGAAAAACCATGAGACTTCCCCCTCGCCGCGAGATGAGGCCCGATTCCCCTGCACTGCGTGCAGAGCAATTCTGTGTTGCACATCACACATGAAAGGAGCCTTGATTTCCTTCATGGCACTCCAGAGAAACCCCAAGAACACTGTTTCAAGGCTAGAGGGATTCTGAGGTCACTGTAGCAACACGAAAGAGCTCCGTGGACCCAAAATCAACTCGAGATGAGAGGTTAGTCCCTGGCTTCGACTCCAGAGGAATACCACCTTACCACAAGCACCTCAAGAGGAGGCTTCTCTCAGCTCTAGGTATGTGAGAGGGACCCTGAGTTTGCGGCCTCAAGTGGAATGGACACCGCGATGCCCTGACTCGAAATAAGGCCGGATATCCCTGCAGTGACTGGAATGCAGGCTCGTCTTGCATCTCCCAAGACGAAAGGGTGTCGGAATCCCCTGTGGAGACCACAGAGAAAGACCTAGTTCCCCACCTCATCGCGACAGGAGGCCTCAAATCCTTTGAAAACTCCAGAGGTATGCGGAGATCAGTGCCTCCAAAGGAGACGATGCCTGACTCCTCGTGAAACTTGATAGGAGACCCAGGATTCCTGTGGCACGTGGAAAGGGACCCTTGGTCTCCCGTCTCAGCTGGAGAGGCGTCCCAATTGCCCTGCAAAGCCTCGAGGAGAATCCCGAGTTGTCCCTCGCAACTAGGCAGGAGTCCTGACATGGCTGAACACACACGTGTGTGGAAGGGCCATCCCCGTTGGAACTCGAGAATATACCCCAGGTTCCCGCCGCAACTCGAGAAAAAACATGAGACTTCCCCCTCTCCGGGAGATGAGGCCCGATTCCCCTGCACTGCGTGCAGAGCAATTCCGTCTTGCACATCACACATGAAAGGAGCCTTGATTTCCTTGATGGCACTCCAGAGAAACCGGAAGAACACTGTTTCAAGGATAGAGGGATCCTGAGGTCACTGTAGCAACACGAAAGAACTCTGTGGACCAAAAATCAACTCGAAAAGAGAGGTTAGTCCCTGGATTCGTCTCCAGAGGAATACCACCTTACCACAAGCACCTCAAGAGGAGGCTTCTCTCAGCTCTAGGTATGTGAGAGGGACCCTGAGTTTGCGGCCTCAAGTGGAATGGACACCGCGATGCCCTGACTCGTAATAAGGCCGGATATCCCTGCAGTGACTTCAATGCAGGCTCGGCTTGCATCTCCCAGGACGAAAGGATGTCTGAATCCCCTGTGGAAAGCACAGAGAAAGACTTAGTTCCCCACCTCATCGCGACCGATAGCCTCACATCCTTTGAAAACTCCAGAGGTACGCGGAGATCAGTGCCTCCAAAGGAGACGATGCCTGACTCCTCGTGAAACTTGATAGGAGTCCCAGGATTCCTGTGGCACGTGGAAAGGGACCCTTGGTCTCCCGCCTCAGCTGGAGAGGCGTCCCAATTGCCCTGCCAAGCCTCGAGGAGAATCCAGAGTTGTCCCTCGCAACTAGGCAGGAGTCCTGACGTCGCTGAAGCAACACGTGGGTGGAAGGGCCATCCCCGTCGTAACTCGAGAATATACCCCAGGTTCCCGCCGCAACTCGAGAAAAACCATGAGACTTCCCCGTCGCCGCGAGATGAGGCCCGATTCCCATGCACTGCGTGCAGAGCAATTCCGTGTTGCACATCACACATGAAAGGAGCCTTGATTTCCTTGATGGCACTCCAGAGAAACCCCAAGAACACTGTTTCAAGGCTAGAGGGATCCTGAGGTCACTGTAGCAACACGAAAGAGCTCCGTGGGCCAAAAATCAACTCGAGATGAGAGGTTAGTCCCTGGCTTCGACTCCAGAGGAATACCACCTTACCACAAGCACCTCAAGAGGAGGCTTCTCTCAGCTCTAGGTATGTGAGAGGGACCCTGAGTTTGCGGCCTCAAGTGGAATGGACACCGCGATGCCCTGACGCGAAATAAGGCTGGATATCCCTGCAGTGACTTGAATGCAGGCTCGTCTTGCATCTCCCAAGAAGAAAGGATGTCTGAATCCCCTGTGGAGACCACAGAGAAAGACCTAGTTCCCCACCTCATCGCGACCGGAGGCCTCACATCCTTTGAAAACTCCAGAGGTACGCGGAGATCAGTGCCTCCAAAGGAGACGATGCCTGACTCCTCGTGAAACTTGATAGGAGTCCCAGGATTCCTGTGGCACGTGGAAAGGGACCCTTGGTCTCCCGCCTCAGCTGGAGAGGCGTTCCAATTGCCCGGCCAAGCCTCGAGGAGAATCCCGAGTTGTGTCTCGCAACTAGGCAAGAGTCCTGACGTGGCTGAACAAACACGTGTGTGGAAGGGCCATCCCCGTCGTAACTCGAGAATATACCCCAAGTTCCCGCCGCAACTCGAGAAAAACCATGAGACTTCCCCCTCGCCGCGAGATGAGGCCCGATTCCCCTGCACTGCGTGCAGAGCAATTCTGTGTTGCACATCACACATGAAAGGAGCCTTGATTTCCTTCATGGCACTCCAGAGAAACCCCAAGAACACTGTTTCAAGGCTAGAGGGATCCTGAGGTCACTGTAGCAACACGAAAGAGCTCCGTGGACCAAAAATCAACTCGAGATGAGAGGTTAGTCCCTGGCTTCGACTCCAGAGGAATACCACCTTACCACAAGCACCTCAAGAGGAGGCTTCTCTCAGCTCTAGGTATGTGAGAGGGACCCTGAGTTTGCGGCCTCAAGTGGAATGGACACCGCGATGCCCTGACTCGAAATAAGGCCGGATATCCCTGCAGTGACTGGAATGCAGGCTCGTCTTGCATCTCCCAAGATGAAAGGGTGTCTGAATCCCCTGTGGAGACCACAGAGAAAGACCTAGTTCCCCACCTCATCGCGACCGGAGGCCTCACATCCTTTGAAAACACCAGAGGTACGCGGAGATCAGTGCCTCCAAAGGAGACGATGCCTAACTCCTCGTGAAACTTGATAGGAGTCCCAGGATTTTGTGGCACGTGGAAAGGGATTCTTGGTCTCCCGCCTCAGCTGGAGAGGCGTTCCAATTGCCCTGCCAAGCCTCGAGGAGAATCCCGAGTTGTCCCTCGCAACTAGGCAGGAGTCCTGACGTGGCTGAACAAACACGTGGGTGGAAGGGCCATTCCCATAGTAACTCGAGAATATACCCCAGGTTCCCGCCGCAACTCGAGAAAAACCATGAGACTTCCCCCTCGATGCGAGATGAGGCCCGATTCCCCTGTACTGCGTGCAGAGCAATTCCGTCTTGCACATCACACATGAAAGGAGCCTTGATTTCCTTGATGGCACTCCAGAGAAACCGGAAGAACACTGTTTCAAGGATAGAGGGATCCTGAGGTCACTGTAGCAACACGAAAGAACTCTGTGGACCAAAAATCAACTCGAAAAGAGAGGTTAGTCCCTGGAATCGTCCCCAGAGGAATACCACCTTACCACAAGCACCTCAAGAGGAGGCTTCTCTCAGCTCTAGGTTTGTGAGAGGGATCCTGAGTTTGCGGCCTCAAGTGGAATGGACACCGCGATGCCCTGACTCGAAATAAGGCCGGTTATCCCTGCAGTGACTTCAATGCAGGCTCGTCTTGCATCTCCCAGGACGAAAGGATGTCTGAATCCCCTGTGGAGACCACAGAGAAAGACCTAGTTCCCCACCTCATCGCGACCGGAGGCCTCACATCCTTTGAAAACTCCCGAGGTATGCGGAGATCAGTGCCTCCAAAGGAGACGATGCCTGACTCCTCGTGAAACTTGATAGGAGTCCCAGGATTCCTGTGGCACGTGGAAAGGGACCCTTGGTCTCCCGCCTCAGCTGGAGAGGCGTCCCAATTGCCTTGCCAAGCCTCGAGGAGAATCCCGAGTTGTGTCTCGCAACTAGGCAAGACTCCTGACGTGGCTGAACAAACACGTGTGTGGAAGGGCCATCCCCGTCGTAACTCGAGAATATACCCCAGGTTCCCGCCGCAACTCGAGAAAAACCATGAGACTTCCCCCTCGCCGCGAGATGAGGCCCGATTCCCCTGCACTGCGTGCAGAGCAATTCTGTGTTGCACATGACACATGAAAGGAGCCTTGATTTCCTTCATGGCACTCCAGAGAAACCCCAAGAACACTGTTTCAAGGCTAGAGGGATCCTGAGGTCACTGTAGCAACACGAAAGAGCTCCGTGGGCCAAAAATCAACTCGAGATGAGAGGTTAGTCCCTGGCTTCGACTCCTGAGGAATACCACCTTACCACAAGCACCTCAAGAGGAGGCTTCTCTCAGCTCTAGGTATGTGAGAGGGACCCTGAGTTTGCGGCCTCAAGTGGAATGGACACCGCGATGCCCTGACTCGAAATAAGGCCGGATATCCCTGCAGTGACTTGAATGCAGGCTCGTCTTACATCTCCCAAGACGAAATGGTGTCTGAATCCCCTGTGGAGACCACAAACAAAGACCTAGTTCCCCACGTCATCGCGACAGGAGGCCTCAAATCCTTTGAAAACTCCAGAGGTATGCGGAGATCAGTGCCTCCAAAGGAGACGATGCCTGACTCCTCGTGAAACTTGATAGGAGACCCAGGATTCCTGTGGCACGTGGAAAGGGACCCTTGGTCTCCCGTCTCAGCTGGAGAGGCGTCCCAATTGCCCTGTCAAGCCTCGAGGAGAATCCAGAGTTGTCCCTCGCAACTAGGCAGGAGTCCTGACGTCGCTGAAGAAACACGTGGGTGGAAGGGCCATCCCCGTCGTAACTCGAGAATATACCCCAGGTTCCCGCCGCAACTCGAGAAAAACCATGAGACTTCCCCCTCGATGCGAGATGAGGCCCGATTCCCCTGCACTGGGTGCAGAGCAGTTCCGTGTTGCACATCACACATGAAAGGAGCCTAGATTTCCTTGATGGCACTCCAGAGAAACCCCAAGAACACTGTTTCAAGGCTAGAGGGATCCTGAGGTCACTGTAGCAACACGAAAGAGCTCCGTGGACCAAGAATCAACACGAGATGAGAGGTTAGTCCCTGGCTTCGACTCCTGAGGAATACCACCTTACCACAAGCACCTCAAGAGGAGGCTTCTCTCAGCTCTAGGTATGTGAGAGGGATCCTGAGTTTGCGGCCTCAAGTGGAATGGACACCGCGATGCCCTGACTCGAAATAAGGCCGGATATCCCTGCAGTGACTTGAATGCAGGCTCGTCTTGCATCTCCCAAGAAGAAAGGATGTCTGAATCCCCTGTGGAGACCACAGAGAAAGACCTAGTTCCCCACCTCAGCGCGACCGGAGGCCTCACATCCTTTGAAAACACCAGAGGTAGGCGGAGATCAGTGCCTCCAAAGGAGACGATGCCTGACTCCTCGTGAAACTTGATAGGAGTCCCAGGATTTTGTGGCACGTGGAAAGGGATTCTTGGTCTCCCGCCTCAGCTGGAGAGGCGTTCCAATTGCCCTGCCAAGCCTCGAGGAGAATCCCGAGTTGTCCCTCGCAACTAGGCAGGAGTCCTGACGTGGCTGAACAAACACGTGGGTGGAAGGGCCATCCCCATAGTAACTCGAGAATATACCCCAGGTTCCCGCCGCAACTCGAGAAAAACCATGAGACTTCCCCCTCGATGCGAGATGAGGCCCGATTCCCCTGTACTGCGTGCAGAGCAATTCCGTCTTGCACATCACACATGAAAGGAGCCTAGATTTCCTTGATGGCACTCCAGAGAAATCCCAAGAACACTGTTTCAAGGATAGAGGGATCCTGAGGTCACTGTAGCAACACGAAAGAACTCTGTGGACCAAATATCAACTCGAAAAGAGAGGTTAGTCCCTGGATTCGTCTCCAGAGGAATACCACCTTACCACAAGCACCTCAAGAGGAGGCTTCTCTCAGCTCTAGGTATGTGAGAGGGACCCTGAGTTTGCGGCCTCAAGTGGAATGGACACCGCGATGCCCTGACTCGAAATAAGGCCGGATATCCCTGCAGTGACTTCAATGCAGGCTCGTCTTGCATCTCCCAGGATGAAAGGATGTCTGAATCCCCTGTGGAAAGCACAGAGAAAGACTTAGTTCCCCACCTCATCGCAACCGATAGCCTCACATCCTTTGAAAACTCCAGAGGTACGCGGAGATCAGTGCCTCCAAAGGAGACGATGCCTGACTCCTCGTGAAACTTGATAGGAGTCCCAGGATTCCTGTGGCACTTGGAAAGGGACACTTGGTCTCCCGCCTCAGCTGGAGAGGCGTCCCAATTGCCCTGCCAAGCCTCGAGGAGAATCCAGAGTTGTCCCTCGCAACTAGGCAGGAGTCCTGACGTCGCTGAAGAAACACGTGGGTGGAAGGGCCATCCCCGTCGTAACTCTAGAATATACCCCAGGTTCCCGCCGCAACTCGAGAAAAACCATGAGACTTCACCCTCGCCGCGAGATGAGGCCCGATTCCCCTGCACTGCGTGCAGAGCAATTCCGTGTTGCACATCACACATGAAAGGAGCCTTGATTTCCTTGATGGCACTCCAGAGAAACCCCAAAAACACTGTTTCAAGGCTAGAAGGATCCTGAGGTCACTGTAGCAACACGAAAGAGCTCCGTGGTCCAAAAATCAACTCGAGATGAGAGGTTAGTCCCTGGCTTCGACTCCAGAGGAATACCACCTTACCACAAGCACCTCAAGAGGAGGCTTCTCTCAGCTCTAGGTATGTGAGAGGGACCCTGAGTTTGCGGCCTCAAGTGGAATGGACACCGCGATGCCCTGACGCGAAATAAGGCTGGATATCCCTGCAGTGACTTGAATGCAGGCTCGTCTTGCATCTCCCAAGATGAAAGGATGTCTGAATCCCCTGTGGAGACCACAGAGAAAGACCTAGTTCCCCACCTCATCGCGACCGGAGGCCTCACATCCTTTGAAAACTCCAGAGGTACGCGGAGATCAGTGCCTCCAAAGGAGACGATGCCTGACTCCTCGTGAAACTTGATAGGAGGCCAAGGATTCCTGTGGCACGTGGAATGGGACCCTTGGTCTCCCGTCTCAGCTGGAGAGGCGTCCCAATTACCCTGCCAAGCCTCGAGGAGAATCCAGAGTTGTCCCTCGCAACTAGGCAGGAGTCCTGACATGGCTGAACACACACGTGTGTGGAAGGGCCATCCCCGTCGGAACTCGAGAATATACCCCAGGTTCCCGCCGCAACTCGAGAAAAACCATGAGACTTCCCCCTCGCCGCGAGATGAGGACCGATTCCCCTGCACTGCGTGCAGAGCAATTCTGTGTTGCACATCACACATGAAAGGAGCCTTGATTTCCTTCATGGCACTCCAGAGAAACCCCAAGAACACTGTTTCAAGGCTAGAGGGATCCTGAGGTCACTGTAGCAACACGAAAGAGCTCCGTGGACCCAAAATCAACTCGAGATGAGAGGTTAGTCCCTGGCTTCGACTCCAGAGGAATACCACCTTACCACAAGCACCTCAAGAGGAGGCTTCTCTCAGCTCTAGGTATGTGAGAGGGACCCTGAGTTTGCGGCCTCAAGTGGAATGGACACCGCGATGCCCTGACTCGAAATAAGGCCGGATATCCCTGCAGTGACAGGAATGCAGGCTCGTCTTGCATCTCCCAAGACGAAAGGGTGTTTGAATCCCCTGTGGAGACCACAGAGAAAGACCTAGTTCCCCACCTCATCGCGACCGATAGCCTCACATCCTTTGAAAACTCCAGAGGTATGCGGAGATCAGTGCCTCCAAAGGAGACGATGCCTGACTCCTCGTGAAACTTGATAGGAGACCCAGGATTGCTGTGGCACGTGGAAAGGGACCCTTGGTCTCCTGTCTCAGCTGGAGAGGCGTCCCAATTGCCCTGCCAAGCCTCGAGGAGAATCCCGAGTTGTCCCTCGCAACTAGGCAGGAGTCCTGACATGGCTGAACACACACGTGTGTGGAAGGGCCACCCCCGTCGTAATTCGAGAATATACCCCAGGTTCCTGCCGCAACTCGAGAAAAACCATGAGACTTCCCCCTCGCCGCGAGATGAGGCCCGATTCCCCTGTACTGCGTGCAGAGCAATTCCGTGTTGCACATCACAAATGAAAGGAGCCTTGATTTCCTTGATGGCACTCCAGAGAAACCCCAAGAACACGGTTTCAAGGCTAGAGGGATCCTGAGGTCACTGTAGCAACACGAAAGAGCTCCGTGGACCAAGAATCAACACGAGATGAGAGGTTAGTCCCTGGCTTCGACTCCTGAGGAATACCACCTTACCACAAGCACCTCAAGAGGAGGCTTCTCTCAGCTCTAGGTATGTGAGAGGGACCCTGAGTTTGCGGCCTCAAGTGGAATGGACACCGCGATGCCCTGACTCGAAATAAGGCCAGATATCCCTGCAGTGACTTCAATGCAGGCTCGTCTTGCATCTGCCAGGACGAAAGGATGTCTGAATCCCCTGTGGAAAGCACAGAGAAAGACTTAGTTCCCCACCTCATCGCGACCGATAGCCTCACATCCTTTGAAAACTCCAGAGGTATGCGGAGATCAGTGCCTCCAAAGGAGACGACGCCTGACTCCTCGTGAAACTTGATAGGAGTCCCAGGATTCCTGTGGCACTTGGAAAGGGACACTCGGTCTCCCGCCTCAGCTGGAGAGGCGTCCCAATTGCCCTGCCAAGCCTCGAGGAGAATCCAGAGTTGTCCCTCGCAACTAGGCAGGAGTCCTGACGTCGCTGAAGAAACACGTGGGTGGAAGGGCCATCCCCGTCGTAACTCGAGAATATACTCCAGGTTCCCGCCGCAACTCGAGAAAAACCATGAGACTTCCCCCTCGCTGCGAGATGAGGCCCGATTCCCCTGCACTGCGTGCAGAGCAATTCCGTGTTGCACATCACACATGAAAGGAGACTTGATTTCCTTGATGGCACTCCAGAGAAACCCCAAGAACACTGTTTCAAGGCTAGAGGGATCCTGAGGTCACTGTAGCAACACGAAAGAGCTCAGTGGGCCAAGAATCAACTCGAGATGAGAGGTTAGTCCCTTGCTTCGACTCCTGAGGAATACCACCTTACCACAAGCACCTCAAGAGGAGGCTTCTCTCAGCTCTAGGTATGTGAGAGGGACCCTGAGTTTGCGGCCTCAAGTGGAATGGACACCGCGATGCCCTGACGCGAAATAAGGCTGGATATCCCTGCAGTGACTTGAATGCAGGCTCGTCTTGCATCTCCCAAGAAGAAAGGATGTCTGAATCCCCTGTGGAGACCACAGAGAAAGACCTAGTTCCCCACCTCATCGCGACCGGAGGCCTCACATCCTTTGAAAACTCCAGAGGTACCCGGAGATCAGTGCCTCCAAAGGAGACGATGCCTGACTCCTCGTGAAACTTGATAGGAGTCCCAGGATTCCTGTGGCACGTGGAAAGGGACCCTTGGTCTCCCGACTCAGCTGGAGAGGCGTCCCAATTGCCTTGCCAAGCCTCGAGGAGAATCCCGAGTTTTGTCTCACAACTAGGCAAGAGTGCTGACGTGGCTGAACAAACACGTGTGTGGAAGGGCCATCTCCGTCGTAACTCGAGAATATACCCCAGGTTCCCGCCGCAACTCGAGAAAAACCATGAGACTTCCCCCTCGCCGCGAGATGAGGCCCGATTCCCCTGCACTGCGTGCAGAGCAATTCTGTGTTGCACATCACACATGAAAGGAGCCTTGATTTCCTTCATGGCACTCCAGAGAAACCCCAAGAACACTGTTTCAAGGCTAGAGGGATTCTGAGGTCACTGTAGCAACACGAAAGAGCTCCGTGGACCCAAAATCAACTCGAGATGAGAGGTTAGTCCCTGGCTTCGACTCCAGAGGAATACCACCTTACCACAAGCACCTCAAGAGGAGGCTTCTCTCAGCTCTAGGTATGTGAGAGGGACCCTGAGTTTGCGGCCTCAAGTGGAATGGACACCGCGATGCCCTGACTCGAAATAAGGCCGGATATCCCTGCAGTGACTGGAATGCAGGCTCGTCTTGCATCTCCCAAGACGAAAGGGTGTCGGAATCCCCTGTGGAGACCACAGAGAAAGACCTAGTTCCCCACCTCATCGCGACAGGAGGCCTCAAATCCTTTGAAAACTCCAGAGGTATGCGGAGATCAGTGCCTCCAAAGGAGACGATGCCTGACTCCTCGTGAAACTTGATAGGAGACCCAGGATTCCTGTGGCACGTGGAAAGGGACCCTTGGTCTCCCGTCTCAGCTGGAGAGGCGTCCCAATTGCCCTGCAAAGCCTCGAGGAGAATCCCGAGTTGTCCCTCGCAACTAGGCAGGAGTCCTGACATGGCTGAACACACACGTGTGTGGAAGGGCCATCCCCGTTGGAACTCGAGAATATACCCCAGGTTCCCGCCGCAACTCGAGAAAAAACATGAGACTTCCCCCTCTCCGGGAGATGAGGCCCGATTCCCCTGCACTGCGTGCAGAGCAATTCCGTCTTGCACATCACACATGAAAGGAGCCTTGATTTCCTTGATGGCACTCCAGAGAAACCGGAAGAACACTGTTTCAAGGATAGAGGGATCCTGAGGTCACTGTAGCAACACGAAAGAACTCTGTGGACCAAAAATCAACTCGAAAAGAGAGGTTAGTCCCTGGATTCGTCTCCAGAGGAATACCACCTTACCACAAGCACCTCAAGAGGAGGCTTCTCTCAGCTCTAGGTATGTGAGAGGGACCCTGAGTTTGCGGCCTCAAGTGGAATGGACACCGCGATGCCCTGACTCGTAATAAGGCCGGATATCCCTGCAGTGACTTCAATGCAGGCTCGGCTTGCATCTCCCAGGACGAAAGGATGTCTGAATCCCCTGTGGAAAGCACAGAGAAAGACTTAGTTCCCCACCTCATCGCGACCGATAGCCTCACATCCTTTGAAAACTCCAGAGGTACGCGGAGATCAGTGCCTCCAAAGGAGACGATGCCTGACTCCTCGTGAAACTTGATAGGAGTCCCAGGATTCCTGTGGCACGTGGAAAGGGACCCTTGGTCTCCCGCCTCAGCTGGAGAGGCGTCCCAATTGCCCTGCCAAGCCTCGAGGAGAATCCAGAGTTGTCCCTCGCAACTAGGCAGGAGTCCTGACGTCGCTGAAGCAACACGTGGGTGGAAGGGCCATCCCCGTCGTAACTCGAGAATATACCCCAGGTTCCCGCCGCAACTCGAGAAAAACCATGAGACTTCCCCGTCGCCGCGAGATGAGGCCCGATTCCCATGCACTGCGTGCAGAGCAATTCCGTGTTGCACATCACACATGAAAGGAGCCTTGATTTCCTTGATGGCACTCCAGAGAAACCCCAAGAACACTGTTTCAAGGCTAGAGGGATCCTGAGGTCACTGTAGCAACACGAAAGAGCTCCGTGGGCCAAAAATCAACTCGAGATGAGAGGTTAGTCCCTGGCTTCGACTCCAGAGGAATACCACCTTACCACAAGCACCTCAAGAGGAGGCTTCTCTCAGCTCTAGGTATGTGAGAGGGACCCTGAGTTTGCGGCCTCAAGTGGAATGGACACCGCGATGCCCTGACGCGAAATAAGGCTGGATATCCCTGCAGTGACTTGAATGCAGGCTCGTCTTGCATCTCCCAAGAAGAAAGGATGTCTGAATCCCCTGTGGAGACCACAGAGAAAGACCTAGTTCCCCACCTCATCGCGACCGGAGGCCTCACATCCTTTGAAAACTCCAGAGGTACGCGGAGATCAGTGCCTCCAAAGGAGACGATGCCTGACTCCTCGTGAAACTTGATAGGAGTCCCAGGATTCCTGTGGCACGTGGAAAGGGACCCTTGGTCTCCCGCCTCAGCTGGAGAGGCGTTCCAATTGCCCGGCCAAGCCTCGAGGAGAATCCCGAGTTGTGTCTCGCAACTAGGCAAGAGTCCTGACGTGGCTGAACAAACACGTGTGTGGAAGGGCCATCCCCGTCGTAACTCGAGAATATACCCCAAGTTCCCGCCGCAACTCGAGAAAAACCATGAGACTTCCCCCTCGCCGCGAGATGAGGCCCGATTCCCCTGCACTGCGTGCAGAGCAATTCTGTGTTGCACATCACACATGAAAGGAGCCTTGATTTCCTTCATGGCACTCCAGAGAAACCCCAAGAACACTGTTTCAAGGCTAGAGGGATCCTGAGGTCACTGTAGCAACACGAAAGAGCTCCGTGGACCAAAAATCAACTCGAGATGAGAGGTTAGTCCCTGGCTTCGACTCCAGAGGAATACCACCTTACCACAAGCACCTCAAGAGGAGGCTTCTCTCAGCTCTAGGTATGTGAGAGGGACCCTGAGTTTGCGGCCTCAAGTGGAATGGACACCGCGATGCCCTGACTCGAAATAAGGCCGGATATCCCTGCAGTGACTGGAATGCAGGCTCGTCTTGCATCTCCCAAGATGAAAGGGTGTCTGAATCCCCTGTGGAGACCACAGAGAAAGACCTAGTTCCCCACCTCATCGCGACCGGAGGCCTCACATCCTTTGAAAACACCAGAGGTACGCGGAGATCAGTGCCTCCAAAGGAGACGATGCCTGACTCCTCGTGAAACTTGATAGGAGTCCCAGGATTTTGTGGCACGTGGAAAGGGATTCTTGGTCTCCCGCCTCAGCTGGAGAGGCGTTCCAATTGCCCTGCCAAGCCTCGAGGAGAATCCCGAGTTGTCCCTCGCAACTAGGCAGGAGTCCTGACGTGGCTGAACAAACACGTGGGTGGAAGGGCCATTCCCATAGTAACTCGAGAATATACCCCAGGTTCCCGCCGCAACTCGAGAAAAACCATGAGACTTCCCCCTCGATGCGAGATGAGGCCCGATTCCCCTGTACTGCGTGCAGAGCAATTCCGTCTTGCACATCACACATGAAAGGAGCCTTGATTTCCTTGATGGCACTCCAGAGAAACCGGAAGAACACTGTTTCAAGGATAGAGGGATCCTGAGGTCACTGTAGCAACACGAAAGAACTCTGTGGACCAAAAATCAACTCGAAAAGAGAGGTTAGTCCCTGGAATCGTCCCCAGAGGAATACCACCTTACCACAAGCACCTCAAGAGGAGGCTTCTCTCAGCTCTAGGTTTGTGAGAGGGATCCTGAGTTTGCGGCCTCAAGTGGAATGGACACCGCGATGCCCTGACTCGAAATAAGGCCGGTTATCCCTGCAGTGACTTCAATGCAGGCTCGTCTTGCATCTCCCAGGACGAAAGGATGTCTGAATCCCCTGTGGAGACCACAGAGAAAGACCTAGTTCCCCACCTCATCGCGACCGGAGGCCTCACATCCTTTGAAAACTCCCGAGGTATGCGGAGATCAGTGCCTCCAAAGGAGACGATGCCTGACTCCTCGTGAAACTTGATAGGAGTCCCAGGATTCCTGTGGCACGTGGAAAGGGACCCTTGGTCTCCCGCCTCAGCTGGAGAGGCGTCCCAATTGCCTTGCCAAGCCTCGAGGAGAATCCCGAGTTGTGTCTCGCAACTAGGCAAGACTCCTGACGTGGCTGAACAAACACGTGTGTGGAAGGGCCATCCCCGTCGTAACTCGAGAATATACCCCAGGTTCCCGCCGCAACTCGAGAAAAACCATGAGACTTCCCCCTCGCCGCGAGATGAGGCCCGATTCCCCTGCACTGCGTGCAGAGCAATTCTGTGTTGCACATGACACATGAAAGGAGCCTTGATTTCCTTCATGGCACTCCAGAGAAACCCCAAGAACACTGTTTCAAGGCTAGAGGGATCCTGAGGTCACTGTAGCAACACGAAAGAGCTCCGTGGGCCAAAAATCAACTCGAGATGAGAGGTTAGTCCCTGGCTTCGACTCCTGAGGAATACCACCTTACCACAAGCACCTCAAGAGGAGGCTTCTCTCAGCTCTAGGTATGTGAGAGGGACCCTGAGTTTGCGGCCTCAAGTGGAATGGACACCGCGATGCCCTGACTCGAAATAAGGCCGGATATCCCTGCAGTGACTTGAATGCAGGCTCGTCTTACATCTCCCAAGACGAAATGGTGTCTGAATCCCCTGTGGAGACCACAAACAAAGACCTAGTTCCCCACGTCATCGCGACAGGAGGCCTCAAATCCTTTGAAAACTCCAGAGGTATGCGGAGATCAGTGCCTCCAAAGGAGACGATGCCTGACTCCTCGTGAAACTTGATAGGAGACCCAGGATTCCTGTGGCACGTGGAAAGGGACCCTTGGTCTCCCGTCTCAGCTGGAGAGGCGTCCCAATTGCCCTGTCAAGCCTCGAGGAGAATCCAGAGTTGTCCCTCGCAACTAGGCAGGAGTCCTGACGTCGCTGAAGAAACACGTGGGTGGAAGGGCCATCCCCGTCGTAACTCGAGAATATACCCCAGGTTCCCGCCGCAACTCGAGAAAAACCATGAGACTTCCCCCTCGATGCGAGATGAGGCCCGATTCCCCTGCACTGGGTGCAGAGCAGTTCCGTGTTGCACATCACACATGAAAGGAGCCTAGATTTCCTTGATGGCACTCCAGAGAAACCCCAAGAACACTGTTTCAAGGCTAGAGGGATCCTGAGGTCACTGTAGCAACACGAAAGAGCTCCGTGGACCAAGAATCAACACGAGATGAGAGGTTAGTCCCTGGCTTCGACTCCTGAGGAATACCACCTTACCACAAGCACCTCAAGAGGAGGCTTCTCTCAGCTCTAGGTATGTGAGAGGGATCCTGAGTTTGCGGCCTCAAGTGGAATGGACACCGCGATGCCCTGACTCGAAATAAGGCCGGATATCCCTGCAGTGACTTGAATGCAGGCTCGTCTTGCATCTCCCAAGAAGAAAGGATGTCTGAATCCCCTGTGGAGACCACAGAGAAAGACCTAGTTCCCCACCTCAGCGCGACCGGAGGCCTCACATCCTTTGAAAACACCAGAGGTAGGCGGAGATCAGTGCCTCCAAAGGAGACGATGCCTGACTCCTCGTGAAACTTGATAGGAGTCCCAGGATTTTGTGGCACGTGGAAAGGGATTCTTGGTCTCCCGCCTCAGCTGGAGAGGCGTTCCAATTGCCCTGCCAAGCCTCGAGGAGAATCCCGAGTTGTCCCTCGCAACTAGGCAGGAGTCCTGACGTGGCTGAACAAACACGTGGGTGGAAGGGCCATCCCCATAGTAACTCGAGAATATACCCCAGGTTCCCGCCGCAACTCGAGAAAAACCATGAGACTTCCCCCTCGATGCGAGATGAGGCCCGATTCCCCTGTACTGCGTGCAGAGCAATTCCGTCTTGCACATCACACATGAAAGGAGCCTTGATTTCCTTGATGGCACTCCAGAGAAACCCGAAGAACACTGTTTCAAGGATAGAGGGATCCTGAGGTCACTGTAGCAACACGAAAGAACTCTGTGGACCAAAAATCAACTCGAAAAGAGAGGTTAGTCCCTGGAATCGTCTCCAGAGGAATACCACCTTACCACAAGCACCTCAAGAGGAGGCTTCTCTCAGCTCTAGGTTTGTGAGAGGGACCCTGAGTTTGCGGCCTCAAGTGGAATGGACACCGCGATGCCCTGACTCGAAATAAGGCCGGATATCCCTGCAGTGACTTCAATGCAGGCTCGTCTTGCATCTCCCAGGACGAAAGGATGTCTGAATCCCCTGTGGAGACCACAGAGAAAGACCTAGTTCCCCACCTCATCGCGACCGTAGGCCTCACATCCTTTGAAAACTCCCGAGGTATGCGGAGATCAGTGCCTCCAAAGGAGACGATGCCTGACTCCTCCTGAAACTTGATAGGAGTCCCAGGATTCCTGTGGCACGTGGAAAGGGACCCTTGGTCTCCCGCCTCAGCTGGAGAGGCGTCCCAATTGCCTTGCCAAGCCTCGAGGAGAATCCCGAGTTGTGTCTCGCAACTAGGCAAGACTCCTGACGTGGCTGAACAAACACGTGTGTGGAAGGGCCATCCCCGTCGTAACTCGAGAATATACCCCAGGTTCCCGCCGCAACTCGAGAAAAACCATGAGACTTCCCCCTCGCCGCGAGATGAGGCCCGATTCCCCTGCACTGCGTGCAGAGCAATTCTGTGTTGCACATGACACATGAAAGGAGCCTTGATTTCCTTCATGGCACTCCAGAGAAAACCCAAGAACACTGTTTCAAGGCTAGAGGGATCCTGAGGTCACTGTAGCAACACGAAAGAGATCCGTGGACCAAAAATCAACTCGAGATGAGAGGTTAGTCCCTGGCTTCGACTCCTGAGGAATACCACCTTACCACAAGCACCTCAAGAGGAGGCTTCTCTCAGGTCTAGGTATGTGAGAGGGACCCTGAGTTTGCGGCCTCAAGTGGAATGGACACCGCGATGCCCTGACTCGAAATAAGGCCGGATATCCCTGCAGTGACTTGAATGCAGGCTCGTCTTGCATCTCCCAAGACGAAATGGTGTCTGAATCCCCTGTGGAGACCACAGACAAAGACCTATTTCCCCACGTCATCGCGACAGGAGGCCTCAAATCCTTTGAAAACTCCAGAGGTATGCGGGGATCAGTGCCTCCAAAGGAGACGATGCATGACTCCTCGTGAAACTTGATAGGAGACCCAGGATTCCTGTGGCACGTGGAAAGGGACCCTTGGTCTCCCGTCTCAGCTGGAGAGGCGTCCCAATTGCCCTGCCAAGCCTCGAGGAGAATCCAGAGTTGTCCCTCGCAACTAGGCAGGAGTCCTGACGTCGCTGAAGAAACACGTGGGTGGAAGGGCCATCCCCGTCGTAACTCGAGAATATACCCCAGGTTCCCGCCGCAACTCGAGAAAAACCATGAGACTTCCCCCTCGCCGCGAGATGAGGCCCGATTCCCCTGCACTGCGTGCAGAGCAGTTCCGTGTTGCACATCACACATGAAAGGAGCCTAGATTTCCTTGATGGCACTCCAGAGAAATCCCAAGAACACTGTTTCAAGGATAGAGGGATCCTGAGGTCACTGTAGCAACACGAAAGAACTCTGTGGACCAAATATCAACTCGAAAAGAGAGGTTAGTCCCTGGATTCGTCTCCAGAGGAATACCACCTTACCACAAGCACCTCAAGAGGAGGCTTCTCTCAGCTCTAGGTATGTGAGAGGGACCCTGAGTTTGCGGCCTCAAGTGGAATGGACACCGCGATGCCCTGACTCGAAATAAGGCCGGATATCCCTGCAGTGACTTCAATGCAGGCTCGTCTTGCATCTCCCAGGATGAAAGGATGTCTGAATCCCCTGTGGAAAGCACAGAGAAAGACTTAGTTCCCCACCTCATCGCAACCGATAGCCTCACATCCTTTGAAAACTCCAGAGGTACGCGGAGATCAGTGCCTCCAAAGGAGACGATGCCTGACTCCTCGTGAAACTTGATAGGAGTCCCAGGATTCCTGTGGCACTTGGAAAGGGACACTTGGTCTCCCGCCTCAGCTGGAGAGGCGTCCCAATTGCCCTGCCAAGCCTCGAGGAGAATCCAGAGTTGTCCCTCGCAACTAGGCAGGAGTCCTGACGTCGCTGAAGAAACACGTGGGTGGAAGGGCCATCCCCGTCGTAACTCGAGAATATACCCCAGGTTCCCGCCGCAACTCGAGAAAAACCATGAGACTTCACCCTCGCCGCGAGATGAGGCCCGATTCCCCTGCACTGCGTGCAGAGCAATTCCGTGTTGCACATCACACATGAAAGGAGCCTTGATTTCCTTGATGGCACTCCAGAGAAACCCCAAAAACACTGTTTCAAGGCTAGAAGGATCCTGAGGTCACTGTAGCAACACGAAAGAGCTCCGTGGTCCAAAAATCAACTCGAGATGAGAGGTTAGTCCCTGGCTTCGACTCCAGAGGAATACCACCTTACCACAAGCACCTCAAGAGGAGGCTTCTCTCAGCTCTAGGTATGTGAGAGGGACCCTGAGTTTGCGGCCTCAAGTGGAATGGACACCGCGATGCCCTGACGCGAAATAAGGCTGGATATCCCTGCAGTGACTTGAATGCAGGCTCGTCTTGCATCTCCCAAGATGAAAGGATGTCTGAATCCCCTGTGGAGACCACAGAGAAAGACCTAGTTCCCCACCTCATCGCGACCGGAGGCCTCACATCCTTTGAAAACTCCAGAGGTACGCGGAGATCAGTGCCTCCAAAGGAGACGATGCCTGACTCCTCGTGAAACTTGATAGGAGGCCAAGGATTCCTGTGGCACGTGGAATGGGACCCTTGGTCTCCCGTCTCAGCTGGAGAGGCGTCCCAATTGCCCTGCCAAGCCTCGAGGAGAATCCAGAGTTGTCCCTCGCAACTAGGCAGGAGTCCTGACATGGCTGAACACACACGTGTGTGGAAGGGCCATCCCCGTCGGAACTCGAGAATATACCCCAGGTTCCCGCCGCAACTCGAGAAAAACCATGAGACTTCCCCCTCGCCGCGAGATGAGGCCCGATTCCCCTGCACTGCGTGCAGAGCAATTCTGTGTTGCACATCACACATGAAAGGAGCCTTGATTTCCTTCATGGCACTCCAGAGAAACCCCAAGAACACTGTTTCAAGGCTAGAGGGATCCTGAGGTCACTGTAGCAACACGAAAGAGCTCCGTGGACCCAAAATCAACTCGAAATGAGAGGTTAGTCCCTGGCTTCGACTCCAGAGGAATACCACCTTACCACAAGCACCTCAAGAGGAGGCTTCTCTCAGCTCTAGGTATGTGAGAGGGACCCTGAGTTTGCGGCCTCAAGTGGAATGGACACCGCGATGCCCTGACTCGAAATAAGGCCGGATATCCCTGCAGTGACTTCAATGCAGGCTCGTCTTGCATCTCCCAGGACGAAAGGATGTCTGAATCCCCTGTGGAGACCACAGAGAAAGACCTAGTTCCCCACCTCATCGCGACCGTAGGCCTCACATCCTTTGAAAACTCCCGAGGTATGCGGAGATCAGTGCCTCCAAAGGAGACGATGCCTGACTCCTCCTGAAACTTGATAGGAGTCCCAGGATTCCTGTGGCACGTGGAAAGGGACCCTTGGTCTCCCGCCTCAGCTGGAGAGGCGTCCCAATTGCCTTGCCAAGCCTCGAGGAGAATCCCGAGTTGTGTCTCGCAACTAGGCAAGACTCCTGACGTGGCTGAACAAACACGTGTGTGGAAGGGCCATCCCCGTCGTAACTCGAGAATATACCCCAGGTTCCCGCCGCAACTCGAGAAAAACCATGAGACTTCCCCCTCGCCGCGAGATGAGGCCCGATTCCCCTGCACTGCGTGCAGAGCAATTCTGTGTTGCACATGACACATGAAAGGAGCCTTGATTTCCTTCATGGCACTCCAGAGAAAACCCAAGAACACTGTTTCAAGGCTAGAGGGATCCTGAGGTCACTGTAGCAACACGAAAGAGCTCCGTGGACCAAAAATCAACTCGAGATGAGAGGTTAGTCCCTGGCTTCGACTCCTGAGGAATACCACCTTACCACAAGCACCTCAAGAGGAGGCTTCTCTCAGGTCTAGGTATGTGAGAGGGACCCTGAGTTTGCGGCCTCAAGTGGAATGGACACCGCGATGCCCTGACTCGAAATAAGGCCGGATATCCCTGCAGTGACTTGAATGCAGGCTCGTCTTGCATCTCCCAAGACGAAATGGTGTCTGAATCCCCTGTGGAGACCACAGACAAAGACCTATTTCCCCACGTCATCGCGACAGGAGGCCTCAAATCCTTTGAAAACTCCAGAGGTATGCGGGGATCAGTGCCTCCAAAGGAGACGATGCATGACTCCTCGTGAAACTTGATAGGAGACCCAGGATTCCTGTGGCACGTGGAAAGGGACCCTTGGTCTCCCGTCTCAGCTGGAGAGGCGTCCCAATTGCCCTGCCAAGCCTCGAGGAGAATCCAGAGTTGTCCCTCGCAACTAGGCAGGAGTCCTGACGTCGCTGAAGAGACACGTGGGTGGAAGGGCCATCCCCGTCGTAACTCGAGAATATACCCCAGGTTCCCGCCGCAACTCGAGAAAAACCATGAGACTTCCCCCTCGCCGCGAGATGAGGCCCGATTCCCCTGCACTGCGTGCAGAACAGTTCCGTGTTGCACATCACACATGAAAGGAGCCTAGATTTCCTTGATGGCACTCCAGAGAAATCCCAAGAACACTGTTTCAAGGATAGAGGGATCCTGAGGTCACTGTAGCAACACGAAAGAACTCTGTGGACCAAATATCAACTCGAAAAGAGAGGTTAGTCCCTGGATTCGTCTCCAGAGGAATACCACCTTACCACAAGCACCTCAAGAGGAGGCTTCTCTCAGCTCTAGGTATGTGAGAGGGACCCTGAGTTTGCGGCCTCAAGTGGAATGGACACCGCGATGCCCTGACTCGAAATAAGGCCGGATATCCCTGCAGTGACTTCAATGCAGGCTCGTCTTGCATCTCCCAGGATGAAAGGATGTCTGAATCCCCTGTGGAAAGCACAGAGAAAGACTTAGTTCCCCACCTCATCGCAACCGATAGCCTCACATCCTTTGAAAACTCCAGAGGTACGCGGAGATCAGTGCCTCCAAAGGAGACGATGCCTGACTCCTCGTGAAACTTGATAGGAGTCCCAGGATTCCTGTGGCACTTGGAAAGGGACACTTGGTCTCCCGCCTCAGCTGGAGAGGCGTCCCAATTGCCCTGCCAAGCCTCGAGGAGAATCCAGAGTTGTCCCTCGCAACTAGGCAGGAGTCCTGACGTCGCTGAAGAAACACGTGGGTGGAAGGGCCATCCCCGTCGTAACTCGAGAATATAACCCAGGTTCCCGCCGCAACTCGAGAAAAACCATGAGACTTCTCCCTCGCCGCGAGATGAGGCCCGATTCCCCTGCACTGCGTGCAGAGCAATTCCGTGTTGCACATCACACATGAAAGGAGCCTTGATTTCCTTGATGGCACTCCAGAGAAACCCCAAAAACACTGTTTCAAGGCTAGAAGGATCCTGAGGTCACTGTAGCAACACGAAAGAGCTCCGTGGTCCAAAAATCAACTCGAGATGAGAGGTTAGTCCCTGGCTTCGACTCCAGAGGAATACCACCTTACCACAAGCACCTCAAGAGGAGGCTTCTCTCAGCTCTAGGTATGTGAGAGGGACCCTGAGTTTGCGGCCTCAAGTGGAATGGACACCGCGATGCCCTGACGCGAAATAAGGCTGGATATCCCTGCAGTGACTTGAATGCAGGCTCGTCTTGCATCTCCCAAGATGAAAGGATGTCTGAATCCCCTGTGGAGACCACAGAGAAAGACCTAGTTCCCCACCTCATCGCGACCGGAGGCCTCACATCCTTTGAAAACTCCAGAGGTACGCGGAGATCAGTGCCTCCAAAGGAGACGATGCCTGACTCCTCGTGAAACTTGATAGGAGGCCAAGGATTCCTGTGGCACGTGGAATGGGACCCTTGGTCTCCCGTCTCAGCTGGAGAGGCGTCCCAATTACCCTGCCAAGCCTCGAGGAGAATCCAGAGTTGTCCCTCGCAACTAGGCAGGAGTCCTGACATGGCTGAACACACACGTGTGTGGAAGGGCCATCCCCGTCGGAACTCGAGAATATACCCCAGGTTCCCGCCGCAACTCGAGAAAAACCATGAGACTTCCCCCTCGCCGCGAGATGAGGCCCGATTCCCCTGCACTGCGTGCAGAGCAATTCTGTGTTGCACATCACACATGAAAGGAGCCTTGATTTCCTTCATGGCACTCCAGAGAAACCCCAAGAACACTGTTTCAAGGCTAGAGGGATCCTGAGGTCACTGTAGCAACACGAAAGAGCTCCGTGGACCCAAAATCAACTCGAGATGAGAGGTTAGTCCCTGGCTTCGACTCCAGAGGAATACCACCTTACCACAAGCACCTCAAGAGGAGGCTTCTCTCAGCTCTAGGTATGTGAGAGGGACCCTGAGTTTGCGGCCTCAAGTGGAATGGACACCGCGATGCCCTGACTCGAAATAAGGCCGGATATCCCTGCAGTGACAGGAATGCAGGCTCGTCTTGCATCTCCCAAGACGAAAGGGTGTTTGAATCCCCTGTGGAGACCACAGAGAAAGACCTAGTTCCCCACCTCATCGCGACCGATAGCCTCACATCCTTTGAAAACTCCAGAGGTATGCGGAGATCAGTGCCTCCAAAGGAGACGATGCCTGACTCCTCGTGAAACTTGATAGGAGACCCAGAATTGCTGTGGCACGTGGAAAGGGACCCTTGGTCTCCTGTCTCAGCTGGAGAGGCGTCCCAATTGCCCTGCCAAGCCTCGAGGAGAATCCCGAGTTGTCCCTCGCAACTAGGCAGGAGTCCTGACATGGCTGAACACACACGTGTGTGGAAGGGCCACCCCCGTCGTAACTCGAGAATATACCCCAGGTTCCTGCCGCAACTCGAGAAAAACCATGAGACTTCCCCCTCGCCGCGAGATGAGGCCCGATTCCCCTGCACTGCGTGCAGAGCAATTCCGTGTTGCACATCACAAATGAAAGGAGCCTTGATTTCCTTCATGGCACTCCAGAGAAACCCCAAGAACACGGTTTCAAGGCTAGAGGGATCCTGAGGTCACTGTAGCAACACGAAAGAGCTCCGTGGACCAAGAATCAACACGAGATGAGAGGTTAGTCCCTGGCTTCGACTCCTGAGGAATACCACCTTACCACAAGCACCTCAAGAGGAGGCTTCTCTCAGCTCTAGGTATGTGAGAGGGACCCTGAGTTTGCGGCCTCAAGTGGAATGGACACCGCGATGCCCTGACTCGAAATAAGGCCAGATATCCCTGCAGTGACTTCAATGCAGGCTCGTCTTGCATCTGCCAGGACGAAAGGATGTCTGAATCCCCTGTGGAAAGCACAGAGAAAGACTTAGTTCCCCACCTCATCGCGACCGATAGCCTCACATCCTTTGAAAACTCCAGAGGTATGCGGAGATCAGTGCCTCCAAAGGAGACGACGCCTGACTCCTCGTGAAACTTGATAGGAGTCCCAGGATTCCTGTGGCACTTGGAAAGGGACACTCGGTCTCCCGCCTCAGCTGGAGAGGCGTCCCAATTGCCCTGCCAAGCCTCGAGGAGAATCCAGAGTTGTCCCTCGCAACTAGGCAGGAGTCCTGACGTCGCTGAAGAAACACGTGGGTGGAAGGGCCATCCCCGTCGTAACTCGAGAATATACTCCAGGTTCCCGCCGCAACTCGAGAAAAACCATGAGACTTCCCCCTCGCTGCGAGATGAGGCCCGATTCCCCTGCACTGCGTGCAGAGCAATTCCGTGTTGCACATCACACATGAAAGGAGACTTGATTTCCTTGATGGCACTCCAGAGAAACCCCAAGAACACTGTTTCAAGGCTAGAGGGATCCTGAGGTCACTGTAGCAACACGAAAGAGCTCAGTGGGCCAAGAATCAACTCGAGATGAGAGGTTAGTCCCTTGCTTCGACTCCTGAGGAATACCACCTTACCACAAGCACCTCAAGAGGAGGCTTCTCTCAGCTCTAGGTATGTGAGAGGGACCCTGAGTTTGCGGCCTCAAGTGGAATGGACACCGCGATGCCCTGACGCGAAATAAGGCTGGATATCCCTGCAGTGACTTGAATGCAGGCTCGTCTTGCATCTCCCAAGAAGAAAGGATGTCTGAATCCCCTGTGGAGACCACAGAGAAAGACCTAGTTCCCCACCTCATCGCGACCGGAGGCCTCACATCCTTTGAAAACTCCAGAGGTACCCGGAGATCAGTGCCTCCAAAGGAGACGATGCCTGACTCCTCGTGAAACTTGATAGGAGTCCCAGGATTCCTGTGGCACGTGGAAAGGGACCCTTGGTCTCCCGACTCAGCTGGAGAGGCGTCCCAATTGCCTTGCCAAGCCTCGAGGAGAATCCCGAGTTTTGTCTCACAACTAGGCAAGAGTGCTGACGTGGCTGAACAAACACGTGTGTGGAAGGGCCATCTCCGTCGTAACTCGAGAATATACCCCAGGTTCCCGCCGCAACTCGAGAAAAACCATGAGACTTCCCCCTCGCCGCGAGATGAGGCCCGATTCCCCTGCACTGCGTGCAGAGCAATTCCGTCTTGCACATCACACATGAAAGGAGCCTTGATTTCCTTGATGGCACTCCAGAGAAACCCCAAGAACACTGTTTCAAGGCTAGAGGGATCCTGAGGTCACTGTAGCAACACGAAAGAGCTCCGTGGACCAAGAATCAAAACGAGATGAGAGGTTAGTCCCTGGCTTCGACTCCTGAGGAATACCACATTACCACAAGCACCACAAGAGGAGGCTTCTCTCAGCTCTAGGTATGTGAGAGGGACCCTGAGTTTGCGGCCTCAAGTGGAATGGACACCGCGATGCCCTGACTCGAAATAAGGCCGGATATCCCTGCACTGACTGGAATGCAGGCTCGTCTTGCATCTCACAAGACGAAACGGTGTCTGAATCCCCTGTGGAGACCACAGAGAAAGACCTAGTTCCCAACCTCATCGCGACAGGAGGCCTCAAATCCTTTGAAAACTCCAGAGGTATGCGGAGATCAGTGTCTCCAAAGGAGACGATGCCTGACTCCTCGTGAAACTTGATAGGAGACCCAGGATTCCTGTGGCACGTGGAAAGGGACCCTTGGTCTCCCGTCTCAGCTGGAGAGGCGTCCCAATTGCCCTGCAAAGCCTCGAGGAGAATCCCGAGTTGTCCCTCGCAACTAGGCAGGAGTCCTGACATGGCTGAACACACACGTGGGTGGAAGGGCCATCCCCGTCCTAACTCGAGAATATACCCCAGGTTCCCGCCGCAACTCGAGAAAAACCATGAGACTTCCCCCTCGCCGCGAGATGAGGCCCGATTCCCCTGCACTGCGTGCAGAGCAATTCCGTGTTGCACATCACACATGAAAGGAGCCTTGATTTCCTTGATGGCACTCCAGAGAAACCCCAAGAACACTGTTTCAAGGCTAGAGGGATCCTGAGGTCACTGTAGCAACACGAAAGAGCTCCGTGGACCAAGAATCAACACGAGATGAGAGGTTAGTCCCTGGCTTCGACTCCTGAGGAATACCACCTTACCACAAGCACCTCAAGAGGAGGCTTCTCTCAGCTCCAAGTATGTGAGAGGGATCCTGAGTTTGCGGCCTCAAGTGGAATGGACACCGCGATGCCCTGACTCGAAATAAGGCCAGATATCCCTGCAGTGACTTGAATGCAGGCTCGTCTTGCATCTCCCAAGAAGAAAGGATGTCTGAATCCCCTGTGGAGACCACAGAGAAAGACCTAGTTCCCCACCTCATCGCGACCGGAGGCCTCACATCCTTTGAAACCTCCAGAGGTACGCGGAGATCAGTGCCTCCAAAGGAGACGATGCCTGACTCCTCGTGAAACTTGATAGGAGTCCCAGGATTCTTGTGGCACGTGGAAAGGGACCCTTGGTCTCCCGCCTCAGCTGGAGAGGCGTTCCAATTGCCCTGCCAAGCCTCGAGGAGAATCCCGAGTTGTCCCTCGCAACTAGGCAGGAGTCCTGACGTGGCTGAACAAACACGTGGGTGGAAGGGCCATCCCCGTCGTAACTCGAGAATATACCCCAGGTTCCCGCCGCAACTCGAGAAAAACCATGAGACTTCCCCCTCGATGCGAGATGAGGCCCGATTCCCCTGTACTGCGTGCAGAGCAATTCCGTCTTGCACATCACACATGAAAGGAGCCTTGATTTCCTTGATGGCACTCCAGAGAAACCCCAAGAACACTGTTTCAAGGATAGAGGGATCCTGAGGTCACTGTAGCAACACGAAAGAACTCTGTGGACCAAAAATCAACTCGAAAAGAGAGGTTAGTCCCTGGATTCGTCTCCAGAGGAATACCACCTTACCACAAGCACCTCAAGAGGAGGCTTCTCTCAGCTCTAGGTATGTGAGAGGGACCCTGAGTTTGCGGCCTCAAGTGGAATGGACACCGCGATGCCCTGACTCGAAATAAGGCCGGATATCCCTGCAGTGACTTCAATGCAGGCTCGTCTTGCATCTCCCAGGACGAAAGGATGTCTGAATCCCCTGTGGAAAGCACAGAGAAAGACTTAGTTCCCCACCTCATCGCGACCGATAGCCTCACATCCTTTGAAAACTCCAGAGGTACGCGGAGATCAGTGCCTCCAAAGGAGACGATGCCTGACTCCTCGTGAAACTTGATAGGAGTCCCAGGATTCCTGTGGCACTTGGAAAGGGACACTTGGTCTCCCGCCTCAGCTGGAGAGGCGTCCCAATTGCCCTGCCAAGCCTCGAGGAGAATCCAGAGTTGTCCCTCGCAACTAGGCAGGAGTCCTGACGTTGCTGAAGAAACACGTGGGTGGAAGGGCCATCCCCGTCGGAACTCGAGAATATACCCCAGGTTCCCGCCGCAACTCGAGAAAAACCATGAGACTTCCCCTCGCCGCGAGATGAGGCCCGATTCCCCTGCACTGCGTGCAGAGCAATTCCGTCTTGCACATCACACATGAAAGGAGCCTTGATTTCCTTCATGGCACTCCAGAGAAACCCCAAGAACACTGTTTCAAGGCTAGAGGGATCCTGAGGTCACTGTAGCAACACGAAAGAGCTCCGTGGGCCAAATATCAACTCGAGATGAGAGGTTAGTCCCTGGCTTCAACTCCAGAGGAATACCACCTTACCACAAGCACCTCAAGAGGAGGCTTCTCTCAGCTCTTGGTATGTGAGAGGGACCCTGAGTTTGCGGCCTCAAGTGGAATGGACACCGCGATGCCCTGACGCGAAATAAGGCTGGATATCCCTGCAGTGACTTGAATGCAGGCTCGTCTTGCATCTCCCGAAATGAAAGGATGTCTGAATCCCCTGTGGAGACCACAGAGAAAGACCTAGTTCCCCACCTCATGGCGACCGGAGGCCTCACATCCTTTGAAAACTCCAGAGGTACGTGGAGATCAGTGCCTCCAAAGGAGACGATGCCTGACTGCTCGTGAAACTTGATAGGAGTCCCAGGATTCCTGTGGCACGTGGAAAGGGACCCTTGGTCTCCCGCCTCAGCTGGAGAGGCGTCCCAATTGCCCTGCAAAGCCTCAAAGAGAATCCCGAGTTGTCCCTCGCAACTAGGCAGGAGTCCTGACATGGCTGAACACACACGTGTGTGGAAGGGCCATCCCCGTCGGAACTCGAGAATATACCCCAGGTTCCCGCCGCAACTCGAGAAAAACCATGAGACTTCCCCCTCTCCGCGAGATGAGGCCCGATTCCCCTGTACTGCGTGCAGAGCAATTCCGTCTTGCACATCACACATGAAAGGAGCCTTGATTTCCTTGATGGCACTCCAGAGAAACCCCAAGAACACTGTTTCAAGGCTAGAGGGATCCTGAGGTCACTGTAGCAACACGAAAGAGCTCCGTGGGCCAAAAATCAACTCGAGATGAGAGGTTAGTCCCTGGCTTCAACTCCAGAGGAATACCACCTTACCACAAGCACCTCAAGAGGAGGCTTCTCTCAGCTCTAAGTATGTGAGAGGGACCCTGAGTTTGCGGCCTCAAGTGGAATGGACACCGCGATGCCCTGACGCGAAATAAGGCTGGATATCCCTGCAGTGACTTGAATGCAGGCTCGTCTTGCATCTCCCGAGATGAAAGGATGTCTGATTCCCCTGTGGAGACCACAGAGAAAGACCTAGTTCCCCACCTCATCGCGACCGGAGGCCTCACATCCTTTGAAAACTCCAGAGGTACGCGGAGATCAGTGCCTCCAAAGGAGACGATGCCTGACTCCTCGTGAAACTTGATAGGAGTCCCAGGATTCCTGTGGCACGTGGAAAGGGACCCTTGGTCTCCCGCCTCAGCTGGAGAGGCGTCCCAATTGCCCTGCAAAGCCTCGAGGAGAATCCCGAGTTGTCCCTCGCAACTAGGCAGGAGTCCTGACATGGCTGAACACACACGTGTGTGGAAGGGCCATCCCCGTCGGAACTCGAGAATATACCCCAGGTTCCCGCCGCAACTCGAGAAAAACCATGAGACTTCCCCCTCTCCGCGAGATGAGGCCCGATTCCCCTGAACTGCGTGCAGAGCAATTCCGTCTTGCACATCACACATGAAAGGAGCCTTGATTTCCTTGATGGCACTCCAGAGAAACCCCAAGAACACTGTTTCAAGGCTAGAGGGATCCTGAGGTCACTGTAGCAACACGAAAGAGCTCCGTGGACCAAGAATCCACACGAGATGAGAGGTTAGTCCCTGGCTTCGACTCCTGAGGAATACCACCTTACCACAAGCACCACAAGAGGAGGCTTCTCTCAGCTCTAGGTATGTGAGAGGGACCCTGAGTTTGCGGCCTCAAGTGGAATGGACACCGCGATGCCCTGACTCGAAATAAGGCCGGATATCCCTGCACTGACTGGAATGCAGGCTCGTCTTGCATCTCACAAGACGAAACGGTGTCTGAATCCCCTGTGGAGACCACAGAGAAAGACCTAGTTCCCAACCTCATCGCGACAGGAGTGCTCAAATCCTTTGAAAACTCCAGAGGTATGCGGAGATCAGTGTCTCCAAAGGAGACGATGCCTGACTCCTCGTGAAACTTGATAGGAGTCCCAGGATTCCTGTGGCACGTGGAAAGGGACCCTTGGTCTCCCGTCTCAGCTGGAGAGGCGTCCCAATTGCCCTGCAGAGCCTCGAGGAGAATCCCGAGTTGTCCCTCGCAACTAGGCAGGAGTCCTGACATGGCTGAACACACACGTGGGTAGAAGGGCCATCCCCGTCCTAACTCGAGAATATACCCCAGGTTCCCGCCGCAACTCGAGAAAAACCATGAGACTTCCCCCTCGCCGCGAGATGAGGCCCGATTCCCCTGCACTGCGTGCAGAGCAATTCCGTGTTGCACATCACACATGAAAGGAGCCTTGATTTCCTTCACGGCACTCCAGAGAAACCCCAAGAACACTGTTTCAAGGCTAGAGGGATCCTGAGGTCACTGTAGCAACACGAAAGAGCTCCGTGGACCAAGAATCAACACGAGATGAGAGGTTAGTCCCTGGCTTCGACTCCTGAGGAATACCACCTTACCACAAGCACCTCAAGAGGAGGCTTCTCTCAGCTCTAGGTATGTGAGAGGGATCCTGAGTTTGCGGCCTCAAGTGGAATGGACACCGCGATGCCCTGACTCGAAATAAGGCCAGATATCCCTGCAGTGACTTGAATGCAGGCTCGTCTTGCATCTCCCAAGAAGAAAGGATGTCTGAATCCCCTGTGGAGACCACATAGAAAGACCTAGTTCCCCACCTCATCGCGACCGGAGGCCTCACATCCTTTGAAAACTCCAGCGGTACGCGGAGATCAGTGCCTCCAAAGGAGACGATGCCTGACTCCTCGTGAAACTTGATAGGAGTCCCAGGATTCTTGTGGCACGTGGAAAGGGACCCTTGGTCTCCCGCCTCAGCTGGAGAGGCGTTCCAATTGCCCTGCCAAGCCTCGAGGAGAATCCCGAGTTGTCCCTCGCAACTAGGCAGGAGTCCTGACGTGGCTGAACAAACACGTGGGTGGAAGGGCCATCCCCGTCGTAACTCGAGAATATACCCCAAGTTCCCGCCGCAACTCGAGAAAAACCATGAGACTTCCCCCTCGATGCGACATGAGGCCCGATTCCCCTGTACTGCGTGCAGAGCAATTCCGTCTTGCACATCACACATGAAAGGAGCCTTGATTTCCTTGATGGCACTCCAGAGAAACCCCAAGAACACTGTTTCAAGGATAGAGGGATCCTGAGGTCACTGTAGCAACACGAAAGAACTCTGTGGACCAAAAATCAACTCGAAAAGAGAGGTTAGTCCCTGGATTCGTCTCCAGAGGAATACCACCTTACCACAAGCACCTCAAGAGGAGGATTCTCTCAGCTCTAGGTATGTGAGAGGGATCCTGAGTTTGCGGCCTCAAGTGGAATGGACACCGCGATGCCCTGACTCGAAATAAGGCCGGATATCCCTGCAGTGACTTCAATGCAGGCTCGTCTTGCATCTCCCAGGACGAAAGGATGTCTGAATCCCCTGTGGAAAGCACAGAGAAAGACTTAGTTCCCCACCTCTTCGCGACCGATAGCCTCACATCCTTTGAAAACTCCAGAGGTACGCGGAGATCAGTGCCTCCAAAGGAGACGATGCCTGACTCCTCGTGAAACTTGATAGGAGTCCCAGGATTCCTGTGGCACTTGGAAAGGGACACTTGGTCTCCCGCCTCAGCTGGAGAGGCGTCCCAATTGCCTTGCCAAGCCTCGAGGATAATCCAGAGTTGTCCCTCGCAACTAGGCAGGAGTCCTGACGTGGCTGAACAAACACGTGGGTGGAAGGGCCATCCCCGTCGGAACTCGAGAATATACCCCAGGTTCCCGCCGCAACTCGAGAAAAACCATGAGACTTCCCCCTCGCCGCGAGATGAGGCCCGATTCCCCTGCACTGCGTGCAGAGCAATTCCGTCTTGCACATCACACATGAAAGGAGCCTTGATTTCCTTCATGGCACTCCAGAGAAACCCCAAGAACACTGTTTCAAGGCTAGAGGGATCCTGAGGTCACTGTAGCAACACGAAAGAGCTCCGTGGGCCAAATATCAACTCGAGATGAGAGGTTAGTCCCTGGCTTCAACTCCAGAGGAATACCACCTTACCACAAGCACCTCAAGAGGAGGCTTCTCTCAGCTCTAGGTATGTGAGAGGGACCCTGAGTTTGCGGCTTCAAGTGGAATGGACACCGCGATGCCCTGACGCGAAATAAGGCTGGATATCCCTGCAGTGACTTGAATGCAGGCTCGTCTTGCATCTCCCGAGATGAAAGGATGTCTGAATCCCCTGTGGAGACCACAGAGAAAGACCTAGTTCCCCACCTCATGGCGACCGGAGGCCTCACATCCTTTGAAAACTCCAGAGGTACGCGGAGATCAGTGCCTCCAAAGGAGACGATGCCTGACTCCTCGTGAAACTTGATAGGAGTCCCAGGATTCCTGTGGCACGTGGAAAGGGACCCTTGGTCTCCCGCCTCAGCTGGAGAGGCGTCCCAATTGCCTTGCCAAGCCTCGAGGAGAATCCCGAGTTGTGTCTCACAACTAGGCAAGAGTCCTGACGTGGCTGAACAAACACGTGTGTGGAAGGGCCATCCCCGTCGTAACTCGAGAATATACCCCAGGTTCCCGCCGCAACTCGAGCAAAACCATGAGACTTCCCCCTCGCCGCGAGATGAGGCCCGATTCCCCTGCACTGCGTGCAGAGCAATTCTGTGTTGCACATCACACATGAAAGGAGCCTTGATTTCCTTCATGCCACTCCAGAGAAACCCCAAGAACACTGTTTCAAGGCTAGAGGGATCCTGAGGTCACTGTAGCAACACGAAAGAGCTCCGTGGGCCAAATATCAACTCGAGATGAGAGGTTAGTCCCTGGCTTCAACTCCAGAGGAATACCACCTTACCACAAGCACCTCAAGAGGAGGCTTCTCTCAGCTCTTGGTATGTGAGAGGGACCCTGAGTTTGCGGCCTCAAGTGGAATGGACACCGCGATGCCCTGACGCGAAATAAGGCTGGATATCCCTGCAGTGACTTGAATGCAGGCTCGTCTTGCATCTCCCGAAATGAAAGGATGTCTGAATCCCCTGTGGAGACCACAGAGAAAGACCTAGTTCCCCACCTCATGGCGACCGGAGGCCTCACATCCTTTGAAAACTCCAGAGGTACGTGGAGATCAGTGCCTCCAAAGGAGACGATGCCTGACTGCTCGTGAAACTTGATAGGAGTCCCAGGATTCCTGTGGCACGTGGAAAGGGACCCTTGGTCTCCCGCCTCAGCTGGAGAGGCGTCCCAATTGCCCTGCAAAGCCTCGAAGAGAATCCCGAGTTGTCCCTCACAACTAGGCAGGAGTCCTGACATGGCTGAACACACACGTGTGTGGAAGGGCCATCCCCGTCGGAACTCGAGAATATACCCCAGGTTCCAGCCGCAACTCGAGAAAAACCATGAGACTTCCCCCTCTCCGCGAGATGAGGCCCGATTCCCCTGTACTGCGTGCAGAGCAATTCCGTCTTGCACATCACACATGAAAGGAGCCTTGATTTCCTTGATGGCACTCCAGAGAAACCCCAAGAACACTGTTTCAAGGCTAGAGGGATCCTGAGGTCACTGTAGCAACACGAAAGAGCTCCGTGGGCCAAAAATCAACTCGAGATGAGAGGTTAGTCCCTGGCTTCAACTCCAGAGGAATACCACCTTACCACAAGCACCTCAAGAGGAGGCTTCTCTCAGCTCTAGGTATGTGAGAGGGACCCTGAGTTTGCGGCCTCAAGTGGAATGGACACCGCGATGCCCTGACGCGAAATAAGGCTGGATATCCCTGCAGTGACTTGAATGCAGGCTCGTCTTGCATCTCCCGAGATGAAAGGATGTCTGATTCCCCTGTGGAGACCACAGAGAAAGACCTAGTTCCCCACCTCATGGCGACCGGAGGCCTCACATCCTTTGAAAACTCCAGAGGTACGCGGATATCAGTGCCTCCAAAGGAGAAGATGCCTGACTGCTCGTGAAACTTGATAGGAGTCCCAGGATTCCTGTGGCACGTGGAAAGGGACCCTTGGTCTCCCGCCTCAGCTGGAGAGGCGTCCCAATTGCCCTGCAAAGCCTCGAAGAGAATCCCGAGTTGTCCCTCGCAACTAGGCAGGAGTCCTGACATGGCTGAACACACACGTGTGTGGAAGGGCCATCCCCGTCGGAACTCGAGAATATACCCCAGGTTCCCGCCGCAACTCGAGAAAAACCATGAGACTTCCCCCTCTCCGCGAGATGAGGCCCGATTCCCCTGAACTGCGTGCAGAGCAATTCCGTCTTGCACATCACACATGAAAGGAGCCTTGATTTCCTTGATGGCACTCCAGAGAAACCCCAAGAACACTGTTTCAAGGCTAGAGGGATCCTGAGGTCACTGTAGCAACACGAAAGAGCTCCGTGGACCAAGAATCCACACGAGATGAGAGGTTAGTCCCTGGCTTCGACTCCTGAGGAATACCACCTTACCACAAGCACCACAAGAGGAGGCTTCTCTCAGCTCTAGGTATGTGAGAGGGACCCTGAGTTTGCGGCCTCAAGTGGAATGGACACCGCGATGCCCTGACTCGAAATAAGGCCGGATATCCCTGCACTGACTGGAATGCAGGCTCGTCTTGCATCTCACAAGACGAAACGGTGTCTGAATCCCCTGTGGAGACCACAGAGAAAGACCTAGTTCCCAACCTCATCGCGACAGGAGTGCTCAAATCCTTTGAAAACTCCAGAGCTTTGCGGAGATCAGTGTCTCCAAAGGATACGATGCCTGACTCCTCGTGAAACTTGATAGGAGACCCAGGATTCCTGTGGCACGTGGAAAGGGACCCTTGGTCTCCCGTCTCAGCTGGAGAGGCGTCCCAATTGCCCTGCAGAGCCTCGAGGAGAATCCCGAGTTGTCCCTCGCAACTAGGCAGGAGTCCTGACATGGCTGAACACACACGTGGGTAGAAGGGCCATCCCCGTCCTAACTCGAGAATATACCCCAGGTTCCCGCCGCAACTCGAGAAAAACCATGAGACTTCCCCCTCGCCGCGAGATGAGGCCCGATTCCCCTGCACTGCGTGCAGAGCAATTCCGTGTTGCACATCACACATGAAAGGAGCCTTGATTTCCTTCACGGCACTCCAGAGAAACCCCAGGAACACTGTTTCAAGGCTAGAGGGATCCTGAGGTCACTGTAGCAACACGAAAGAGCTCCGTGGACCAAGAATCAACACGAGATGAGAGGTTAGTCCCTGGCTTCGACTCCTGAGGAATACCACCTTACCACAAGCACCTCAAGAGGAGGCTTCTCTCAGCTCTAGGTATGTGAGAGGGATCCTGAGTTTGCGGCCTCAAGTGGAATGGACACCGCGATGCCCTGACTCGAAATAAGGCCAGATATCCCTGCAGTGACTTGAATGCAGGCTCGTCTTGCATCTCCCAAGAAGAAAGGATGTCTGAATCCCCTGTGGAGACCACAGAGAAAGACCTAGTTCCCCACCTCATCGCGACCGGAGGCCTCACATCCTTTGAAAACTCCAGCGGTACGCGGAGATCAGTGCCTCCAAAGGAGACGATGCCTGACTCCTCGTGAAACTTGATAGGAGTCCCAGGATTCCTGTGGCACGTGGAAAGGGACCCTTGGTCTCCCGCCTCAGCTGGAGAGGCGTTCCAATTGCCCTGCCAAGCCTCGAGGAGAATCCCGAGTTGTCCCTCGCAACTAGGCAGGAGTCCTGACGTGGCTGAACAAACACGTGGGTGGAAGGGCCATCCCCGTCGTAACTCGAGAATATACCCCAAGTTCCCGCCGCAACTCGAGAAAAACCATGAGACTTCCCCCTCGATGCGAGATGAGGCCCGATTCCCCTGTACTGCGTGCAGAGCAATTCCGTCTTGCACATCACACATGAAAGGAGCCTTGATTTCCTTGATGGCACTCCAGAGAAACCCCAAGAACACTGTTTCAAGGATAGAGGGATCCTGAGGTCACTGTAGCAACACGAAAGAACTCTGTGGACCAAAAATCAACTCGAAAAGAGAGGTTAGTCCCTGGATTCGTCTCCAGAGGAATACCACCTTACCACAAGCACCTCAAGAGGAGGATTCTCTCAGCTCTAGGTATGTGAGAGGGATCCTGAGTTTGCGGCCTCAAGTGGAATGGACACCGCGATGCCCTGACTCGAAATAAGGCCGGATATCCCTGCAGTGACTTCAATGCAGGCTCGTCTTGCATCTCCCAGGCCGAAAGGATGTCTGAATCCCCTGTGGAAAGCACAGAGAAAGACTTAGTTCCCCACCTCTTCGCGACCGATAGCCTCACATCCTTTGAAAACTCCAGAGGTACGCGGAGATCAGTGCCTCCAAAGGAGACGATGCCTGACTCCTCGTGAAACTTGATAGGAGTCCCAGGATTCCTGTGGCACTTGGAAAGGGACACTTGGTCTCCCGCCTCAGCTGGAGAGGCGTCCCAATTGCCCTGCCAAGCCTCGAGGATAATCCAGAGTTGTCCCTCGCAACTAGGCAGGAGTCCTGACGTTGCTGAAGAAACACGTGGGTGGAAGGGCCATCCCCGTCGGAACTCGAGAATATACCCCAGGTTCCCGCCGCAACTCGAGAAAAACCATGAGACTTCCCCCTCGCCGCGAGATGAGGCCCGATTCCCCTGCACTGCGTGCAGAGCAATTCCGTCTTGCACATCACACATGAAAGGAGCCTTGATTTCCTTCATGGCACTCCAGAGAAACCCCAAGAACACTGTTTCAAGGCTAGAGGGATCCTGAGGTCACTGTAGCAACACGAAAGAGCTCCGTGGGCCAAAAATCAACTCGAGATGAGAGGTTAGTCCCTGGCTTCAACTCCAGAGGAATACCACCTTACCACAAGCACCTCAAGAGGAGGCTTCTCTCAGCTCTAGGTATGTGAGAGGGACCCTGAGTTTGCGGCTTCAAGTGGAATGGACACCGCGATGCCCTGACGCGAAATAAGGCTGGATATCCCTGCAGTGACTTGAATGCAGGCTCGTCTTGCATCTCCCGAGATGAAAGGATGTCCGAATCCCCTGTGGAGACCACAGAGAAAGACCTAGTTCCCCACCTCATGGCGACCGGAGGCCTCACATCCTTTGAAAACTCCAGAGGTACGCGGAGATCAGTGCCTCCAAAGGAGACGATGCCTGACTCCTCGTGAAACTTGATAGGAGTCCCAGGATTCCTGTGGCACGTGGAAAGGGACCCTTGGTCTCCCGCCTCAGCTGGAGAGGCGTCCCAATTGCCTTGCCAAGCCTCGAGGAGAATCCCGAGTTGTGTCTCACAACTAGGCAAGAGTCCTGACGTGGCTGAACAAACACGTGTGTGGAAGGGCCATCCCCGTCGTAACTCGAGAATATACCCCAGGTTCCCGCCGCAACTCGAGCAAAACCATGAGACTTCCCCCTCGCCGCGAGATGAGGCCCGATTCCCCTGCACTGCGTGCAGAGCAATTCTGTGTTGCACATCACACATGAAAGGAGCCTTGATTTCCTTCATGCCACTCCAGAGAAACCCCAAGAACACTGTTTCAAGGCTAGAGGGATCCTGAGGTCACTGTAGCAACACGAAAGAGCTCCGTGAACCAAAAATCAACTCGAGATGAGAGGTTAGTCCCTGGCTTCGACTCCAGAGGAATACCACCTTACCACAAGCACCTCAAGAGGAGGCTTCTCTCAGTTCTAGGTATGTGAGAGGGACCCTGAGTTTGCGGCCTCAATTGGAATGGACACCGCGATGCCCTGACTCGAAATAAGGCCGGATATCCCTGCAGTGACTGGAATGCAGGCTCGTCTTGCATCTCCCAAGACGAAAGGGTGTCTGAATCCCCTGTGCAGACCACAGAGAACGCCCTAGTTCCCCAACTCATCGCGACAGGAGGCCTCACATCCTTTGAAAACTCCAGAGGTATGCGGAGATCAGTGCCTCCAAAGGAGACGATGCCTGACTCCTCGTGAAACTTGATAGGAGACCCAGGATTCCTTTGGCACGTGGAAAGGGACCCTTGGTCTCCCGTCTCAGCTGGAGAGGCGTCCCAATTGCCCTGCAAAGCCTCGAGGAGAATCCCGAGTTGTCCCTCGCAAGTAGGCAGGAGTCCTGACGTCGCTGAAGAAACACGTGGGTGGAAGGGCCATCCCCGTCGTAACTCGAGAATATACCCCAGGTTCCCGCCGCAACTCGAGAAAAACCATGAGACTTCCCCCTCCCCGCGAGATGAGGCCCGATTCCCCTGCACTGCGTGCAGAGCAATTCCGTCTTGCACATCACACATGAAAGGAGCCTTGATTTCCTTGATGGCACTCCAGAGAAACACCAAGAACACTGTTTCAAGGATAGAGGGATGCTGAGGTCACTGTAGCAACACGAAAGAACTCTGTGGACCAAAAATCAACTCGAAAAGAGAGGTTAGTCCCTGGATTCGTCTCCAGAGGAATACCACCTTACCACAAGCACCTCAAGAGGAGGCTTCTCTCAGCTCTAGGTATGTGAGAGGGACCCTGATTTTGCGGCCTCAAGTGGAATGGACACCGCGATGCCCTGAGGCGAAATAAGGCTGGATATCCCTGCAGTGACTTGAATGCAGGCTCGTATTGCATCTCCCAAGATGAAAGGATGTCTGAATCCCCTGTGGAGACCACAGAGAAAGACCTAGTTCCCCACCTCATCGCGACCGGAGGCCTCACATCCTTTGAAACCTCCAGAGGTACGCGGAGATCAGTGCCTCCAAAGGAGACGATGCCTGACTCCTCGTGAAACTTGATAGGAGTCCCAGGATTCTTGTGGCACGTGGAAAGGGACCCTTGGTCTCCCGCCTCAGCTGGAGAGGCGTTCCAATTGCCCTGCCAAGCCTCGAGGAGAATCCCGAGTTGTCCCTCGCAACTAGGCAGGAGTCCTGACGTGGCTGAACAAACACGTGGGTGGAAGGGCCATCCCCGTCGTAACTCGAGAATATACCCCAGGTTCCCGCCGCAACTCGAGAAAAACCATGAGACTTCCCCCTCGCCGCGAGATGAGGCCCGATTCCCCTGTACTGCGTGCAGAGCAATTCCGTCTTGCACATCACACATGAAAGGAGCCTTGATTTCCTGGATGGCACTCCAGAGAAACCCCAAGAACACTGTTTCAAGGATAGAGGGATCCTGAGGTCACTGTAGCAACACGAAAGAACTCTGTGGACCAAAAATCAACTCGAAAAGAGAGGTTAGTCCCTGGATTCGTCTCCAGAGGAATACCACCTTACCACAAGCACCTCAAGAGGAGGCTTCTCTCAGCTCTAGGTATGTGAGAGGGACCCTGAGTTTGCGGCCTCAAGTGGAATGGACACCGCGATGCCCTGACTCGAAATAAGGCCGGATATCCCTGCAGTGACTTCAATGCAGGCTCGTCTTGCATCTCCAAGGACGAAAGGATGTCTGAATCCCCTGTGGAAAGCACAGAGAAAGACTTAGTTCCCCACCTCATCGCGACCGATAGCCTCACATCCTTTGAAAACTCCAGAGGTACGCGGAGATCAGTGCCTCCAAAGGAGACGATGCCTGACTCCTCGTGAAACTTGATAGGAGTCCCAGGATTCCTGTGGCACTTGGAAAGGGACACTTGGTCTCCCGCCTCAGCTGGAGAGGCGTCCCAATTGCCCTGCCAAGCCTCGAGGAGAATCCAGAGTTGTCCCTCGCAACTAGGCAGGAGTCCTGACGTTGCTGAAGAAACACGTGGGTGGAAGGGCCATCCCCGTCGTAACTCGAGAATATACCCCAGGTTCCCGCCGCAACTCGAGAAAAACCATGAGACTTCCCCTCGCCGCGAGATGAGGCCCGATTCCCCTGCACTGCGTGCAGAGCAATTCCGTCTTGCACATCACACATGAAAGGAGCCTTGATTTCCTTCATGGCACTCCAGAGAAACCCCAAGAACACTGTTTCAAGGCTAGAGGGATCCTGAGGTCACTATAGCAACACGAAAGAGCTCCGTGGGCCAAATATCAACTCGAGATGAGAGGTTAGTCCCTGGCTTCGACTCCAGAGGAATACCACCTTACCACAAGCACCTCAAGAGGAGGCTTCTCTCAGCTCTTGGTATGTGAGAGGGACCCTGAGTTTGCGGCCTCAAGTGGAATGGACACCGCGATGCCCTGACGCGAAATAAGGCTGGATATCCCTGCAGTGACTTGAATGCAGGCTCGTCTTGCATCTCCCGAAATGAAAGGATGTCTGAATCCCCTGTGGAGACCACAGAGAAAGACCTAGTTCCCCACCTCATGGCGACCGGAGGCCTCACATCCTTTGAAAACTCCAGAGGTACGTGGAGATCAGTGCCTCCAAAGGAGACGATGCCTGACTGCTCGTGAAACTTGATAGGAGTCCCAGGATTCCTGTGGCACGTGGAAAGGGACCCTTGGTCTCCCGCCTCAGCTGGAGAGGCGTCCCAATTGCCCTGCAAAGCCTCGAAGAGAATCCCGAGTTGTCCCTCGCAACTAGGCAGGAGTCCTGACATGGCTGAACACACACGTGTGTGGAAGGGCCATCCCCGTCGGAACTCGAGAATATACCCCAGGTTCCCGCCGCAACTCGAGAAAAACCATGAGACTTCCCCCTCGCCGCGAGATGAGGCCCGATTCCCCTGTACTGCGTGCAGAGCAATTCCGTCTTGCACATCACACATGAAAGGAGCCTTGATTTCCTTGATGGCACTCCAGAGAAACCCCAAGAACACTGTTTCAAGGCTAGAGGGATCCTGAGGTCACTGTAGCAACACGAAAGAGCTCCGTGGGCCAAAAATCAACTCGAGATGAGAGGTTAGTCCCTGGCTTCAACTCCAGAGGAATACCACCTTACCACAAGCACCTCAAGAGGAGGCTTCTCTCAGCTCTAGGTATGTGAGAGGGACCCTGAGTTTGCGGCCTCAAGTGGAATGGACACCGCGATGCCCTGACGCGAAATAAGGCTGGATATCCCTGCAGTGACTTGAATGCAGGCTCGTCTTGCATCTCCCGAGATGAAAGGATGTCTGATTCCCCTGTGGAGACCACAGAGAAAGACCTAGTTCCCCACCTCATGGCGACCGAGGCCTCACATCCTTTGAAAACTCCAGAGGTACGCGGAGATCAGTGCCTCCAAAGGAGACGATGCCTGACTCCTCGTGAAACTTGATAGGAGTCCCAGGATTCCTGTGGCACGTGGAAAGGGACCCTTGGTCTCCCGCCTCAGCTGGAGAGGCGTCCCAATTGCCCTGCAAAGCCTCGAGGAGAATCCCGAGTTGTCCCTCGCAACTAGGCAGGAGTCCTGACATGGCTGAACACACACGTGTGTGGAAGGGCCATCCCCGTCGGAACTCGAGAATATACCCCAGGTTCCCGCCGCAACTCGAGAAAAACCATGAGACTTCCCCCTCTCCGCGAGATGAGGCCCGATTCCCCTGAACTGCGTGCAGAGCAATTCCGTCTTGCACATCACACATGAAAGGAGCCTTGATTTCCTTGATGGCACTCCAGAGAAAACCCAAGAACACTGTTTCAAGGCTAGAGGGATCCTGAGGTCACTGTAGCAACACGAAAGAGCTCCGTGGACCAAGAATCAACACGAGATGAGAGGTTAGTCCCTGGCTTCGACTCCTGAGGAATACCACCTTACCACAAGCACCACAAGAGGAGGCTTCTCTCAGCTCTAGGTATGTGAGAGGGACCCTGAGTTTGCGGCCTCAAGTGGAATGGACACCGCGATGCCCTGACTCGAAATAAGGCCGGATATCCCTGCACTGACTGGAATGCAGGCTCGTCTTGCATCTCACAAGACGAAACGGTGTCTGAATCCCCTGTGGAGACCACAGAGAAAGACCTAGTTCCCAACCTCATCGCGACAGGAGTGCTCAAATCCTTTGAAAACTCCAGAGGTATGCGGAGATCAGTGTCTCCAAAGGAGACGATGCCTGACTCCTCGTGAAACTTGATAGGAGACCCAGGATTCCTGTGGCACGTGGAAAGGGACCCTTGGTCTCCCGTCTCAGCTGGAGAGGCGTCCCAATTGCCCTGCAAAGCCTCGAGGAGAATCCCGAGTTGTCCCTCGCAACTAGGCAGGAGTCCTGACATGGCTGAACAAACACGTGGGTAGAAGGGCCATCCCCGTCCTAACTCGAGAATATACCCCAGGTTCCCGCCGCAACTCGAGAAAAACCATGAGACTTCCCCCTCGCCGCGAGATGAGGCCCGATTCCCCTGCACTGCGTGCAGAGCAATTCCGTGTTGCACATCACACATGAAAGGAGCCTTGATTTCCTTCACGGCACTCCAGAGAAACCCCAAGAACACTGTTTCAAGGCTAGAGGGATCCTGAGGTCACTGTAGCAACACGAAAGAGCTCCGTGGACCAAGAATCAACACGAGATGAGAGGTTAGTCCCTGGCTTCGACTCCTGAGGAATACCACCTTACCACAAGCACCTCAAGAGGAGGCTTCTCTCAGCTCTAGGTATGTGAGAGGGATCCTGAGTTTGCGGCCTCAAGTGGAATGGACACCGCGATGCCCTGACTCGAAATAAGGCCAGATATCCCTGCAGTGACTTGAATGCAGGCTCGTCTTGCATCTCCCAAGAAGAAAGGATGTCTGAATCCCCTGTGGAGACCACATAGAAAGACCTAGTTCCCCACCTCATCGCGACCGGAGGCCTCACATCCTTTGAAAACTCCAGCGGTACGCGGAGATCAGTGCCTCCAAAGGAGACGATGCCTGACTCCTCGTGAAACTTGATAGGAGTCCCAGGATTCTTGTGGCACGTGGAAAGGGACCCTTGGTCTCCCGCCTCAGCTGGAGAGGCGTTCCAATTGCCCTGCCAAGGCTCGAGGAGAATCCCGAGTTGTCCCTCGCAACTAGGCAGGAGTCCTGACGTGGCTGAACAAACACGTGGGTGGAAGGGCCATCCCCGTCGTAACTCGAGAATATACCCCAAGTTCCCGCCGCAACTCGAGAAAAACCATGAGACTTCCCCCTCGATGCGAGATGAGGCCCGATTCCCCTGTACTGCGTGCAGAGCAATTCCGTCTTGCACATCACACATGAAAGGAGCCTTGATTTCCTTCATGGCACTCCAGAGAAACCCCAAGAACACTGTTTCAAGGATAGAGGGATCCTGAGGTCACTGTAGCAACACGAAAGAACTCTGTGGACCAAAAATCAACTCGAAAAGAGAGGTTAGTCCCTGGATTCGTCTCCAGAGGAATACCACCTTACCACAAGCACCTCAAGAGGAGGATTCTCTCAGCTCTAGGTATGTGAGAGGGATCCTGAGTTTGCGGCCTCAAGTGGAATGGACACCGCGATGCCCTGACTCGAAATAAGGCCGGATATCCCTGCAGTGACTGGAATGCAGCCTCGTCTTGCATCTCCCAAGACGAAAGGGTGTCTGAATCCCCTGTGGAGACCACAGAGAAAGACCTAGTTCCCCACCTCATCGCGTCAGGAGGCCTCAAATCCTTTGAAAACTCCAGAGGTATGCGGAGATCAGTGCCTCCAAAGGAGACGATGCCTGACTCCTCGTGAAACTTGATAGGAGACCCAGGTTTCCTGTGGCACTTGGAAAGGGACACTTGGTCTCCCGCCTCAGCTGGAGAGGCGTCCCAATTGCCCTGCCAAGCCTCGAGGATAATCCAGAGTTGTCCCTCGCAACTAGGCAGGAGTCCTGATGTGGCTGAAGAAACACGTGGGTGGAAGGGCCATCCCCGTCGGAACTCGAGAATATACCCCAGGTTCCCGCCGCAACTCGAGAAAAACCATGAGACTTCCCCCTCGCCGCGAGATGAGGCCCGATTCCCCTGCACTGCGTGCAGAGCAATTCCGTCTTGCACATCACACATGAAAGGAGCCTTGATTTCCTTCATGGCACTCCAGAGAAACCCCAAGAACACTGTTTCAAGGCTAGAGGGATCCTGAGGTCACTGTAGCAACACGAAAGAGCTCCGTGGGCCAAAAATCAACTCGAGATGAGAGGTTAGTCCCTGGCTTCAACTCCAGAGGAATACCACCTTACCACAAGCACCTCAAGAGGAGGCTTCTCTCAGCTCTAGGTATGTGAGAGGGACCCTGAGTTTGCGGCCTCAAGTGGAATGGACACCGCGATGCCCTGACGCGAAATAAGGCTGGATATCCCTGCAGTGACTTGAATGCAGGCTCGTCTTGCATCTCCCGAGATGAAAGGATGTCTGAATCCCCTGTGGAGACCACAGAGAAAGACCTAGTTCCCCACCTCATGGCGACCGGAGGCCTCACATCCTTTGAAAACTCCAGAGGTACGCGGAGATCAGTGCCTCCAAAGGAGACGATGCCTGACTCCTCGTGAAACTTGATAGGAGTCCCAGGATTCCTGTGGCACGTGGAAAGGGACCCTTGGTCTCCCGCCTCAGCTGGAGAGGCGTCCCAATTGCCTTGCCAAGCCTCGAGGAGAATCCCGAGTTGTGTCTCACAACTAGGCAAGAGTCCTGACGTGGCTGAACAAACACGTGTGTGGAAGGGCCATCCCCGTCGTAACTCGAGAATATACCCCAGGTTCCCGCCGCAACTCGAGCAAAACAATGAGACTTCCCCCTCGCCGCGAGATGAGGCCCGATTCCCCTGCACTGCGTGCAGAGCAATTCTGTGTTGCACATCACACATGAAAGGAGCCTTGATTTCCTTCATGCCACTCCAGAGAAACCCCAAGAACACTGTTTCAAGGCTAGAGGGATCCTGAGGTCACTGTAGCAACACGAAAGAGCTCCGTGAACCAAAAATCAACTCGAGATGAGAGGTTAGTCCCTGGCTTCGACTCCAGAGGAATACCACCTTACCACAAGCACCTCAAGAGGAGGCTTCTCTCAGTTCTAGGTATGTGAGAGGGACCCTGAGTTTGCGGCCTCAATTGGAATGGACACCGCGATGCCCTGACTAGAAATAAGGCCGGATATCCCTGCAGTGACTGGAATGCAGGCTCGTCTTGCATCTCCCAAGACGAAAGGGTGTCTGAATCCCCTGTGCAGACCACAGAGAACGCCCTAGTTCCCCAACTCATCGCGACAGGAGGCCTCAAATCCTTTGAAAACTCCAGAGGTATGCGGAGATCAGTGCCTCCAAAGGAGACGATGCCTGACTCCTCGGGAAACTTGATAGGAGACCCAGGATTCCTTTGGCACTTGGAAAGGGACCCTTGGTCTCCCGTCTCAGCTGGAGAGGCGTCCCAATTGCCCTGCAAAGCCTCGAGGAGAATCCCGAGTTGTCCCTCGCAAGTAGGCAGGAGTCCTGACGTCGCTGAAGAAACACGTGGGTGGAAGGGCCATCCCCGTCGTAACTCGAGAATATACCCCAGGTTCCCGCCGCAACTCGAGAAAAACCATGAGACTTCCCCCTCCCCGCGAGATGAGGCCCGATTCCCCTGCACTGCGTGCAGAGCAATTCCGTCTTGCACATCACACATGAAAGGAGCCTTGATTTCCTTGATGGCACTCCAGAGAAACACCAAGAACACTGTTTCAAGGATAGAGGGATGCTGAGGTCACTGTAGCAACACGAAAGAACTCTGTGGACCAAAAATCAACTCGAAAAGAGAGGTTAGTCCCTGGATTCGTCTCCAGAGGAATACCACCTTACCACAAGCACCTCAAGAGGAGGCTTCTCTCAGCTCTAGGTATGTGAGAGGGACCCTGAGTTTGCGGCCTCAAGTGGAATGGACACCGCGATGCCCTGACTCGAAATAAGGCCGGATATTCCTGCAGTGACTTCAATGCAGGCTCGTCTTGCATCTCCCAGGACGAAAGGATGTCTGAATCCCCTGTGGATAGCACAGAGAAAGACTTAGTTCCCCACCTCATCGCGACCGATAGCCTCACATCCTTTGAAAACTCCTGAGGTACGCGGAGATCAGTGCCTCCAAAGGATACGAAGCCTGACTCCTCGTGAAAATTGATAGGAGTCCCAGGATTCCTGTGGCACTTGGAAAGGGACACTTGGTCTCCCGCCTCAGCTGGAGAGGCGTCCCAATTGCCCTGCCAAGCCTCGAGGAGAATCCAGCGTTGTCCCTCGCAACTAGGCAGGAGTCCTGACGTCGCTGAAGAAACACGTGGGTGGAAGGGCCATCCCCGTCGTAACTCGAGAATATACACCAGGTTCCCGCCGCAACTCGAGAAAAACCATGAGACTTCCCCCTCGCCGCGAGATGAGGCCCGATTCCCCTGCACTGCATGCAGAGCAATTCCGTGTTGCACATCACACATGAAAGGAGCCTTGATTTCCTTGATGGCACTCCAGAGAAACCCCAAGAACACTGTTTCAAGGCTAGAGGGATCCTGAGGTCACTGTAGCAACACGAAAGAGCTCCGTGGGCGAAAAATCAACTCGAGATGAGAGGTTAGTCCCTGGCTTCGACTCCAGAGGAATACCACCTTACCACAAGCACCTCAAGAGGAGGCTTCTCTCAGCTCTAGGTTTGTGACAGTGACCCTGATTTTGCGGCCTCAAGTGGAATGGACACCGCGATGCCCTGAGGCGAAATAAGGCTGGATATCCCTGCAGTGACTTGAATGCAGGCTCGTATTGCATCTCCCAAGATGAAAGGATGTCTGAATCCCCTGTGGAGACCACAGAGAAAGACCTAGTTCCCCACCTCATCGCGACCGGAGGCCTCACATCCTTTGAAAACTCCAGAGGTACGCGGAGATCAGTGCCTCCAAAGGAGACGATGCCTGACTCCTCGTGAAACTTGATAGGAGTCCCAGGATTCCTGTGGCACGTGGAAAGGGACCCTTGTTCTCCCGCCTCAGCTGGAGAGGCGTCCCAATTGCCTTGCCAAGCCTCGAGGAGAATCCCGAGTTGTGTCTCGCAACTAGGCAAGAGTCCTGACGTGGCTGAACAAACACGTGTGTGGAAGGGCCATCCCCGTCATAACTCGAGAATATACCCCAGGTTCCCGCCGCAACTCGAGAATAACCATGAGACTTCCCCCTCGCCGCGAGATGAGGCCCGATTCCCCTGCACTGCGTGCAGAGTAATTCTGTGTTGCACATCACACATGAAAGGAGCCTTGATTTCCTTCATGGCACTCCAGAGAAACCCCAAGAACACTGTTTCAAGGCTAGAGGGATCCTGAGGTCACTGTAGCAACACGAAAGAGCTCCGTGGACCAAAAATCAACTCGAGATGAGAGGTTAGTCCCTGGCTTCGATTCCAGAGGAATACCACCTTACCACAAGCACCTCAAGAGGAGGCTTCTCTCAGCTCTAGGTATGTGAGAGGGACCCTGAGTTTGCGGCCTCAAGTGGAATGGACTCCGCGATGCCCTGACTCGAAATAAGGCTGCATATCCCTGCAGTGACTGGAATGCAGCCTCGTCTTGCATCTCCCAAGACGAAAGGGTGTCTGAATCCCCAGTGGAGACCACAGAGAAAGAACTAGTTCCCCACCTCATCGCGACAGGAGGCCTCAAATCCTTTGAAAACTCCAGAGGTATGCGGAGATCAGTGCCTCCAAAGGAGACGATGCCTGACACCTCGTGAAACTTGATAGGAGACCCAGGATTTCTGTGGCACGTGGAAAGGGACCCTTGGTCTCCCGTCTCAGCTGGAGAGGCGTCCCAATTGCCCTGCAAAGCCTCGAGGAGAATCCCGAGTTGTCCCTCGCAACTAGGCAGGAGTCCTGACGTCGCTGAACACACACGTGTGTGGAAGGGACATCCCCGTCGTAACTCGAGAATATACCCCAGGTTCCCGCCGCAACTCGAGAAAAACCATGAGACTTCCCCCTCGCCGCGAGATGAGGCCCGATTCCCCTGCACTGCGTGCAGAGCAATTCCGTGTTGCACATCACACATGAAAGTAGCCTTGATTTCCTTGATGACACTCCAGAGAAACCCCAAGAACACTGTTTCAAGGCTAGAGGGATCCTGAGGTCACTGTAGCAACACGAAAGAGCTCCGTGGACCAAGAATCAACACGAGATGAGAGGTTAGTCCCTGGTTTCGACTCCTGAGGAATACCACCTTACCACAAGCACCTCAAGAGGAGGCTTCTCTCAGCTCTATGTATGTGAGAGGGACCCTGAGTTTGCGGCCTCAAGTGGAATGGACACCGCGATGCCCTGACGCGAAATAAGGCTGGATATCCCTGCAGTGACTTGAATGCAGGCTTGTCTTGCATCTCCCAAGATGAAAGGATGTCTGAATCCCCTGTGGAGACCACAGAGAAAGACCTAGTTCCCCACCTCATCGCGACCGGAGGCCTCACATCCTTTGAAAACTCCAGAGGTACGCGGAGATCAGTGCCTCCAAAGGAGACGATGCCTGACTCCTCGTGAAACTTGATAGGAGTCCCAGGATTCCTGTGGCGCGTGGAAAGGGACACTTGGTCTCCCGCCTCAGCTGGAGAGGCGTCCCAATTGCCTTGCCAAGCCTCGAGGAGAATCCCGAGTTGTGTCTCGCAACTAGGCAAGAGTCCTGACGTGGCTGAACAAACATGTGTGTGGAAGGGCCATCCCCGTCGTAACTCGAGAATATACCCCAGGTTCCCGCCGCAACTCGAGAAAAACCATGAGACTTCCCCCTCGCCGCGAGATGAGGCCCGATTCCCCTGCACTGCGTGCAGAGCAATTCTGTGTTGCACATCACACATGAAAGGAGCCTTGATTTCCTTCATGGCACTCCAGAGAAACCCCAAGAACACTGTTTCAAGGCTAGAGGGATCCTGAGGTCACTGTAGCAACACGAAAGAGCTCCGTGGACCAAAAATCAACTCGAGATGAGAGGTTAGTCCCTGGCTTCGACTCCAGAGGAATACCACCTTACCACAAGCACCTCAAGAGGAGGCTTCTCTCAGCTCTAGGTATGTGAGAGGGACCCTGAGTTTGCGGCCTCAAGTGGAATGGACTCCGCGATGCCCTGACTCGAAATAAGGCTGGATATCCCTGCAGTGACTGGAATGCAGCCTCGTCTTGCATCTCCCAAGACGAAAGGGTGTCTGAATCCCCAGTGGAGACCACAGAGAAAGACCTAGTTCCCCACCTCATCGCGACAGGAGGCCTCAAATCCTTTGAAAACTCCAGAGGTATGCGGAGATCAGTGCCTCCAAAGGAGACGATGCCTGACACCTCGTGAAACTTGATAGGAGACCCAGGATTCCTGTGGCACGTGGAAAGGGACCCTTGGTCTCCCGTCTCAGCTGGAGAGGCGTCCCAATTGCCCTGCAAAGCCTCGAGGAGAATCCCGAGTTGTCCCTCGCAACTAGGCAGGAGTCCTGACGTCGCTGAACACACACGTGTGTGGAAGGGACATCCCCGTCGTAACTCGAGAATATACCCCAGGTTCCCGCCGCAACTCGAGAAAAACCATGAGACTTCCCCCTCGCCGCGAGATGAGGCCCGATTCCCCTGCACTGCGTGCAGAGCAATTCCGTGTTGCACATCACACATGAAAGTAGCCTTGATTTCCTTGATGACACTCCAGAGAAACCCCAAGAACACTGTTTCAAGGCTAGAGGGATCCTGAGGTCACTGTAGCAACACGAAAGAGCTCCGTGGACCAAGAATCAACACGAGATGAGAGGTTAGTCCCTGGCTTCGACTCCTGAGGAATACCACCTTACCACAAGCACCTCAAGAGGAGGCTTCTCTCAGCTCTATGTATGTGAGAGGGACCCTGAATTTGCGGCCTCAAGTGGAATGGACACCGCGATGCCCTGACGCGAAATAAGGCTGGATATCCCTGCAGTGACTTGAATGCAGGCTTGTCTTTCATCTCCCAAGATGAAAGGATGTCTGAATCCCCTGTGGAGACCACAGAGAAAGACCTAGTTCCCCACCTCATCGCGACCGGAGGCCTCACATCCTTTGAAAACTCCAGAGGTACGCGGAGATCAGTGCCTCCAAAGGAGACGATGCCTGACTCCTCGTGAAACTTGATAGGAGTCCCAGGATTCCTGTGGCACGTGGAAAGGGACACTTGGTCTCCCGCCTCAGCTGGAGAGGCGTCCCAATTGCCTTGCCAAGCCTCGAGGAGAATCCCGAGTTGTGTCTCGCAACTAGGCAAGAGTCCTGACGTGGCTGAACAAACATGTTTGTGGAAGGGCCATCCCCGTCGTAACTCGAGAATATACCCCAGGTTCCCGCCGCAACTCGAGAAAAACCATGAGACTTCCCCCTCGCCGCGAGATGAGGCCCGATTCCCCTGCACTGCGTGCAGAGCAATTCTGTGTTGCACATCACACATGAAAGGAGCCTTGATTTCCTTCATGGCACTCCAGAGAAACCCCAAGAACATTGTTTCAAGGCTAGAGGGATCCTGAGGTCACTGTAGCAACACGAAAGAGCTCCGTGGACCAAAAATCAACTCGATATGAGAGGTTAGTCCCTGGCTTCGACTCCAGAGGAATACCACCTTACCACAAGCACCTCAAGAGGAGGCTTCTCTCAGCTCTAGGTATGTGAGAGGGACCCTGAGTTTGCGCCCTCAAGTGGAATGGACACCGTGATGCCCTGATTCGAAATAAGGCCGGATATCCCTACAGTGACTGGAATGCAGGCTCGTCTTGCATCTCCCAAGACGAAAGGGTGTCTGGATCCCCTGTGGAGACCACAGAGAAAGACCTAGTTCCCCACCTCATCGCGACAGGAGGCCTCAAATCCTTTGAAAACTCCAGAGGTATGCGGAGACCAGTGCCTCCAAAGGAGACGATGCCTGACTCCTCGTGAAACTTGATAGGAGACCCAGGATTCCTGTGGCACGTGGAAAGGGACCCTTGGTCTCCCGTCTCAGCTGGAGAGGCGTCCCAATTGTCCTGCAAAGCCTCGAGGAGAATCCAGAGTTGTCCCTCGCAACTAGGCAGGAGTCCTGACGTCGCTGAACACACACGTGTGTGGAAGGGCCATCCCCGTCGTAACTCGAGAATATACCCCAGGTTCCCGCCGCAACTCGAGAAAAACCATGAGACTTCCCCCTCGCCGCGAGATGAGGCCCGATTCCCCTGCACTGCGTGCAGAGCAATTCCGTCTTGCACATCACACATGAAAGGAGCCTTGATTTCCTTGATGGCACTCCAGAGAAACCCCAAGAACACTGTTTCAAGGCTAGAGGGATCCTGAGGTCACTGTAGCAACACGAAAGAGCTCGGTGGACCAAGAATCAACACGAGATGAGAGGTTAGTCCCTGGCTTCGACTCCAGAGGAATACCACCTTACCACAAGCACCTCAAGAGGAGGCTTCTCTCAGCTCTAGGTATGTGAGAGGGACCCTGAGTTTGTGGCCTCAAGTGGAATGGACACCGCGATGCCCTGACTCGAAATAAGGCCGGATATCCCTGCAGTGACTTCAATGCAGGCTCGTCTTGCATCTCCCAGGAAGAAAGGATGTCTGAATCCCCTGTGGAAAGCACAGAGAAAGACTTGGTTCCCCACCTCATCGCGACCGGAGGCCTCACATTCTTTGAAAACTCCAGAGGTACGCGGAGATCAGTGCCTCCAAAGGAGACGATGCCTGACTCCTCGTGAAACTTGATAGGAGTCCCAGGATTCTTGTGGCACGTGGAAAGGGACCCTTGGTCTCCCGCCTCAGCTGGAGAGGCGTTCCAATTGCCCTACCAAGCCTCGAGGAGAATCCCGAGTTGTCCCTCGCAACTAGGCAGGAGTCCTGACGTGGCTGAACAAACACGTGGGTGGAAGGGCCATCCCCGTCGTAACTCGAGAATATACCCCAGGTTCCCGCCGCAACTCGAGAAAAACCATGAGACTTCCCCCTCGATGCGAGATGAGGCCCGATTCCCCTGTACTGCGTGCAGAGCAATTCCGTCTTGCACATCACACATGAAAGGAGCCTTGATTTCCTTTATGGCACTCCAGAGAAACCCCAAGAACACTGTTTCAAGGATAGAGGGATCCTGAGGTCACTGTAGCAACACGAAAGAACTCTGTGGACCAAAAATCAACTCGAAAAGAGAGGTTAGTCCCTGGATTCGTCTCCAGAGGAATACCACCTTACCACAAGCACCTCAAGAGGAGGCTTCTCTCAGCTCTAGGTATGTGAGAGGGACCCTGAGTTTGTGGCCTCAAGTGGAATGGACACCGCGATGCCCTGACTCGAAATAAGGCCGGATATCCCTGCAGTGACTTCAATGCAGGCACGTCTTGCATCTCCCAGGACGAAAGGATGTCTGAATCCCCTGTGGAAAGCACAGAGAAAGACTTAGTTCCCCACCTCATCGCGACCGATAGCCTCACATCCTTTGAAAACTCCAGAGGTACACGGAGATCAGTGCCTCCAAAGGAGACGATGCCTGACTCCTCGTGAAACTTGATAGGAGTCCCAGGATTCCTGTGGCACTTGGAAAGGGACCCTTGGTCTCCCTCCTCAGCTGGAGAGGCGTCCCAATTGCCCTGCCAAGCCTCGAGGAGAATCCAGAGTTGTCCCTCGCAACTAGGCAGGAGTCCTGACGTCGCTGAAGAAATACGTGGGTGGAAGGGCCATCCCCGTCGTAACTCGAGAATATACCCCAGGTTCCCGCCGCAACTCGAGAAAAACCATGAGACTTCCCCCTCGCCGCGAGATGAGGCCCGATTCCCCTGCACTGCGTGCAGAGCAATTCCGTGTTGCACATCACACATGAAAGGAGCCTTGATTTCCTTGATGGCACTCCAGAGAAACCCCAAGAACACTGTTTCAAGGCGAGAGGGATCCTGAGGTCACTGTAGCAACACGAAAGAGCTCCGTGGACCAAAAATCAACTCGAGATGAGAGGTTAGTCCCTGGCTTCGACTCCAGAGGAATACCACCTTACCACAAGCACCTCAAGAGGAGGCTTCTCTCAGCTCTAGGTATGTGAGAGGGACCCTGAGTTTGCGGCCTCAAGTGGAATGGACACCGCGATGCCCTGACGCGAAATAAGGCTGGATATCCCTGCAGTGACTTGAATGCAGGCTCGTCTTGCATCTCCCGAAATGAAAGGATGTCTGAATCCCCTGTGGAGACCACAGAGAAAGACCTAGTTCCCCACCTCATCGCGACCGGAGGCCTCACATCCTTTGAAAACTCCAGAGGTACTCAGAGATCAGTGCCTCCAAAGGAGACGATGCCTGACTCCTCGTGAAACTTGATAGGAGTCCCAGGATTCCTGTGGCACGTGGAAAGGGACCCTTGGTCTCCCGCCTCAGCTGGAGAGGCGTCCCAATTGCCCTGCCAAGCCTCGAGGAGAATCCCGAGTTGTGTCTCGCAACTAGGCAGGAGTCCTGACGTGGCTGAACAAACACGTGTGTGGAAGGGCCATCCCCGTCGTAACTCGAGAATATACCCCAGGTTCCCGCCGCAACTCGAGAAAAACCATGAGACTTCCCCCTCGCCGCGAGATGAGGCCCGATTCCCCTGCACTGCGTGCAGAGCAATTCCGTGTTGCACATCACACATGAAAGGAGCCTTGATTTCCTTGATGGCACTCCAGAGAAACCCCAAGAACACTGTTTCAAGGCTAGAGGGATCCTGAGGTCACTGTAGCAACACGAAAGAGCTCCGTGGACCAAAAATCAACTCGAGATGAGAGGTTAGTCCCTGGCTTCGACTCCTGAGGAATACCACCTTACCACAAGCACCTCAAGAGGAGGCTTCTCTCAGCTCTAGGTATGTGAGAGGGACCCTGAGTTTGCGGCCTCAAGTGGAATGGACACCGCGATGCCCTGACTCGAAATAAGGCCGGATATCCCTGCAGTGACTGGAATGCAGGCTCGTCTTGCATCTCCCAAGACGAAAGGGTGTCTGAATCCCCTGTGGAGACCACAGAGGAAGACCTAGTTCCCCACCTCATCGCGACAGGAGGCCTCAAATCCTTTGAAAACTCCAGAGGTATGCGGAGATCAGTGCCTCCAAAGGAGACGATGCCTGACTCCTCGTGAAACTTGATAGGAGTCCCAGGATTCCTGTGGCACGTGGAAAGGGACCCTTGGTCTCCCGCCTCAGCTGGAGAGGCGTCCCAATTGCCCTGCCAAGCCTCGAGGAGAATCCCGAGTTGTGTCTCGCAACTAGGCAGGAGTCCTGACGTGGCTGAACAAACACGTGTGTGGAAGGGCCATCCCCGTCGTAACTCGAGAATATACCCCAGGTTCCCGCCGCAACTCGAGAAAAACCATGAGACTTCCCCCTCGCCGCGAGATGAGGCCCGATTCCCCTGCACTGCGTGCAGAGCAATTCCGTGTTGCACATCACACATGAAAGGAGCCTTGATTTCCTTGATGGCACTCCAGAGAAACCCCAAGAACACTGTTTCAAGGCTAGAGGGATCCTGAGGTCACTGTAGCAACACGAAAGAGCTCCGTGGACCAAAAATCAACTCGAGATGAGAGGTTAGTCCCTGGCTTCGACTCCTGAGGAATACCACCTTACCACAAGCACCTCAAGAGGAGGCTTCTCTCAGCTCTAGGTATGTGAGAGGGACCCTGAGTTTGCGGCCTCAAGTGGAATGGACACCGCGATGCCCTGACTCGAAATAAGGCCGGATATCCCTGCAGTGACTGGAATGCAGGCTCGTCTTGCATCTCCCAAGACGAAAGGGTGTCTGAATCCCCTGTGGAGACCACAGAGGAAGACCTAGTTCCCCACCTCATCGCGACAGGAGGCCTCAAATCCTTTGAAAACTCCAGAGGTATGCGGAGATCAGTGCCTCCAAAGGAGACGATGCCTGACTCCTCGTGAAACTTGATAGGAGACCCAGGATTCCTGTGGCACGTGGAAAGGGACCCTTGGTCTCCCGCCTCAGCTGGAGAGGCGTCCCAATTGCCCTGCAAAGCCTCGAGGAGAATCCCGAGTTGTCCCTCGCAACTAGGCTGGAGTCTTGACATGGCTGAACACACACGTGTGTGGAAGGGCCATCCCCGTCGTAACTCGAGAATATACCCCAGGTTCCCGCCGCAACTCGAGAAAAACCATGAGACTTCCCCCTCGCCGCAAGATGAGGCCCGATTCCCCTGCACTGCGTGCAGAGCAATTCCGTGTTGCACATCACACATGAAAAGAGCCTTGATTTCCTTGATGGCACTCCATAGAAACCCCAAGAACACTGTTTCAAGGCTAGAGGGATCCTGAGGTCACTGTAGCAACACGAAAGAGTTCCGTGGACCAAGAATCAACACGAGATGAGAGGTTAGTCCCTGGCTTCGACTCCTGAGGAATACCACCTTACCACAAGCACCTCAAGAGGAGGCTTCTCTCAGCTCTAGGTATGTGAGAGGGACCCTGAGTTTGCGGCCTCAAGTAGAATGGACACCGCGATGCCCTGACTCGAAATAAGGCCGGATATCCCTGCAGTGACTGGAATGCAGGCTCGTCTTGCCTCTCCCAGGACGAAAGGATGTCTGAAACCCCTGTGGAGACCACAGAGAAAGACTTAGTTCCCCACCTCATGGCGACCGATAGCCTCACATCCTTTGAAAACTCCAGAGGTACGCGGAGATCAGTGCCTCCAAAGGAGACGATGCCTGACTCCTCGTGAAACTTGATAGGAGTCCCAGGATTCCTGTGGCACGTGGAAAGGGACCCTTGGTCTCCCGCCTCAGCTGGAGAGGCGTTCCAATTGCCCTGCCAAGCCTCGAGGAGAATCCAGAGTTGTCCCTCGCAACTAGGCAGGAGTCCTGACGTCACTGAAGAAACACGTGGGTGGAAGGGCCATCCCCGTCGTAACTCGAGAATATACCCCAGGTTCCCGCCGCAACTCGAGAAAAACCATGAGACTTCCCCCTCGCCGCGAGATGAGGCCCGATTCCCCTGCACTGCGTGCAGAGCAATTCCGTGTTGCACATCACACATGAAAGGAGCCTTGATTTCCTTGATGACACTCCAGAGAAACCCCAAGAACACTGTTTGAAGGCTAGAGGGATCCTGAGGTCACTGTAGCAACACGAAAGAGCTCCATGGGCCAAAAATCAACTCGAGATGAGAGGTTAGTCCCTGGCTTCGACTCCAGAGGAATACCACCTTACCACAAGCACCTCAAGAGGAGGCTTCTCTCAGCTCTAGGTATGTGAGAGGGATCCTGAGTTTGCGGCCTCAAGTGGAATGGACACCGCGATGCCCTGACGCGAAATAAGGCTGGATATCCCGGCAGTGACTTGAATGCAGGCTCGTCTTGCATCTCCCAAGACGAAAGGATGTCTGAATCCCCTGTGGAGACCTCAGAGAAAGACCTAGTTCCCCACCTCATCGCGACCGGAAGCCTCACATCCTTTGAAAACTCCAGAGGTACGCGGAGATCAGTGCCTCCAAAGGAGACGATGCCTGACTCCTCGTGAAACTTGATAGGAGTCCCAGGATTCCTGTGACACGTGGAAAGGGACCCTTGGTCTCCCGCCTCAGCTGGAGAGGCGTCCCAATTGCCTTGCCAAGCCTCGAGGAGAATCGCGAGTTGTGTCTCGCAACTAGGCAAGAGTCCTGACGTGGCTGAACAAACACGTGTGTGGAAGGGCCATCCCCGTCGTAACTCGAGAATATACCCCAGGTTCCCGCCGCAACTCGAGAAAAACCATGAGACTTCCCCCTCGCCGCGAGATGAGTCCTGATTCCCCTGCACTGCGTGCAGAGCAATTCTGTGTTGCACATCACACATGAAAGGAGCCTTGATTTCCTTCATGGCACTCCAGAGAAACCCCAAGAACACTGTTTCAAGGCTAGAGGGATCCTGAGGTCACTGTAGCAACACGAAAGAGCTCCGAGGACCAAAAATCAACTCGAGATGAGAGGTTAGTCCCTGGCTTCGACTCCTGAGGAATACCACCTTACCACAAGCACCTCAAGAGGAGGCTTCTCTCAGCTCTAGGTATGTGAGAGGGACCCTGAGTTTGCGGCCTCAAGTGGAATGGACACCGCGATGCCCTGACTCGAAATAAGGCCGGATATCCCTGCAGTGACTTCAATGCAGGCTCGTCTTGCATCTCCCAAAACGAAAGGGTGTCTGAATCCCCTGTGGAGACCACAGAGAAAGACCTAGTTCCCCACCTCATCGTGACAGGAGGCCTCAAATCCTTTGAAAACTCCAGAGGTATGCGGAGATCAGTGCCTCCAAAGGAGACAATGCCTGACTCCTCGTGAAACTTGATAGGAGACCCAGGATTCCTGTGGCACGTGGAAAGGGACACTTGGTCTCCCGTCTCAGCTGGAGAGGCGTCCCAATTGCCCTGCAAAGCCTCGAGGAGAATCCCGAGTTGTCCCTCGCAACTAGGCAGGAGTCCTGACATGGTTGAACACACACGTGTGTGGAAGGGCCATCCCCGTCGTAACTCGAGAATATACCCCAGGTTCCCGCCGCAACTCGAGAAAAACCATGAGACTTCCCCCTCGCTGCGAGATGAGGCCCGATTCCCCTGCACTGCGTGCAGAGCAATTCCGTGTTGCACATCACACATGAAAGGAGCCTTGATTTCCTTGATGGCACTCCAGAGAAACCCCAAGAACACTGTTTCAAGGCTAGAGGGATCCTGAGGTCACTGTAGCAACAAGAAAGAGCTCCGTGGACCAAGAATCAACACGAGATGAGAGGTTAGTCCCTGGCTTCGACTCCTGAGGAATACCACCTTACCACAAGCACCTCAAGAGGAGGCTTCTCTCAGCTCTAGGTATGTGAGAGGGACCCTGAGTTTGCGGCCTCAAGTGGAATGGACACCGCGATGCCCTGACTCGAAATAAGGCCGGATATCCCTGCAGTGACTTCAATGCAGGCTCATCTTGCCTCTCCCAGGACGAAAGGATATCTGAATCCCCTTTGGAAAGCACAGAGAAAGACTTAGTTCCCCACCTCATCGCGACCGATAGCCTCACATCCTTTGAAAACTCCAGAGGTACGCGGAGATCAGTGCCTCCAAAGGAGACGATGCCTGACTCCTCGTGAAACTTGATAGGAGTCCCAGGATTCCTGTGGCACGTGGAAAGGGACACTTGGTCTCCCGCCTCAGCTGGAGAGGCGTCCCAATTGCCCTGCCAAGCCTCGAGGAGAATCCAGAGTTGTCCCTCGCAACTAGGCAGGAGTCCTGACGTCGCTGAACAAACACGTGGGTGGAAGGGCAATCCCCGTCGTAACTAGAGAATATACCCCAGGTTCCCGCCGCAACTCGAGAAAAACCATGAGACTTCCCCCTCGCCGCGAGATGAGGCCCGATTCCCCTGCACTGCGTGCAGAGCAATTCCGTGTTGCACATCACACATGAAAGGAGCCTTGATTTCTTTGATGGCACTCCAGAGAAACCCCAAGAACACTGTTTCAAGGCTAGAGGGATCCTGAGGTCGTAGCAACACGAAAGAGCTCCGTGGGCCAAAAATCAACTCGAGATGAGAGGTTAGTCCCTGGCTTCGACTCCAGAGGAATACCACCTTAACACAAGCACCTCAAGAGGAGGCTTCTCTCAGCTCTAGGTATGTGAGAGGGACCCTGAGTTTGCGGCCTCAAGTGGAATGTACACCGCGATGGCCTGACGCGAAATAAGGCTGGATATCCCTGCAGTGACTTGAATGCAGGCTCGTCTTGCATCTCCCAAGACGAAAGGATGTCTGAATCCCCTGTGGAGACCACAGAGAAAGACCTAGTTCCCCACCTCATCGCGACCGGAGGCCTCACATCCTTTGAAAACTCCAGAGGTACGCGGAGATCAGTGCCTCCAAAGGAGACGATGCCTGACTCCTCGTGAAACTTGATAGGAGTCCCAGGATTCCTGTGGCACGTGGAAAGGGACCCTTGGTCTCCCGCCTCAGCCGGAGAGGCGTCCCTATTGCCTTGCCAAGCCTCGAGGAGAATCCCGAGTTGTGTCTCGCAACTAGGCAAGAGTCCTGACGTGGCTGAACAAACACGTGTGTGGAAGGGCCATCCCCGTCGTAACTCGAGAATATACCCCAGGTTCCCGCCGCAACTCGAGAAAAACCATGAGACTTCCCCCTCGCCGCGAGATGAGGCCCGATTCCCCTGCACTGCGTGCAGAGCAATTCCGTGTTGCACATCACACATGAAAGGAGCCTTGATTTCCTTGATGGCACTCCAGAGAAACCCCAAGAACACTGTTTCAAGGCTAGAGGGATCCTGAGGTCACTGTAGCAACACGAAAGAGCTCCGTGGACCAAAAATCAACTCGAGATGAGAGGTTAGTCCCTGGCTTCGACTCCTGAGGAATACCACCTTACCACAAGCACCTCAAGAGGAGGCTTCTCTCAGCTCTAGGTATGTGAGAGGGACCCTGAGTTTGCGGCCTCAAGTGGAATGGACACCGCGATGCCCTGACTCGAAATAAGGCCGGATATCCCTGCAGTGACTTCAATGCAGGCTCGTCTTGCATCTCCCAGGACGAAAGGATGTCTGAATCCCCTGTGGAAAGCACAGAGAAAGACTTAGTTCCCCACCTCATCGCGACCGGAGGCCTTACATCCTTTGAAAACTCCAGAGGTACGCGGAGATCAGTGCCTCCAAAGGAGACGATGCCTGACTCCTCGTGAAACTTGATAGGAGTCCCAGGATTCTTGTGGCAAGTGGAAAGGGACCCTTGGTCTCCCGCCTCAGCTGGAGAGGCGTTCCAATTGCCCTGCCAAGCTTCGAGGAGAATCCCGAGTTGTCCCTCGCAACTAGGCAGGAGTCCTGACGTCGCTGAAGAAACACGTGTGTGGAAGGGCCATCCCCGTCGTAACTCGAGAATATACCCCAGGTTCCCGCCGCAACTCGAGAAAAACCATGAGACTTCCCCCTCGCCGCGAGATGAGGCCCGATTCCCCTGCACTGCGTGCAGAGCAATTCTGTGTTGCACATCACACATGAAAGGAGCCTTGATTTCCTTCATGGCACTCCAGAGAAACCCCAAGAACACTGTTTCAAGGCTAGAGGGACCCTGAGGTCACTGTAGCAACACGAAAGAACTCTGTGGACCACAAATCAACTCGAAAAGAGAGGTTAGTCCCTGGATTCGTCTCCAGAGGAATACCACCTTACCACAAGCACCTCAAGAGGAGGCTTCTCTCAGCTCTAGGTATGTGAGAGGGACCCTGAGTTTGCGGCCTCAAGTGGAATGGAGACCGCGATGCCCTGACTCGAAATAAGGCCGGATATCCCTGCAGTGACTTCAATGCAGGCTCGTCATGCATCTCCCAGGACGAAAGGATGTCTGAATCCCCTGTGGAAAGCAAAGAGAAAGACGTAGTTCCCCACCTCATCGCGACCGATAGCCTCACATCCTTTGAAAACTCCAGAGGTACGCGGAGATCAGTGCCTCCAAAGGAGACGATGCCTGACTCCTCGTGAAACTTGATAGGAGTCCCAGGATTCCTGTGGCACTTGGAAAGGGACACTTGGTCTCCTGCCTCAGCTTGAGAGGCGTCCCAATTGCCTTGCCAAGCCTCGAGGAGTATCCCGAGTTGTGTCTCGCAACTAGGCAAGAGTCCTGACGTGGCTGAACAAACACGTGTGTGGAAGGGCCATCCCCGTCGTAACTCGAGAATATACCCCAGGTTCCCGCCGCAACTCGAGAAAAACCATGAGACTTCCCCCTCGCCGCGAGATGAGGCCCGATTCCCCTGCACTGCGTGCAGAGCTATTCTGTGTTGCACATCACACATGAAAGGAGCCTTGATTTCCTTCATGGCACTCCAGAGAAACCCCAAGAACACTGTTTCAAGGCTAGAGGGATCCTGAGGTCACTGTAGCAACACGAAAGAGCTCCGTGGACCAAGAATCAACTCGAGATGAAAGGTTAGTCCCTGGCTTCGACTCCTGAGGAATACCAATTTACCACAAGCACCTCAAGAGGAGGCTTCTCTCAGCTCTAGGTATGTGAGAGGGATCCTGATTTTGCGGCCTCAAGTGGAATGGACACCGCGATGCCCTGACTCGAAATAAGGCCGGATATCCCTGCCGTGACTTCAATGCAGGCTCGTCTTGCATCTCCCAGGACGAAAGGATGTCTGAATCCCCTGTGGAAAGCACAGAGAAAGATTTAGTTCCCCACCTCATCGCGACCGATAGCCTCACATCCTTTGAAAACTCCAGAGGTACGCGGAGATCAGTGCCTCCAAAGGAGACGACGCCTGACTCCTCGTGAAACTTGATAGGAGTCCCAGGATTCCTGTGGCACTTGGAAAGGGACACTTGGTCTCCCGCCTCAGCTGGAGAGGCGTCCCAATTGCCCTGCCAAGCCTCGAGGAGAATCCCGAGTTGTCCCTCGCAACTAGGCAGGAGTCCTGACGTGGCTGAACAAACACGTGGGTGGAAGGGCCATGCCCGTCGTAACTCGAGAATATACCCTAGGTTCCCGCCGCAACTCGAGAAAAACCATGAGACTTCCCCCTCGCCGCGAGATGAGGCCCGATTCCCCTGCACTGCGTGCAGAGCAATTCCGTGTTGCACATCACACATGAAAGGAGCCTTGATTTCCTTGATGGCACTCCAGAGAAACCCCAAGAACACTGTTTCAAGGCTAGAGGGATCCTGAGGTCACTGTAGCAACATGAAAGAGCTCCGTGGGCCAAAAATCAACTCGAGATGAGAGGTTAGTCCCTGGCTTCGACTCCAGAGGAATACCACCTTACCACAAGCACCTCAAGAGGAGGCTTCTCTCAGCTCTAGGTATGTGAGAGGGATCCTGAGTTTGCGGCCTCAAGTGGAATGGACACCGCGATTCCCTGACTCGAAATAAGGCCGGATATCCCTGCAGTGACTTGAATGCAGGCTCGTCTTGCATCTCCCAAGAAGAAAGGATGTCTGAATCCCCTGTGGAGACCACAGAGAAAGACCTAGTTCCCCACCTCATCGCGACCGGAGGCCTCACATCCTTTGAAAACTCCAGAGGTACGCGGAGATCAGTGCCTCCAAAGGAGACGATGCCTGACTCCTCGTGAAACTTGATAGGAGTCCCAGGATTCTTGTGGCACGTGGAAAGGGACCCTTGGTCTCCCGCCTCAGCTGGAGAGGCGTTCCAATTGCCCTGCCAAGCCTCGAGGAGAATCCCGAGTTGTCCCTCGCAACTAGGCAGGAGGCCTGACGTGGCTGAACAAACACGTGGGTGGACGGGCCATGCCCGTCGTAACTCGAGAATATACCCTAGGTTCCCGCCGCAACTCGAGAAAAACCATGAGACTTCCCCCTCGCCGCGAGATGAGGCCCGATTCCCCTGCACTGCGTGCAGAGCAATTCCGTGTTGCACATCACACATGAAAGGAGCCTTGATTTCCTTGATGGCACTCCAGAGAAACCCCAAGAACACTGTTTCAAGGCTAGAGGGATCCTGAGGTCACTGTAGCAACATGAAAGAGCTCCGTGGGCCAAAAATCAACTCGAGATGAGAGGTTAGTCCCTGGCTTCGACTCCAGAGGAATACCACCTTACCACAAGCACCTCAAGAGGAGGCTTCTCTCAGCTCTAGGTATGTGAGAGGGATCCTGAGTTTGCGGCCTCAAGTGGAATGGACACCGCGATTCCCTGACTCGAAATAAGGCCGGATATCCCTGCAGTGATTTGAATGCAGGCTCGTCTTGCATCTCCCAAGAAGAAAGGATGTCTGAATCCCCTGTGGAGACCACAGAGAAAGACCTAGTTCCCCACCTCATCGCGACCGCAGGCCTCACATCCTTTGAAAACTCCAGAGGTACGCGGAGATCAGTGCCTCCAAAGGAGACGATGCCTGACTCCTCGTGAAACTTGATAGGAGTCCCAGGATTCTTGTGGCACGTGGAAAGGGACCCTTGGTCTCCCGCCTCAGCTGGAGAGGCGTTCCAATTGCCCTGCCAAGCCTCGAGGAGAATCCCGAGTTGTCCCTCGCAACTAGGCAGGAGTCCTGACATGGCTGAACAAACACGTGGGTGGAAGGGCCATCCCCGTCGTAACTCGAGAATATACCCCAGGTACCCGCCACAACTCGAGAAAAACCATGAGACTTCCCCCTCGCCGCGAGATGAGGCCCGATTCCCCTGTACTGCGTGCAGAGCAATTCCGTCTTGCACATCACACATGAAAGGAGCCTTGATTTCCATGATGGCACTGCAGAGAAACCCCAAGAACACTGTTTCAAGGATAGAGGGATCCTGAGGTCACTGTAGCAACACGAAAGAACTCTGTGGACCAAAAATCAACTCGAAAAGAGAGGTTAGTCCCTGGATTCGTCTCCAGAGGAATACCACGTTACCACAAGCACCTCAAAAGGAGGCTTCTCTCAGCTCTAGGTATGTGAGAGGGACCCTGAGTTTGCGGCCTCAAGTGGAATGGACACCGCGATGCCCTGACTCGAAATAAGGCCGGATATCCCTGCAGTGACTTGAATGCAGGCTCGTCTTGCATCTCCCATGAAGAAAGGATGTCTGAATCCCCTGTGGAGACCACAGAGAAAGACCTAGTTCCCCACCTCATCGCGACCGGAGGCCTCACATCCTTTGAAAATTCCAGAGGTACGCGGAGATCAGTGCCTCCAAAGGAGACGATGCCTGACTCCTTGTGAAACTTGATAGGAGTCCCAGGATTCTTGTGGCACGTGGAAAGGGACACTTGGTCTCCCGCCTCAGCTGGAGAGGCGTCCCAATTGCCCTGCCAAGCCTCGAGGAGAATCCCGAGTTGTCCCTCGCAACTAGGCAGGAGTCCTGACGTCGCTGAAGAAACACGTGGGTGGAAGGGCCATCCCAGTCGTAACTCGAGAATATACCCCAGGTTCCCGCCGCAACTCGAGAAAAACCATGAGACTTCCCCCTCGCCGCGAGATGAGGCCCGATTCCCCTGCACTGCGTGCAGAGCAATTCCGTCTTGCACATCACACATGAAGGAGCCTTGATTTCCTTCATGGCACTCCAGAGAAACCCCAAGAACACTGTTTCAAGGCTAGAGGGATCCTGAGGTCACTGTAGCAACACGAAAGAGCTCCGTGGGCCAAAAATCAACTCGAGATGAGAGGTTATTCCCTGGCTTCGACTCCAGAGGAATACCACCTTACCACAAGCACCTCAAGAGGAGGCTTCTCTCAGCTCTAGGTATGTGAGAGGTACCCTGAGTTTGCGGCCTCAAGTGGAATGGACACCGCGATGCCCTGACTCGAAATAAGGCCGGATATTCCTGCAGTGACTGGAATGCAGGCTCGCCTTGCATCTCCCAATACGAAAGGATGTCTGAATCCCCTGTGGAGACCACAGAGAAAGACCTAGTTCCCCACCTCATCGCGACAGGAAGCCTCACATCCTTTGAAAACTCCCGAGGTACGCGGAGATCAGTGCCTCCAAAGGAGACGATGCCTGACTCCTCGTGAAACTTGATAGGAGACCCAGGATTCTTGTGGCACGTGGAAAGGGACCCTTGGTCTCCCGCCTCAGCTGGAGAGACGTCCCAATTGCCCTGCAAAGCCTCGAGGAGAATCCCGAGTTGTCCCTCGCAACTAGGCAGGAGTCCTGACGTCGCTGAAGAAACACGTGGGTGGAAGGGCCATCCCCGTCGTAACTCGAGAATATACCCCAGGTTCCCGCCGCAACTCGAGAAAAACCATGAGACTTCCCCCTCGCCGCGAGATGAGGCCCGATTCCCCTGCACTGCGTGCAGAGCAATTCCGTCTTGCACATCACACATGAAAGGAGCCTTGATTTCCTTCATGGCACTCCAGAGAAACCCCAAGAACACTGTTTCAAGGCTAGAGGGATCCTGAGGTCACTGTAGCAACACGAAAGAGCTCCGTGGGCCAAAAATCAACTCGAGATGAGAGGTTAGTCCCTGGCTTCGACTCCAGAGGAATACCACCTTACCACAAGCACCTCAAGAGGAGGCTTCTCTCAGCTCTAGGTATGTGAGAGGGACCCTGAGTTTGCGGCCTCAAGTGGAATGGACACCGCGATGCCCTGACTCGAAATAAGGCCGGATATCCCTGCAGTGACTTGAATGCAGGCTCGTCTTGCATCTCCCAAGAAGAAAGGATGTCTGAATCCCCTGTGGAGACCACAGAGAAACACCTAGTTCCCCACCTCATCGCGACCGCAGGCCTCACATCCTTTGAAAACTCCAGAGGTACGCAGAGATCAGTGCCTCCAAAGGAGACGATGCCTAACTCCTCGTGAAACTTGATAGGAGTCCCAGGATTCTTGTGGCACCTGGAAAGGGACCCTGGGTCTCCCGCCTCAGCTGGAGAGGCGTTCCAATTGCCCTGCCAAGCCTCGAGGAGAATCCCAAGTTGTCCCTCGCAACTAGGCAGGAGTCCTGACGTGGCTGAACAAACACGTGGGTGGAAGGGCCATCCCCGTCGTAACTCGAGAATATACCCCAGGTTCCCGCCGCAACTCGAGAAAAACCATGAGACTTCCCCGTCGATGCGAGATGAGGCACGATTCCCCTGTACTGCGTGCAGAGCAATTCCGTCTTGCACATCACACATGAAAGGAGCCTTGATTTCCTTGATGGCACTCCAGAGAAACCCCAAGAACACTGTTTCAAGGCTAGAGGGACCCTGAGGTCACTGTAGCAACACGAAAGAACTCTGTGGACCACAAATCAACTCGAAAAGAGAGGTTAGTCCCTGGATTCGTCTCCAGAGGAATACCACCTTACCACAAGCACCTCAAGAGGAGGCTTCTCTCAGCTCTAGGTATGTGAGAGGGACCCTGAGTTTGCGGCCTCAAGTGGAATGGAGACCCCGATGCCCTGACTCGAAATAAGGCCGGATATCCCTGCAGTGACTTCAATGCAGGCTCGTCATGCATCTCCCAGGACGAAAGGATGTCTGAATCCCCTGTGGAAAGCAAAGAGAAAGACGTAGTTCCCCACCTCATCGCGACCGATAGCCTCACATCCTTTGAAAACTCCAGAGGTACGCGGAGATCAGTGCCTCCAAAGGAGACGACGCCTGACTCCTCGTGAAACTTGATAGGAGTCCCAGGATTCCTGTGGCACTTGGAAAGGGACACTTGGTCTCCCGCCTCAGCTGGAGAGGCATCCCAATTGCCCTGCCAAGCCTCGAGGAGAATCCCGAGTTGTCCCTCGCAACTAGGCAGGAGTCCTGACGTGGCTGAACAAACACGTGGGTGGAAGGGCCATGCCCGTCGTAACTCGAGAATATACCCTAGGTTCCCGCCGCAACTCGAGAAAAACCATGAGACTTCCCCCTCGCCGCGAGATGAGGCCCGATTCCCCTGCACTGCGTGCAGAGCAATTCCGTGTTGCACATCACACATGAAAGGAGCCTTGATTTCCTTGATGGCACTCCAGAGAAACCCCAAGAACACTGTTTCAAGGCTAGAGGGATCCTGAGGTCACTGTAGCAACATGAAAGAGCTCCGTGGGCCAAAAATCAACTCGAGATGAGAGGTTAGTCCCTGGCTTCGACTCCAGAGGAATACCACCTTACCACAAGCACCTCAAGAGGAGGCTTCTCTCAGCTCTAGGTATGTGAGAGGGATCCTGAGTTTGCGGCCTCAAGTGGAATGGACACCGCGATTCCCTGACTCGAAATAAGGCCGGATATCCCTGCAGTGACTTGAATGCAGGCTCGTCTTGCATCTCCCAAGAAGAAAGGATGTCTGAATCCCCTGTGGAGACCACAGAGAAAGACCTAGTTCCCCACCTCATGGCGACCGGAGGCCTCACATCCTTTGAAAACTCCAGAGGTACGCGGAGATCAGTGCCTCCAAAGGAGACGATGCCTGACTCCTCGTGAAACTTGATAGGAGTCCCAGGATTCTTGTGGCACGTGGAAAGGGACCCTTGGTCTCCCGCCTCAGCTGGAGAGGCGTCCCAATTGCCCTGCCAAGCCTCGAGGAGAATCCCGAGTTGTCCCTCGCAACTAGGCAGGAGTCCTGACATGGCTGAACAAACACGTGGGTGGAAGGGCCATCCCCGTCGTAACTCGAGAATATACCCCAGGTACCCGCCACAACTCGAGAAAAACCATGAGACTTCCCCCTCGCCGCGAGATGAGGCCCGAATCCCCTGTACTGCGTGCAGAGCAATTCCGTCTTGCACATCACACATGAAAGGAGCCTTGATTTCCATGATGGCACTCCAGAGAAACCCCAAGAACACTGTTTCAAGGATAGAGGGATCCTGAGGTCACTGTAGCAACACGAAAGAACTCTGTGGACCAAAAGTCAACTCGAAAAGAGAGGTTAGTCCCTGGATTCGTCTCCAGAGGAATACCACCTTACCACAAGCACCTCAAAAGGAGGCTTCTCTCAGCTCTAGGTATGTGAGAGGGACCCTGAGTTTGCGGCCTCAAGTGGAATGGACACCGCGATGCACTGACTCGAAATAAGGCCGGATATCCCTGCAGTGACTTGAATGCAGGCTCGTCTTGCATCTCCCATGAAGAAAGGATGTCTGAATCCCCTGTGGAGACCACAGAGAAAGACCTAGTTCCCCACCTCATCGCGACCGGAGGCCTCACATCCTTTGAAAATTCCAGAGGTACGCGGAGATCAGTGCCTCCAAAGGAGACGATGCCTGACTCCTTGTGAAACTTGATAGGAGTCCCAGGATTCTTGTGGCACGTGGAAAGGGACACTTGGTCTCCCGCCTCAGCTGGAGAGGCGTCCCAATTGCCCTGCCAAGCCTCGAGGAGAATCCCGAGTTGTCCCTCGCAACTAGGCAGGAGTCCTGACGTCGCTGAAGAAACACGTGGGTGGAAGGGCCATCCCCGTCGTAACTCGAGAATATACCCCAGGTTCCCGCCGCAACTCGAGAAAAACCATGAGACTTCCCCCTCGCCGCGAGATGAGGCCCGATTCCCCTGCACTGCGTGCAGAGCAATTCCGTCTTGCACATCACACATGAAGGAGCCTTGATTTCCTTCATGGCACTCCAGAGAAACCCCAAGAACACTGTTTCAAGGCTAGAGGGATCCTGAGGTCACTGTAGCAACACGAAAGAGCTCCGTGGGCCAAAAATCAACTCGAGATGAGAGGTTAGTCCCTGGCTTCGACTCCAGAGGAATACCACCTTACCACAAGCACCTCAAGAGGAGGCTTCTCTCAGCTCTAGGTATGTGAGAGGTACCCTGAGTTTGCGGCCTCAAGTGGAATGGACACCGCGATGCCCTGACTCGAAATAAGGCCGGATATTCCTGCAGTGACTGGAATGCAGGCTCGCCTTGCATCTCCCAAGATGAAAGGATGTCTGAATCCCCTGTGGAGACCACAGAGAAAGACCTAGTTCCCCACCTCATCGCGACCGGAGGCCTCACATCCTTTGAAAACTCCCGAGGTATGCGGAGATCAGTGCCTCCAAAGGAGACGATGCCTGACTCCTCGTGAAACTTGATAGGAGACCCAGGATTCCTGTGGCACGTGGAAAGGGACCCTTGGTCTCGCGTCTCAGCTGGAGAGGCGTCCCAATTGCCCTGCAAAGCCTCGAGGAGAATCCCGAGTTGTCCCTCGCAACTAGGCAGGAGTCCTAACCTCGCTGAAGAAACACGTGGGTGGAAGGGCCATCCCCGTCGTAACTCGAGAATATACCCCAGGTTCCCGCCGCAACTCGAGAAAAACCATGAGACTTCCTCCTCGCCGCGAGATGAGGCCCGATTCCCCTGCACTGCGTGCAGAGCTATTCTGTGTTGCACATCACACATGAAAGGAGCCTTGATTTCCTTCATGGCACTCCAGAGAAACCCCAAGAACACTGTTTCAAGGCTAGAGGGATCCTGAGGTCACTGTAGCAACACGAAAGAGCTCCGTGGACCAAGAATCAACTCGAGATGAGAGGTTAGTCCCTGGCTTCGACTCCAGAGGAATACCAATTTACCACAAGCACCTCAAGAGGAGGCTTCTCTCAGCTCTAGGTATGTGAGAGGGATCCTGAGTTTGCGGCCTCAAGTGGAATGGACACCGCGATGCCCTGACTCGAAATAAGGCCGGATATCCCTGCAGTGACTTCAATGCAGGCTCGTCTTGCATCTCCCAGGACGAAAGGATGTCTGAATCCCCTGTGGAAAGCACAGAGAAAGATTTAGTTCCCCACCTCATCGCGACCGATAGCCTCACATCCTTTGAAAACTCCAGAGGTACGCGGAGATCAGTGCCTCCAAAGGAGACGACGCCTGACTCCTCGTGAAACTTGATAGGAGTCCCAGGATTCCTGTGGCACTTGGAAAGGGACACTTGGTCTCCCGCCTCAGCTGGAGAGGCGTCCCAATTGCCCTGCCAAGCCTCGAGGAGAATCCAGAGTTGTCCCTCGCAACTAGGCAGGAGTCCTGACGTGGCTGAACAAACACGTGGGTGGAAGGGCCATCCCCGTCGTAACTCGAGAATATACCCCAGGTACCCGCCACAACTCGAGAAAAACCATGAGACTTCCCCCTCGCCGCGAGATGAGGCCCGATTCCCCTGTACTGCGTGCAGAGCAATTCCGTCTTGCACATCACACATGAAAGGAGCCTTGATTTCCATGATGGCACTCCAGAGAAACCCCAAGAACACTGTTTCAAGGATAGAGGGATCCTGAGGTCACTGTAGCAACACGAAAGAACTCCGTGGACCAAAAATCAACTCGAAAAGAGAGGTTAGTCCCTGGATTCGTCTCCAGAGGAATACCACCTTACCACAAGCACCTCAAAAGGAGGCTTCTCTCAGCTCTAGGTATGTGAGAGGGACCCTGAGTTTGCGGCCTCAAGTGGAATGGACACCGCGATGCCCTGACTCGAAATAAGGCCGGATATCCCTGCAGTGACTTGAATGCAGGCTCGTCTTGCATCTCCCATGAAGAAAGGATGTCTGAATCCCCTGTGGAGACCACAGAGAAAGACCTAGTTCAACACCTCATCGCGACCGGAGGCCTCACATCCTTTGAAAATTCCAGAGGTACGCGGAGATCAGTGCCTCCAAAGGAGACGATGCCTGACTCCTTGTGAAACTTGATAGGAATCCCAGGATTCTTGTGGCACGTGGAAAGGGACACTTGGTCTCCCGCCTCAGCTGGAGAGGCGTCCCAATTGCCCTGCCAAGCCTCGAGGAGAATCCCGAGTTGTCCCTCGCAACTAGGCAGGAGTCCTGACGTGGCTGAAGAAACACGTGGGTGGAAGGGCCATCCCCGTCGTAACTCGAGAATATACCCCAGGTTCCCGCCGCAACTCGAGAAAAACCATGAGACTTCCCCCTCGCCGCGAGATGAGGCCCGAATCCCCTGCACTGCGTGCAGAGCAATTCCGTCTTGCACATCACACATGAAAGGAGCCTTGATTTCCTTCATGGCACTCCAGAGAAACCCCAAGAACACTGTTTCAAGGCTAGAGGGATCCTGAGGTCACTGTAGCAACACGAAAGAGCTCCGTGGGCCAAAAATCAACTCGAGATGAGAGGTTAGTCCCTGGCTTCGACTCCAGAGGAATACCACCTTACCACAAGCACCTCAAGAGGAGGCTTCTCTCAGCTCTAGGTATGTGAGAGGTACCCTGAGTTTGCGGCCTCAAGTGGAATGGACACCGCGATGCCCTGACTCGAAATAAGGCCGGATATTCCTGCAGTGACTGGAATGCAGGCTCGCCTTGCATCTCCCAATACGAAAGGATGTCTGAATCCCCTGTGGAGACCACAGAGAAAGACCTAGTTCCCCACCTCATCGCGACCGGAGGCCTCACATCCTTTGAAAACTCCACAGGTACGCGGAGATCAGTGCCTCCAAAGGAGACGATGCCTGACTCCTCGTGAAACTTGATAGGAGACCCAGGATTCTTGTGGCACGTGGAAAGGGACCCTTGGTCTCGCGTCTCAGCTGGAGAGGCGTCCCAATTGCCCTGCAAAGCCTCGAGGAGAATCCCGAGTTGTCCCTCGCAACTAGGCAGGAGTCCTAACCTCGCTGAAGAAACACGTGGGTGGAAGGGCCATCCCCGTCGTAACTCGAGAATATACCCCAGGTTCCCGCCGCAACTCGAGAAAAACCATGAGACTTCCCCCTCGCCGCGAGATGAGGCCCGATTCCCCTGCACTGCGTGCAGAGCTATTCTGTGTTGCACATCACACATGAAAGGAGCCTTGATTTCCTTCATGGCACTCCAGAGAAACCCCAAGAACACTGTTTCAAGGCTAGAGGGATCCTGAGGTCACTGTAGCAACACGAAAGAGCTCCGTGGACCAAGAATCAACTCGAGATGAGAGGTTAGTCCCTGGCTTCGACTCCTGAGGAATACCAACTTACCACAAGCACCTCAAGAGGAGGCTTCTCTCAGCTCTAGGTATGTGAGAGGGATCCTGAGTTTGCGGCCTCAAGGGGAAAGATCACCGCGATGCCCTGACTCGAAATAAGGCCGGATATCCCTGCAGTGACTTGAATGCAGGCTCGTCTTGCATCTCCCAAGAAGAAAGGATGTCTGAATCCCCTGTGGAGACCACAGAGAAACACCTAATTCCCCACCTCATCGCGACCGGAGGCCTCACATCCTTTGAAAACTCCAGAGGTACGCGGAGATCAGTGCCTCCAAAGGAGACGATGCCTGACTCCTCGTGAAACTTGATAGGAGTCCCAGGATTCCTGTGGCACGTGGAAAGGGACCCTTGGTCTCCCGCCTCAGCTGGAGAGGCGTTCCAATTGCCCTGCCAAGCCTCGAGGAGAATCCCGAGTTGTCCCTCGCAACTAGGCAGGAGTCCTGACGTGGCTGAACAAACACGTGGGTGGAAGGGCCATCCCCGTCGTAACTCGAGAATATACCCCAGGTTCCCGCCGCAACTCGAGAAAAACCATGAGACTTCCCCCTCGATGCGAGATGAGGCCCGATTCCCCTGTACTGCGTGCAGAGCAATTCCGTCTTGCACATCACACATGAAAGGAGCCTTGATTTCCTTGATGGCACTCCAGAGAAACCCCAAGAACACTGTTTCAAGGATACAGGGATCCTGAGGTCACTGTAGCAACACGAAAGAACTCTGTGGACCAAAAATCAACTCGAAAAGAGAGGTTAGTCCCTGGATTCGTCTCCAGAGGAATACCACCTTACCACAAGCACCTCAAGAGGAGGCTTCTCTCAGCTCTAGGTATGTGAGAGGGACCCTGAGTTTGCGGCCTCAAGTGGAATGGACAGCGCGATGCCCTGACTCGAAATAAGGCCGGATATCCCTGCAGTGACTTCAATGCAGGCTCGTCTTGCATCTCCCAGGACGAAAGGATGTCTGAATCCCCTGTGGAAAGCACAGAGAAAGACTTAGTTCCCCACCTCATCGCGACCGATAGCCTCACATCCTTTGAAAACTCCAGAGGTACGCGGAGATCAGTGCCTCCAAAGGAGACGATGCCTGACTCCTCGTGAAACTTGATAGGAGTCCCAGGACTCCTGTGGCACTTGGAAAGGGACACTTGGTCTCCCGCCTCAGCTGGAGAGGCGTCCCAATTGCCCTGCCAAGCCTCGAGGAGAATCCCGAGTTGTCCCTCGCAACTAGGCAGGAGTCCTGACGTCGCTGAAGAAACACGTGGGTGGAAGGGCCATCCCCGTCGTAACTCGAGAATATACCCCAGGTTCCCGCCGCAACTCGAGAAAAACCATGAGACTTCCCCCTCGCCGCGAGATGAGGCCCGATTCCCCTGCACTGCGTGCAGAGCAATTCCGTCTTGCACATCACACATGAAAGGAGCCTTGATTTCCTTCATGGCACTCCAGAGAAACCCCAAGAACACTGTTTCAAGGCTAGAGGGATCCTGAGGTCACTGTAGCAACACGAAAGAGCTCCGTGGGCCAAAAATCAAATCGAGATGAGAGGTTAGTCCCTGGCTTCGACTCCAGAGGAACACCACCTTACCACAAGCACCTCAAGAGGAGGCTACACTCAGCTCTAGGTATGTGAGAGGGACCCTGAGTTTGCGGCCTCAAGTGGAATGGACACCGCGATGCCCTGACGCGAAATAAGGCTGGATATCCCTGCAGTGACTTGAATGCAGGCTCGTCTTGCATCTCCCAAGATGAAAGGATGTCTGAATCCCCTGTGGAGACCACAGAGAAAGACCTAGTTCCCCACCTCATCGCGACCGGAGGCCTCACATCCTTTGAAAACTCCAGAGGTACGCGGAGATCAGTGCCTCCAAAGGAGACGATGCCTGACTCCTCGTGAAACTTGATAGGAGACCCAGGATTCCTGTGGCACGTGGAAAGGGACCCTTGGTCTCCCGCCTCAGCTGGAGAGGCGTCCCAATAGCCTTGCCAAGCCTCGAGGAGAATCCCGAGTTGTGTCTCGCAACTAGGCAAGAGTCCTGACGTGGCTGAACAAACACGTGTGTGGAAGGGCCATCCCCGTCGTAACTCGAGAATATACCCCAGGTTCCCGCCGCAACTCGAGAAAAACCATGAGACTTCCCCCTTGCCGCGAGATGAGGCCCGATTCCCCTGCACTGCGTGCAGAGCAATTCTGTGTTGCACATCACACATGAAAGGAGCCTTGATTTCCTTGATGGCACTCCAGAGAAACCCCAAGAACACTGTTTCAAGGCTAGAGGGATCCTGAGGTCACTGTAGCAACATGAAAGAGCTCTGTGGACCAAAAATCAACTCGAGATGAGAGGTTAGTCCCTGGCTTCGACTCCAGAGGAATACCACCTTACCACAAGCACCTCAAGAGGAGGCTTCTCTCAGCTCTAGGTATGTAAGAGGGACCCTGAGTTTGCGGCCTCAAGTGGAATGGACACCGCGATGCCCTGACTCGAAATAAGGCCGGATATCCCTGCAGTGACTGGAATGCAGGCTCGTCTTGCATCTCCCAAGATGAAAGGGTGTCTGAATCCCCTGTGGAGACCACAGAGAAAGACCTAGTTCCCCACCTCATCGCGACAGGAGGCCTCAAATCCTTTGAAACTCCAGAGGTATGCGGAGATCAGTGCCTCCAAAGGAGACGATGCCTGACTCCTCGTGAAACTTGATAGGAGACCCAGGATTCCTGTGGCACGTGGAAAGGGACACTTGGTCTCCCGTCTCAGCTGGAGAGGCGTCCCAATTGCCCTGCCAAGCCTCGAGGAGAATCCAGAGTTTTCCCTCGCAACTAGGCAGGAGTCCTGAAGTCGCTGAAGAAACACGTGGGTGGAAGGGCCATCCCCGTCGTAACTCGAGAATATACCCCAGGTTCCCGCCGCAACTCGAGAAAAACCATGAGACTTCCCCCTCGCCGCGAGATGAGGCCCGATTCCCCTGCACTGCGTGCAGAGCAATTCCGTCTTGCACATCACACATGAAAGGAGCCTTGATTTCCTTCATGGCACTCCAGAGAAACCCCAAGAACACTGTTTCAAGGCTAGAGGGATCCTGAGGTCACTGTAGCAACACGAAAGAGCTCCGTGGGCCAAAAATCAAATCGAGATGAGAGGTTAGTCCCTGGCTTCGACTCCAGAGGAACACCACCTTACCACAAGCACCTCAAGAGGAGGCTACACTCAGCTCTAGGTATGTGAGAGGGACCCTGAGTTTGCGGCCTCAAGTGGAATGGACACCGCGATGCCCTGACGCGAAATAAGGCCGGATATCCCTGCAGTGACTTGAATGCAGGCTCGTCTTGCATCTCCCAAGATGAAAGGATGTCTGAATCCCCTGTGGAGACCACAGAGAAAGACCTAGTTCCCCACCTCATCGCGACCGGAGGCCTCACATCCTTTGAAAACTCCAGAGGTACGCGGAGATCAGTGCCTCCAAAGGAGACGATGCCTGACTCCTCGTGAAACTTGATAGGAGTCCCAGGATTCCTGTGGCACGTGGAAAGGGACCCTTGGTCTCCCGCCTCAGCTGGAGAGGCGTCCCAATTGCCTTGCCAAGCCTCGAGGAGAATCCCGAGTTGTGTCTCGCAACTAGGCAAGAGTCCTGACGTGGCTGAACAAACACGTGTGTGGAAGGGCCATCCCCGTCGTAACTCGAGAATATACCCCAGGTTCCCGCCGCAACTCGAGAAAAACCATGAGACTTCCCCCTCGATGCGAGATGAGGCCCGATTCCCCTGTACTGCGTGCAGAGCAATTCCGTCTTGCACATCACACATGAAAGGAGCCTTGATTTCCTTGATGGCACTCCAGAGAAACCCCAAGAACACTGTTTCAAGGATAGAGGGATCCTGAGGTCACTGTAGCAACACGAAAGAACTCTGTGGACCAAAAATCAACTCGAAAAGAGAGGTTAGTCCCTGGATTCGTCTCCAGAGGAATACCACCTTACCACAAGCACCTCAAGAGGAGGCTTCTCTCAGCTCTAGGTATGTGAGAGGGACCCTGAGTTTGCGGCCTCAAGTGGAATGGACACCGCGATGCCCTGACTCGAAATAAGGCCGGATATCCCTGCAGTGACTTCAATGCAGGCTCGTCTTGCATCTCCCAGGACGAAAGGATGTCTGAATCCCCTGTGGAAAGCACAGAGAAAGACTTAGTTCCCCACCTCATCGCGACCGATAGCCTCACATCCTTTGAAAACTCCAGAGGTACGCGGAGATCAGTGCCTCCAAAGGAGACGATGCCTGACTCCTCGTGAAACTTGATAGGAGTCCCAGGATTCCTGTGGCACTTGGAAAGGGACACTTGGTCTCCCGCCTCAGCTGGAGAGGCGTCCCAATTGCCCTGCCAAGCCTCGAGGAGAATCCCGAGTTGTCCCTCGCAACTAGGCAGGAGTCCTGACGTCGCTGAAGAAACACGTGGGTGGAAGGGCCATCCCCGTCGTAACTCGAGAATATACCCCAGGTTCCCGCCGCAACTCGAGAAAAACCATGAGACTTCCCCCTCGCCGCGAGATGAGGCCCGATTCCCCTGCACTGCGTGCAGAGCAATTCCGTCTTGCACATCACACATGAAAGGAGCCTTGATTTCCTTCATGGCACTCCAGAGAAACCCCAAGAACACTGTTTCAAGGCTAGAGGGATCCTGAGGTCACTGTAGCAACACGAAAGAGCTCCGTGGGCCAAAAATCAAATCGAGATGAGAGGTTAGTCCCTGGCTTCGACTCCAGAGGAACACCACCTTACCACAAGCACCTCAAGAGGAGGCTACACTCAGCTCTAGGTATGTGAGAGGGACCCTGAGTTTGCGGCCTCAAGTGGAATGGACACCGCGATGCCCTGACGCGAAATAAGGCTGGATATCCCTGCAGTGACTTGAATGCAGGCTCGTCTTGCATTTCCCAAGATGAAAGGATGTCTGAATCCCCTGTGGAGACCACAGAGAAAGACCTAGTTCCCCACCTCATCGCGACCGGAGGCCTCACATCCTTTGAAAACTCCAGAGGTACGCGGAGATCAGTGCCTCCAAAGGAGACGATGCCTGACTCCTCGTGAAACTTAATAGGAGACCCAGGATTCCTGTGGCACGTGGAAAGGGACCCTTGGTCTCCCGCCTCAGCTGGAGAGGCGTCCCAATAGCCTTGCCAAGCCTCGAGGAGAATCCCGAGTTGTGTCTCGCAACTAGGCAAGAGTCCTGACGTGGCTGAACAAACACGTGTGTGGAAGGGCCATCCCCGTCGTAACTCGAGAATATACCCCAGGTTCCCGCCGCAACTCGAGAAAAACCATGAGACTTCCCCCTCTCCGCGAGATGAGGCCCGATTCCCCTGCACTGCGTGCAGAGCAATTCTGTGTTGCACATCACACATGAAAGGAGCCTTGATTTCCTTGATGGCACTCCAGAGAAACCCCAAGAACACTGTTTCAAGGCTAGAGGGATCCTGAGGTCACTGTAGCAACATGAAAGAGCTCTGTGGACCAAAAATCAACTCGAGATGAGAGGTTAGTCCCTGGCTTCGACTCCAGAGGAATACCACCTTACCACAAGCACCTCAAGAGGAGGCTTCTCTCAGCTCTAGGTATGTGAGAGGGACCCTGAGTTTGCGGCCTCAAGTGGAATGGACACCGCGATGCCCTGACTCGAAATAAGGCCGGATATCCCTGCAGTGACTGGAATGCAGGCTCGTCTTGCATCTCCCAAGATGAAAGGGTGTCTGAATCCCCTGTGGAGACCACAGAGAAAGACCTAGTTCCCCACCTCATCGCGACAGGAGGCCTCAAATCCTTTGAAACTCCAGAGGTATGCGGAGATCAGTGCCTCCAAAGGAGACGATGCCTGACTCCTCGTGAAACTTGATAGGAGACCCAGGATTCCTGTGGCACGTGGAAAGGGACACTTGGTCTCCCGTCTCAGCTGGAGAGGCGTCCCAATTGCCCTGCCAAGCCTCGAGGAGAATCCCGAGTTGTGTCTCGCAACTACGCAGGAGTCCTGACGTCGCTGAAGAAACACGTGGGTGGAAGGGCCATCCCCGTCGTAACTCGAGAATATACCCCAGGTTCCCGCCGCAACTCGAGAAAAACCATGAGACTTCCCCCTCGCCGCGAGATGAGGCCCGATTCCCCTGCACTGCGTGCAGAGCAATTCCGTCTTGCACATCACACATGAAAGGAGCCTTGATTTCCTTCATGGCACTCCAGAGAAACCCCAAGAACACTGTTTCAAGGATAGAGGGATCCTGAGGTAACTGTAGCAACACGAAAGAGCTCCGTGGGCCAAAAATCAAATCGAGATGAGAGGTTAGTCCCTGGCTTCGACTCCAGAGGAACACCACCTTACCACAAGCACCTCAAGAGGAGGCTACACTCAGCTCTAGGTATTTGAGAGGGACCCTGAGTTTGCGGGCTCAAGTGGAATGGACACCGCGATGCCCTGACGCGAAATAAGGCTGGATATCCCTGCAGTGACGTGAATGCAGGCTCGTCTTGCATCTCCCAAGATGAAAGGATGTCTGAATCCCCTGTGGAGACCACAGAGAAAGACCTAGTTCCCCACCTCATCGCGACCGGAGGCCTCACATCCTTTGAAAACTCCAGAGGTACGCGGAGATCAGTGCCTCCAAAGGAGACGATGCCTGACTCCTCGTGAAACTTGATAGGAGTCCCAGGATTCCTGTGGCACGTGGAAAGGGACCCTTGGTCTCCCGCCTCAGCTGGAGAGGCGTCCCAATTGCCTTGCCAAGCCTCGAGGAGAATCCCGAGTTGTGTCTCGCAACTAGGCAAGAGTCCTGACGTGGCTGAACAAACACGTGTGTGGAAGGGCCATCCCCGTCGTAACTCGAGAATATACCCCAGGTTCCCGCCGCAACTCGAGAAAAACCATGAGACTTCCCCCTCGCCGCGAGATGAGGCCCGATTCCCCTGCACTGCGTGCAGAGCAATTCCGTGTTGCACATCACACATGAAAGGAGCCTTGATTTCCTTGATGGCACTCCAGAGAAACCCCAAGAACACTGTTTCAAGGCTAGAGGGATCCTGAGGTCACTGTAGCAACATGAAAGAGCTCTGTGGACCAAAAATCAACTCGAGATGAGAGGTTAGTCCCTGGCTTCGACTCCAGAGGAATACCACCTTACCACAAGCACCTCAAGAGGAGGCTTCTCTCAGCTCTAGGTATGTGAGAGGGACCCTGAGTTTGCGGCCTCAAGTGGAATGGACACCGCGATGCCCTGACTCGAAATAAGGCCGGATATCCCTGCAGTGACTGGAATGCAGGCTCGTCTTGCATCTCCCAAGATGAAAGGGTGTCTGAATCCCCTGTGGAGACCACAGAGAAAGACCTAGTTCCCAACCTCATCGCGACAGGAGGCCTCAAATCCTTTGAAAACTCCAGAGGTATGCGGAGATCAGTGCCTCCAAAGGAGACGATGCCTGACTCCTCGTGAAACTTGATAGGAGACCCAGGATTCCTGTGGCACGTGGAAAGGGACACTTGGTCTCCCGTCTCAGCTGGAGAGGCGTCCAAATTGCCCTGCAAAGCCTCGAGGAGAATCCCGAGTTGTCCCTCGCAACTAGGCAGGAGTCCTGACATGGCTGAACACACACGTGTGTGGAAGGGCCATCCCCGTCGTAACTCGAGAATATACCCCAGGTTCCCGCCGCAACTCGAGAAAAACCATGAGACTTTCCCCTCGCCGCGAGATGAGGCCCGATTCCCCTGCACTGCGTGCAGAGCAATTCCGTCTTGCACATCACACATGAAAGGAGCCTTGATTTCCTTCATGGCACTCCAGAGAAACCCCAAGAACACTGTTTCAAGGATAGAGGGATCCTGAGGTCACTGTAGCAACACGAAAGAGCTCCGTGGGCCAAAAATCAACTCGAGATGAGAGGTTAGTCCCTGGCTTCGACTCCAGAGGAATACCACCTTACCACAAGCACCTCAAGAGGAGGCTTCTCTCAGCTCTATGTATGTGAGAGGGACCCTGAGTTTGCGGCCTCAAGTGGAATGGACACCGCGATGCCCTGACTCGAAATAAGGCCGGATATCCCTGCAGTGACTTGAATGCAGGCTCGTCTTGCATCTCCCAAGAAGAAAGGATGTCTGAATCCCCTGTGGAGACCACAGAGAAACACCTAGTTCCCCACCTCATCGCGACCGGAGGCCTCACATCCTTTGAAAACACCAGAGGTACGCAGAGATCAGTGCCTCCAAAGGAGACGATGCCTAACTCCTCGTGAAACTTGATAGGAGTCCCAGAATTCTTGTGGCACGTGGAAAGGGACCCTTGGTCTCCCGCCTCAGCTGGAGAGGCATTCCAATTGCCCTGCCAAGCCTCGAGGAGAATCCCGAGTTGTCCCTCGCAACTAGGCAGGAGTCCTGACGTGGCTGAACAAACACGTGGGTGGAAGGGCCATCCCCGTCGTAACTCGAGAATATACCCCAGGTTCCCGCCGCAACTCGAGAAAAACCATGAGACTTCCCCCTCGATGCGAGATGAGGCCCGATTCCCTGTACTGCGTGCAGAGCAATTCCGTCTTGCACATCACACATGAAAGGAGCCTTGATTTCCTTCATGGCACTCCAGAGAAACCCCAAGAACACTGTTTCAAGAATAGAGGGATCCTGAGGTCACTGTAGCAACACGAAAGAACTCTGTGGACCACAAATCAACTCGAAAAGAGAGGTTAGTCCCTGGATTCGTCTCCAGAGGAATACCACCTTACCACAAGCACCTCAAGAGGAGGCTTCTCTCAGCTCTAGGTATGTGAGAGGGACCCTGAGTTTGCGGCCTCAAGTGGAATGGACACCGCGATGCCCTGACTCGAAATAAGGCCGGATATCCCTGCAGTGACTGGAATGCAGGCTCGTCTTTCATCTCCCAAGACGAAAGGGTGTCTGAATCCCCTGTGGAGACCACAGAGAAAGACCTAGTTCCCCACCTCATCGCGACAGGAGGCCTCAAATCCTTTGAAAATTCCAGAGGTATGCGGAGATCAGTGCCTCCAAAGGAAACGATGCCTGACTCCTCGTGAAACTTCATAGGAGACCCAGGATTCCTGTGGCACGTGGAAAGGGACCCTTGGTCTCCCGTCTCAGCTGGAGAGGCTTCCCAATTGACCTGCAAAGCCTCGAGGAGAATCCCGAGTTGTCCCTCGCAACTAGGCAGGAGTCCTGACGTGGCTGAACAAACACGTGGGTGGAAGGGCCATCCCCGTCGTAACTCGAGAATATACCCCAGGTTCCCGCCGCAACTCGAGAAAAACCATGAGACTTCCCCCTCGCCGCGAGATGAGGCCCGATTCCCCTGCACTGCGTGCAGAGCAATTCCGTGTTGCACATCACACATGAAAGGAGCCTTGATTTCCTTCATGCCACTCCAGAGAAACCCCAAGAACACTGTTTCAAGGCTAGAGGGATCCTGAGGTCACTGTAGCAACACGAAAGAGCTCCGTGGGCCAAAAATCAACTCGAGATGAGAGGTTATTCCCTGGCTTCGACTCCAGAGGAATACCACCTTACCACAAGCACCTCAAGAGGAGGCTTCTCTCAGCTCTAGGTATGTGAGAGGGACCCTGAGTTTGCGGCCTCAAGTGGAATGGACACCGCGATGCCCTGACTCGAAATAAGGCCGGATATCCCTGCAGTGACTTGAATGCAGGCTCGTCTTGCATCTCCCAAGAAGAAAGGATGTCTGAATCCCCTGTGGAGACCACAGAGAAACACCTAGTTCCCCACCTCATCGCGACCGGAGGCCTCACATCCTTTGAAAACTCCAGAGGTACGCAGAGATCAGTGCCTCCAAAGGAGACGATGCCTAACTCCTCGTGAAAATTGATAGAGTCCCAGGATTCTTGTGGCACGTGGAAAGCGACCCTTGGTCTCCCGCCTCAGCTGGAGAGGCGTTCCAATTGCCCTGCCAAGCCTCGAGGAGAATCCCGAGTTGTCCCTCGCAACTAGGCAGGAGTCCTGACGTGGCTGAACAAACACGTGGCTGGAAGGGCCATCCCCGTCGTAACTCGAGAATATACCCCAGGTTCCCGCCGCAACTCGAGAAAAACCATGAGACTTCCCCCTCGATGCGAGATGAGGCCCGATTCCCTGTACTGCGTGCAGAGCAATTCCGTCTTGCACATCACACATGAAAGGAGCCTTGATTTCCTTCATGGCATTCCAGAGAAACCTCAAGAACACTGTTTCAAGGCTAGAGGGATCCTGAGGTCACTGTAGCAACACGAAAGAACTCTGTGGACCAAAAATCAACTCGAAAAGAGAGGTTAGTCCCTGGATTCGTCTCCAGAGGAATACCACCTTACCACAAGCACCTCAAGAGGAGGCTTCTCTCAGCTCTAGGTATGTGAGAGGGACCCTGAGTTTGCGGCCTCAAGTGGAATGGACACCGCGATGCCCTGACTCGAAATAAGGCCGGATATCCCTGCAGTGACTTCAATGCAGGCTCGTCTTGCATCTCCCAGGACGAAAGGATGTCTGAATCCCCTGTGGAAAGCACAGAGAAAGACTTAGTTCCCCACCTCATCGCGACCGATAGCCTCACATCCTTTGAAAACTCCAGAGGTACGCGGAGATCAGTGCCTCCAAAGGAGACGATGCCTGACTCCTCGTGAAACTTGATAGGAGTCCCAGGATTCCTGTGGCACTTGAAAGGGACACTTGGTCTCCCGCCTCAGCTGGAGAGGCGTCCCAATTGCCCTGCCAAGCCTCGAGGAGAATCCAGAGTTGTCCCTCCCAACTAGGCAGGAGTCCTGACGTCGCGGAAGAAACACGTGGGTGGAAGGGCCATCCCTGTCGTAACTCGAGAATATACCCCAGGTTCCCGCCGCAACTCGAGAAAAACCATGAGACTTCCCCCTCGCCGCGAGATGAGGCCCGATTCCCCTGCACTGCGTGCAGAGCAATTCCGTATTGCACATCACACATGAAAGGAGCCTTGATTTCCTTGATGGCACTCCAGAGAAACCCCAAGAACACTGTTTCAAGGCTAGAGGGATCCTGAGGTCACTGTAGCAACACGAAAGAGCTCCGTGGGCCAAAAATCAACTCGAGATGAGAGGTTAGTCCCTGGCTTCGACTCCATAGGAACACCACCTTACCACAAGCACCTCAAGAGGAGGCTACACTCAGCTCTAGGTATGTGAGAGGGACCCTGAGTTTGCGGCCTCAAGTCGAATGGACACCGCGATGCCCTGACTCGAAATAAGGCTGGATATCCCTGCAGTGACTTGAATGCAGGCTCGTGTTGCATCTCCCAAGATGAAAGGATGTCTGAATCCCCTGTGGAGACCACAGAGAAAGACCTAGTTCCCCACCTCATCGCGACCGGAGGCCTCACATCCTTTGAAAACTCCAGAGGTACGCGGAGATCAGTGCCTCCAAAGGAGACGATGCCTGACTCCTCGTGAAACTTGATAGGAGTCCCAGGATTCCTGTGGCACGTGGAAAGGGACCCTTGGTCTGCCGCCTCAGCTGGAGAGGCGTCCCAATTGCCTTGCCAAGCCTCGAGGAGAATCCCGAGTTGTGTCTCGCAACTAGGCAAGAGTCCTGACGTGGCTGAACAAACACGTGTGTGGAAGGGCCATCCACGTCGTAACTCGAGAATATACCCCAGGTTCCCGCCGCAACTCGAGAAAAACCATGAGACTTCCCCCTCGCCGCGAGATGAGGCCCGATTCCCCTGCACTGCGTGCAGAGCAATTCTGTGTTGCACATCACACATGAAAGGAGCCTTGATTTCCTTGATGGCACTCCAGAGAAACCCCAAGAACACTGTTTCAAGGCTAGAGGGATCCTGAGGTCACTGTAGCAACAGGAAAGAGCTCTGTGGACCAAAAATCAACTCGAGATGAGAGGTTAGTCAATGGCTTCGACTCCTGAGGAATACCACCTTACCACAAGCACCTCAAGAGGAGGCTTCTCTCAGCTCTAGGTATGTGAGAGGGACCCTGAGTTTGCGGCCTCAAGTGGAATGGACACCGCGATGCCCTGACTCGAAATAAGGCCGGATATCCCTGCAGTGACTGGAATGCAGGCTCGTCTTGCATCTCCCAAGACAAAAGGGTGTCTGAATCCCCTGTTGAGACCACAGAGAAAGACCTAGTTCCCCACCTCATCGCGACAGGAGGCCTCAAATCCTTTGAAAACTCCAGAGGTATGCGGAGATCAGTGCCTCCAAAGGAGACGATGCCTGACTCCTCGTGAAACTTGATAGGAGACCCAGGATTCCTGTGGCATGTGGAAAGGGACACTTGGTCTCCCGTCTCAGCTGGAGAGGCGTCCCAATTGCCCTGCAAAGCCTCGAGGAGAATCCCGAGTTGTCCCTCGCAACTAGGCAGGAGTCCTGACATGGATGAACACACACGTGTGTGGAAGGGCCATCCCCGTCGTAACTCGAGAATATACCCCAGGTTCCCGCCGCAACTCGAGAAAAACCATGAGACTTCCCCCTCGCCGCGAGATGAGGCCCGATTCCCCTGCACTGCGTGCAGAGCAATTCCGTCTTGCACATCACACATGAAAGGAGCCTTGATTTCCTTGATGGCACTCCAGAGAAACCCCAAGAACACTGTTTCAAGGCTAGAGGGATCCTGAGGTCACTGTAGCAACACGAAAGAGCTCCGTGGGCCAAAAATCAACTCGAGATGAGAGGTTAGTCCCTGGCTTCGACTCCAGAGGAATACCACCTTACCACAAGCACCTCAAGAGGAGGCTTCTCTCAGCTCTAGGTATGTGAGAGGGACCCTGAGTTTGCGGCCTCAAGTGGAATGGACACCGCGATGCCCTGACTCGAAATAAGGCCGGATATCCCTGCAGTGACTTGAATGCAGGCTCGTCTTGCATCTCCCAAGAAGAAAGGATGTCTGAATCCCCTGTGGAGACCACAGAGAAACACCTAGTTCCCCCCCTCATCGCGACCGGAGGCCTCACATCCTTTGAAAACTCCAGAGGTACTCAGAGATCAGTGCCTCCAAAGGAGACGATGCCTAACTCCTCGTGAAACTTGATAGGAGTCCCAGGATTCTTGTGGCACCTGGAAAGGGACCCTGGGTCTCCCGCCTCAGCTGGAGAGGCGTTCCAATTGCCCTGCCAAGCCTCGAGGAGAATCCCGAGTTGTCCCTCGCAACTAGGCAGGAGTCCTGACGTGGCTGAACAAACACGTGGGTGGAAGGGCCATCCCCGTCGTAACTCGAGAATATACCCCAGGTTCCCGCCGCAACTCGAGAAAAACCATGAGACTTCCCCGTCGATGCGAGATGAGGCACGATTCCCCTGTACTGCGTGCAGAGCAATTCCGTCTTGCACATCACACATGAAAGGAGCCTTGATTTCCTTGATGGCACTCCAGAGAAACCCCAAGAACACTGTTTCAAGGCTAGAGGGACCCTGAGGTCACTGTAGCAACACGAAAGAACTCTGTGGACCACAAATCAACTCGAAAAGAGAGGTTAGTCCCTGGATTCGTCTCCAGAGGAATACCACCTTACCACAAGCACCTCAAGAGGAGGCTTCTCTCAGCTCTAGGTATGTGAGAGGGACCCTGAGTTTGCGGCCTCAAGTGGAATGGAGACCGCGATGCCCTGACTCGAAATAAGGCCGGATATCCCTGCAGTGACTTCAATGCAGGCTCGTCATGCATCTCCCAGGACGAAAGGATGTCTGAATCCCCTGTGGAAAGCAAAGAGAAAGACGTAGTTCCCCACCTCATCGCGACCGATAGCCTCACATCCTTTGAAAACTCCAGAGGTACGCGGAGATCAGTGCCTCCAAAGGAGACGACGCCTGACTCCTCGTGAAACTTGATAGGAGTCCCAGGATTCCTGTGGCACTTGGAAAGGGACACTTGGTCTCCCGCCTCAGCTGGAGAGGCATCCCAATTGCCCTGCCAAGCCTCGAGGAGAATCCCGAGTTGTCCCTCGCAACTAGGCAGGAGTCCTGACGTGGCTGAACAAACACGTGGGTGGAAGGGCCATGCCCGTCGTAACTCGAGAATATACCCTAGGTTCCCGCCGCAACTCGAGAAAAACCATGAGACTTCCCCCTCGCCGCGAGATGAGGCCCGATTCCCCTGCACTGCGTGCAGAGCAATTCCGTGTTGCACATCACACATGAAAGGAGCCTTGATTTCCTTGATGGCACTCCAGAGAAACCCCAAGAACACTGTTTCAAGGCTAGAGGGATCCTGAGGTCACTGTAGCAACACGAAAGAGCTCCGTGGGCCAAAAATCAACTCGAGATGAGAGGTTAGTCCCTGGCTTCGACTCCAGAGGAATACCACCTTACCACAAGCACCTCAAGAGGAGGCTTCTCTCAGCTCTAGGTATGTGAGAGGGATCCTGAGTTTGCGGCCTCAAGTGGAATGGACACCGCGATTCCCTGACTCGAAATAAGGCCGGATATCCCTGCAGTGACTTGAATGCAGGCTCGTCTTGCATCTCCCAAGAAGAAAGGATGTCTGAATCCCCTGTGGAGACCACAGAGAAAGACCTAGTTCCCCACCTCATGGCGACCGGAGGCCTCACATCCTTTGAAAACTCCAGAGGTACGCGGAGATCAGTGCCTCCAAAGGAGACGATGCCTGACTCCTCGTGAAACTTGATAGGAGTCCCAGGATTCTTGTGGCACGTGGAAAGGGACCCTTGGTCTCCCGCCTCAGCTGGAGAGGCGTCCCAATTGCCCTGCCAAGCCTCGAGGAGAATCCCGAGTTGTCCCTCGCAACTAGGCAGGAGTCCTGACATGGCTGAACAAACACGTGGGTGGAAGGGCCATCCCCGTCGTAACTCGAGAATATACCCCAGGTACCCGCCACAACTCGAGAAAAACCATGAGACTTCCCCCTCGCCGCGAGATGAGGCCCGAATCCCCTGTACTGCGTGCAGAGCAATTCCGTCTTGCACATCACACATGAAAGGAGCCTTGATTTCCATGATGGCACTCCAGAGAAACCCCAAGAACACTGTTTCAAGGATAGAGGGATCCTGAGGTCACTGTAGCAACACGAAAGAACTCTGTGGACCAAAAGTCAACTCGAAAAGAGAGGTTAGTCCCTGGATTCGTCTCCAGAGGAATACCACCTTACCACAAGCACCTCAAAAGGAGGCTTCTCTCAGCTCTAGGTATGTGAGAGGGACCCTGAGTTTGCGGCCTCAAGTGGAATGGACACCGCGATGCACTGACTCGAAATAAGGCCGGATATCCCTGCAGTGACTTGAATGCAGGCTCGTCTTGCATCTCCCATGAAGAAAGGATGTCTGAATCCCCTGTGGAGACCACAGAGAAAGACCTAGTTCCCCACCTCATCGCGACCGGAGGCCTCACATCCTTTGAAAATTCCAGAGGTACGCGGAGATCAGTGCCTCCAAAGGAGACGATGCCTGACTCCTTGTGAAACTTGATAGGAGTCCCAGGATTCTTGTGGCACGTGGAAAGGGACACTTGGTCTCCCGCCTCAGCTGGAGAGGCGTCCCAATTGCCCTGCCAAGCCTCGAGGAGAATCCCGAGTTGTCCCTCGCAACTAGGCAGGAGTCCTGACGTCGCTGAAGAAACACGTGGGTGGAAGGGCCATCCCCGTCGTAACTCGAGAATATACCCCAGGTTCCCGCCGCAACTCGAGAAAAACCATGAGACTTCCCCCTCGCCGCGAGATGAGGCCCGATTCCCCTGCACTGCGTGCAGAGCAATTCCGTCTTGCACATCACACATGAAGGAGCCTTGATTTCCTTCATGGCACTCCAGAGAAACCCCAAGAACACTGTTTCAAGGCTAGAGGGATCCTGAGGTCACTGTAGCAACACGAAAGAGCTCCGTGGGCCAAAAATCAACTCGAGATGAGAGGTTAGTCCCTGGCTTCGACTCCAGAGGAATACCACCTTACCACAAGCACCTCAAGAGGAGGCTTCTCTCAGCTCTAGGTATGTGAGAGGTACCCTGAGTTTGCGGCCTCAAGTGGAATGGACACCGCGATGCCCTGACTCGAAATAAGGCCGGATATTCCTGCAGTGACTGGAATGCAGGCTCGCCTTGCATCTCCCAAGATGAAAGGATGTCTGAATCCCCTGTGGAGACCACAGAGAAAGACCTAGTTCCCCACCTCATCGCGACCGGAGGCCTCACATCCTTTGAAAACTCCCGAGGTATGCGGAGATCAGTGCCTCCAAAGGAGACGATGCCTGACTCCTCGTGAAACTTGATAGGAGACCCAGGATTCCTGTGGCACGTGGAAAGGGACCCTTGGTCTCGCGTCTCAGCTGGAGAGGCGTCCCAATTGCCCTGCAAAGCCTCGAGGAGAATCCCGAGTTGTCCCTCGCAACTAGGCAGGAGTCCTAACCTCGCTGAAGAAACACGTGGGTGGAAGGGCCATCCCCGTCGTAACTCGAGAATATACCCCAGGTTCCCGCCGCAACTCGAGAAAAACCATGAGACTTCCTCCTCGCCGCGAGATGAGGCCCGATTCCCCTGCACTGCGTGCAGAGCTATTCTGTGTTGCACATCACACATGAAAGGAGCCTTGATTTCCTTCATGGCACTCCAGAGAAACCCCAAGAACACTGTTTCAAGGCTAGAGGGATCCTGAGGTCACTGTAGCAACACGAAAGAGCTCCGTGGACCAAGAATCAACTCGAGATGAGAGGTTAGTCCCTGGCTTCGACTCCAGAGGAATACCAATTTACCACAAGCACCTCAAGAGGAGGCTTCTCTCAGCTCTAGGTATGTGAGAGGGATCCTGAGTTTGCGGCCTCAAGTGGAATGGACACCGCGATGCCCTGACTCGAAATAAGGCCGGATATCCCTGCAGTGACTTCAATGCAGGCTCGTCTTGCATCTCCCAGGACGAAAGGATGTCTGAATCCCCTGTGGAAAGCACAGAGAAAGATTTAGTTCCCCACCTCATCGCGACCGATAGCCTCACATCCTTTGAAAACTCCAGAGGTACGCGGAGATCAGTGCCTCCAAAGGAGACGACGCCTGACTCCTCGTGAAACTTGATAGGAGTCCCAGGATTCCTGTGGCACTTGGAAAGGGACACTTGGTCTCCCGCCTCAGCTGGAGAGGCGTCCCAATTGCCCTGCCAAGCCTCGAGGAGAATCCAGAGTTGTCCCTCGCAACTAGGCAGGAGTCCTGACGTGGCTGAACAAACACGTGGGTGGAAGGGCCATCCCCGTCGTAACTCGAGAATATACCCTAGGTTCCCGCCGCAACTCTAGAAAAACCATGAGACTTCCCCCTCGCCGCGAGATGAGGCCCGATTCCCCTGCACTGCGTGCAGAGCAATTCCGTGTTGCACATCACACATGAAAGGAGCCTTGATTTCCTTGATGGCACTCCAGAGAAACCCCAAGAACACTGTTTCAAGGCTAGAGGGATCCTGAGGTCACTGTAGCAACATGAAAGAGCTCCGTGGGCCAAAAATCAACTCGAGATGAGAGGTTAGTCCCTGGCTTCGACTCCAGAGGAATACCACCTTACCACAAGCACCTCAAGAGGAGGCTTCTCTCAGCTCTAGGTATGTGAGAGGGATCCTGAGTTTGCGGCCTCAAGTGGAATGGACACCGCGATTCCCTGACTCGAAATAAGGCCGGATATCCCTGCAGTGACTTGAATGCAGGCTCGTCTTGCATCTCCCAAGAAGAAAGGATGTCTGAATCCCCTGTGGAGACCACAGAGAAAGACCTAGTTCCCCACCTCATCGCGACCGCAGGCCTCACATCCTTTGAAAACTCCAGAGGTACGCGGAGATCAGTGCCTCCAAAGGAGACGATGCCTGACTCCTCGTGAAACTTGATAGGAGTCCCAGGATTCTTGTGGCACGTGGAAAGGGACCCTTGGTCTCCCGCCTCAGCTGGAGAGGCGTTCCAATTGCCCTGCCAAGCCTCGAGGAGAATCCAGAGTTGTCCCTCGCAACTAGGCAGGAGTCCTGACATGGCTGAACAAACACGTGGGTGGAAGGGCCATCCCCGTCGTAACTCGAGAATATACCCCAGGTACCCGCCACAACTCGAGAAAAACCATGAGACTTCCCCCTCGCCGCGAGATGAGGCCCGATTCCCCTGTACTGCGTGCAGAGCAATTCCGTCTTGCACATCACACATGAAAGGAGCCTTGATTTCCATGATGGCACTCCAGAGAAACCCCAAGAACACTGTTTCAAGGATAGAGGGATCCTGAGGTCACTGTAGCAACACGAAAGAACTCCGTGGACCAAAAATCAACTCGAAAAGAGAGGTTAGTCCCTGGATTCGTCTCCAGAGGAATACCACCTTACCACAAGCACCTCAAAAGGAGGCTTCTCTCAGCTCTAGGTATGTGAGAGGGACCCTGAGTTTGCGGCCTCAAGTGGAATGGACACCGCGATGCCCTGACTCGAAATAAGGCCGGATATCCCTGCAGTGACTTGAATGCAGGCTCGTCTTGCATCTCCCATGAAGAAAGGATGTCTGAATCCCCTGTGGAGACCACAGAGAAAGACCTAGTTCAACACCTCATCGCGACCGGAGGCCTCACATCCTTTGAAAATTCCAGAGGTACGCGGAGATCAGTGCCTCCAAAGGAGACGATGCCTGACTCCTTGTGAAACTTGATAGGAATCCCAGGATTCTTGTGGCACGTGGAAAGGGACACTTGGTCTCCCGCCTCAGCTGGAGAGGCGTCCCAATTGCCCTGCCAAGCCTCGAGGAGAATCCCGAGTTGTCCCTCGCAACTAGGCAGGAGTCCTGACGTGGCTGAAGAAACACGTGGGTGGAAGGGCCATCCCCGTCGTAACTCGAGAATATACCCCAGGTTCCCGCCGCAACTCGAGAAAAACCATGAGACTTCCCCCTCGCCGCGAGATGAGGCCCGAATCCCCTGCACTGCGTGCAGAGCAATTCCGTCTTGCACATCACACATGAAAGGAGCCTTGATTTCCTTCATGGCACTCCAGAGAAACCCCAAGAACACTGTTTCAAGGCTAGAGGGATCCTGAGGTCACTGTAGCAACACGAAAGAGCTCCGTGGGCCAAAAATCAACTCGAGATGAGAGGTTAGTCCCTGGCTTCGACTCCAGAGGAATACCACCTTACCACAAGCACCTCAAGAGGAGGCTTCTCTCAGCTCTAGGTATGTGAGAGGTACCCTGAGTTTGCGGCCTCAAGTGGAATGGACACCGCGATGCCCTGACTCGAAATAAGGCCGGATATTCCTGCAGTGACTGGAATGCAGGCTCGCCTTGCATCTCCCAATACGAAAGGATGTCTGAATCCCCTGTGGAGACCACAGAGAAAGACCTAGTTCCCCACCTCATCGCGACCGGAGGCCTCACATCCTTTGAAAACTCCACAGGTACGCGGAGATCAGTGCCTCCAAAGGAGACGATGCCTGACTCCTCGTGAAACTTGATAGGAGACCCAGGATTCTTGTGGCACGTGGAAAGGGACCCTTGGTCTCGCGTCTCAGCTGGAGAGGCGTCCCAATTGCCCTGCAAAGCCTCGAGGAGAATCCCGAGTTGTCCCTCGCAACTAGGCAGGAGTCCTAACCTCGCTGAAGAAACACGTGGGTGGAAGGGCCATCCCCGTCGTAACTCGAGAATATACCCCAGGTTCCCGCCGCAACTCGAGAAAAACCATGAGACTTCCCCCTCGCCGCGAGATGAGGCCCGATTCCCCTGCACTGCGTGCAGAGCTATTCTGTGTTGCACATCACACATGAAAGGAGCCTTGATTTCCTTCATGGCACTCCAGAGAAACCCCAAGAACACTGTTTCAAGGCTAGAGGGATCCTGAGGTCACTGTAGCAACACGAAAGAGCTCCGTGGACCAAGAATCAACTCGAGATGAGAGGTTAGTCCCTGGCTTCGACTCCTGAGGAATACCAACTTACCACAAGCACCTCAAGAGGAGGCTTCTCTCAGCTCTAGGTATGTGAGAGGGATCCTGAGTTTGCGGCCTCAAGGGGAAAGATCACCGCGATGCCCTGACTCGAAATAAGGCCGGATATCCCTGCAGTGACTTGAATGCAGGCTCGTCTTGCATCTCCCAAGAAGAAAGGATGTCTGAATCCCCTGTGGAGACCACAGAGAAACACCTAATTCCCCACCTCATCGCGACCGGAGGCCTCACATCCTTTGAAAACTCCAGAGGTACGCGGAGATCAGTGCCTCCAAAGGAGACGATGCCTGACTCCTCGTGAAACTTGATAGGAGTCCCAGGATTCCTGTGGCACGTGGAAAGGGACCCTTGGTCTCCCGCCTCAGCTGGAGAGGCGTTCCAATTGCCCTGCCAAGCCTCGAGGAGAATCCCGAGTTGTCCCTCGCAACTAGGCAGGAGTCCTGACGTGGCTGAACAAACACGTGGGTGGAAGGGCCATCCCCGTCGTAACTCGAGAATATACCCCAGGTTCCCGCCGCAACTCGAGAAAAACCATGAGACTTCCCCCTCGATGCGAGATGAGGCCCGATTCCCCTGTACTGCGTGCAGAGCAATTCCGTCTTGCACATCACACATGAAAGGAGCCTTGATTTCCTTGATGGCACTCCAGAGAAACCCCAAGAACACTGTTTCAAGGATACAGGGATCCTGAGGTCACTGTAGCAACACGAAAGAACTCTGTGGACCAAAAATCAACTCGAAAAGAGAGGTTAGTCCCTGGATTCGTCTCCAGAGGAATACCACCTTACCACAAGCACCTCAAGAGGAGGCTTCTCTCAGCTCTAGGTATGTGAGAGGGACCCTGAGTTTGCGGCCTCAAGTGGAATGGACACCGCGATGCCCTGACTCGAAATAAGGCCGGATATCCCTGCAGTGACTTCAATGCAGGCTCGTCTTGCATCTCCCAGGACGAAAGGATGTCTGAATCCCCTGTGGAAAGCACAGAGAAAGACTTAGTTCCCCACCTCATCGCGACCGATAGCCTCACATCCTTTGAAAACTCCAGAGGTACGCGGAGATCAGTGCCTCCAAAGGAGACGATGCCTGACTCCTCGTGAAACTTGATAGGAGTCCCAGGACTCCTGTGGCACTTGGAAAGGGACACTTGGTCTCCCGCCTCAGCTGGAGAGGCGTCCCAATTGCCCTGCCAAGCCTCGAGGAGAATCCCGAGTTGTCCCTCGCAACTAGGCAGGAGTCCTGACGTCGCTGAAGAAACACGTGGGTGGAAGGGCCATCCCCGTCGTAACTCGAGAATATACCCCAGGTTCCCGCCGCAACTCGAGAAAAACCATGAGACTTCCCCCTTGCCGCGAGATGAGGCCCGATTCCCCTGCACTGCGTGCAGAGCAATTCTGTGTTGCACATCACACATGAAAGGAGCCTTGATTTCCTTGATGGCACTCCAGAGAAACCCCAAGAACACTGTTTCAAGGCTAGAGGGATCCTGAGGTCACTGTAGCAACATGAAAGAGCTCTGTGGACCAAAAATCAACTCGAGATGAGAGGTTAGTCCCTGGCTTCGACTCCAGAGGAATACCACCTTACCACAAGCACCTCAAGAGGAGGCTTCTCTCAGCTCTAGGTATGTAAGAGGGACCCTGAGTTTGCGGCCTCAAGTGGAATGGACACCGCGATGCCCTGACTCGAAATAAGGCCGGATATCCCTGCAGTGACTGGAATGCAGGCTCGTCTTGCATCTCCCAAGATGAAAGGGTGTCTGAATCCCCTGTGGAGACCACAGAGAAAGACCTAGTTCCCCACCTCATCGCGACAGGAGGCCTCAAATCCTTTGAAACTCCAGAGGTATGCGGAGATCAGTGCCTCCAAAGGAGACGATGCCTGACTCCTCGTGAAACTTGATAGGAGACCCAGGATTCCTGTGGCACGTGGAAAGGGACACTTGGTCTCCCGTCTCAGCTGGAGAGGCGTCCCAATTGCCCTGCCAAGCCTCGAGGAGAATCCAGAGTTTTCCCTCGCAACTAGGCAGGAGTCCTGAAGTCGCTGAAGAAACACGTGGGTGGAAGGGCCATCCCCGTCGTAACTCGAGAATATACCCCAGGTTCCCGCCGCAACTCGAGAAAAACCATGAGACTTCCCCCTCGCCGCGAGATGAGGCCCGATTCCCCTGCACTGCGTGCAGAGCAATTCCGTCTTGCACATCACACATGAAAGGAGCCTTGATTTCCTTCATGGCACTCCAGAGAAACCCCAAGAACACTGTTTCAAGGCTAGAGGGATCCTGAGGTCACTGTAGCAACACGAAAGAGCTCCGTGGGCCAAAAATCAAATCGAGATGAGAGGTTAGTCCCTGGCTTCGAATCCAGAGGAACACCACCTTACCACAAGCACCTCAAGAGGAGGCTACACTCAGCTCTAGGTATGTGAGAGGGACCCTGAGTTTGCGGCCTCAAGTGGAATGGACACCGCGATGCCCTGACGCGAAATAAGGCTGGATATCCCTGCAGTGACTTGAATGCAGGCTCGTCTTGCATCTCCCAAGATGAAAGGATGTCTGAATCCCCTGTGGAGACCACAGAGAAAGACCTAGTTCCCCACCTCATCGCGACCGGAGGCCTCACATCCTTTGAAAACTCCAGAGGTACGCGGAGATCAGTGCCTCCAAAGGAGACGATGCCTGACTCCTCGTGAAACTTGATAGGAGTCCCAGGATTCCTGTGGCACGTGGAAAGGGACCCTTGGTCTCCCGCCTCAGCTGGAGAGGCGTCCCAATTGCCTTGCCAAGCCTCGAGGAGAATCCCGAGTTGTGTCTTGCAACTAGGCAAGAGTCCTGACGTGGCTGAACAAACACGTGTGTGGAAGGGCCATCCCCGTCGTAACTCGAGAATATACCCCAGGTTCCCGCCGCAACTCGAGAAAAACCATGAGACTTCCCCCTCGATGCGAGATGAGGCCCGATTCCCCTGTACTGCGTGCAGAGCAATTCCGTCTTGCACATCACACATGAAAGGAGCCTTGATTTCCTTGATGGCACTCCAGAGAAACCCCAAGAACACTGTTTCAAGGATAGAGGGATCCTGAGGTCACTGTAGCAACACGAAAGAACTCTGTGGACCAAAAATCAACTCGAAAAGAGAGGTTAGTCCCTGGATTCGTCTCCAGAGGAATACCACCTTACCACAAGCACCTCAAGAGGAGGCTTCTCTCAGCTCTAGGTATGTGAGAGGGACCCTGAGTTTGCGGCCTCAAGTGGAATGGACACCGCGATGCCCTGACTCGAAATAAGGCCGGATATCCCTGCAGTGACTTCAATGCAGGCTCGTCTTGCATCTCCCAGGACGAAAGGATGTCTGAATCCCCTGTGGAAAGCACAGAGAAAGACTTAGTTCCCCACCTCATCGCGACCGATAGCCTCACATCCTTTGAAAACTCCAGAGGTACGCGGAGATCAGTGCCTCCAAAGGAGACGATGCCTGACTCCTCGTGAAACTTGATAGGAGTCCCAGGATTCCTGTGGCACTTGGAAAGGGACACTTGGTCTCCCGCCTCAGCTTGAGAGGCGTCCCAATTGCCCTGCCAAGCCTCGAGGAGAATCCCGAGTTGTCCCTCGCAACTAGGCAGGAGTCCTGACGTCGCTGAAGAAACACGTGGGTGGAAGGGCCATCCCCGTCGTAACTCGAGAATATACCCCAGGTTCCCGCCGCAACTCGAGAAAAACCATGAGACTTCCCCCTCGCCGCGAGATGAGGCCCGATTCCCCTGCACTGCGTGCAGAGCAATTCCGTCTTGCACATCACACATGAAAGGAGCCTTGATTTCCTTCATGGCACTCCAGAGAAACCCCAAGAACACTGTTTCAAGGCTAGAGGGATCCTGAGGTCACTGTAGCAACACGAAAGAGCTCCGTGGGCCAAAAATCAAATCGAGATGAGAGGTTAGTCCCTGGCTTCGACTCCAGAGGAACACCACCTTACCACAAGCACCTCAAGAGGAGGCTACACTCAGCTCTAGGTATGTGAGAGGGACCCTGAGTTTGCGGCCTCAAGTGGAATGGACACCGCGATGCCCTGACGCGAAATAAGGCTGGATATCCCTGCAGTGACTTGAATGCAGGCTCGTCTTGCATTTCCCAAGATGAAAGGATGTCTGAATCCCCTGTGGAGACCACAGAGAAAGACCTAGTTCCCCACCTCATCGCGACCGGAGGCCTCACATCCTTTGAAAACTCCAGAGGTACGCGGAGATCAGTGCCTCCAAAGGAGACGATGCCTGACTCCTCGTGAAACTTAATAGGAGACCCAGGATTCCTGTGGCACGTGGAAAGGGACCCTTGGTCTCCCGCCTCAGCTGGAGAGGCGTCCCAATAGCCTTGCCAAGCCTCGAGGAGAATCCCGAGTTGTGTCTCGCAACTAGGCAAGAGTCCTGACGTGGCTGAACAAACACGTGTGTGGAAGGGCCATCCCCGTCGTAACTCGAGAATATACCCCAGGTTCCCGCCGCAACTCGAGAAAAACCATGAGACTTCCCCCTCTCCGCGAGATGAGGCCCGATTCCCCTGCACTGCGTGCAGAGCAATTCTGTGTTGCACATCACACATGAAAGGAGCCTTGATTTCCTTGATGGCACTCCAGAGAAACCCCAAGAACACTGTTTCAAGGCTAGAGGGATCCTGAGGTCACTGTAGCAACATGAAAGAGCTCTGTGGACCAAAAATCAACTCGAGATGAGAGGTTAGTCCCTGGCTTCGACTCCAGAGGAATACCACCTTACCACAAGCACCTCAAGAGGAGGCTTCTCTCAGCTCTAGGTATGTGAGAGGGACCCTGAGTTTGCGGCCTCAAGTGGAATGGACACCGCGATGCCCTGACTCGAAATAAGGCCGGATATCCCTGCAGTGACTGGAATGCAGGCTCGTCTAGCATCTCCCAAGATGAAAGGGTGTCTGAATCCCCTGTGGAGACCACAGAGAAAGACCTAGTTCCCCACCTCATCGCGACAGGAGGCCTCAAATCCTTTGAAACTCCAGAGGTATGCGGAGATCAGTGCCTCCAAAGGAGACGATGCCTGACTCCTCGTGAAACTTGATAGGAGACCCAGGATTCCTGTGGCACGTGGAAAGGGACACTTGGTCTCCCGTCTCAGCTGGAGAGGCGTCCCAATTGCCCTGCCAAGCCTCGAGGAGAATCCCGAGTTGTGTCTCGCAACTACGCAGGAGTCCTGACGTCGCTGAAGAAACACGTGGGTGGAAGGGCCATCCCCGTCGTAACTCGAGAATATACCCCAGGTTCCCGCCGCAACTCGAGAAAAACCATGAGACTTCCCCCTCGCCGCGAGATGAGGCCCGATTCCCCTGCACTGCGTGCAGAGCAATTCCGTCTTGCACATCACACATGAAAGGAGCCTTGATTTCCTTCATGGCACTCCAGAGAAACCCCAAGAACACTGTTTCAAGGATAGAGGGATCCTGAGGTCACTGTAGCAACACGAAAGAGCTCCGTGGGCCAAAAATCAAATCGAGATGAGAGGTTAGTCCCTGGCTTCGACTCCAGAGGAACACCACCTTACCACAAGCACCTCAAGAGGAGGCTACACTCAGCTCTAGGTATTTGAGAGGGACCCTGAGTTTGCGGGCTCAAGTGGAATGGACACCGCGATGCCCTGACGCGAAATAAGGCTGGATATCCCTGCAGTGACGTGAATGCAGGCTCGTCTTGCATCTCCCAAGATGAAAGGATGTCTGAATCCCCTGTGGAGACCACAGAGAAAGACCTAGTTCCCCACCTCATCGCGACCGGAGGCCTCACATCCTTTGAAAACTCCAGAGGTACGCGGAGATCAGTGCCTCCAAAGGAGACGATGCCTGACTCCTCGTGAAACTTGATAGGAGTCCCAGGATTCCTGTGGCACGTGGAAAGGGACCCTTGGTCTCCCGCCTCAGCTGGAGAGGCGTCCCAATTGCCTTGCCAAGCCTCGAGGAGAATCCCGAGTTGTGTCTCGCAACTAGGCAAGAGTCCTGACGTGGCTGAACAAACACGTGTGTGGAAGGGCCATCCCCGTCGTAACTCGAGAATATACCCCAGGTTCCCGCCGCAACTCGAGAAAAACCATGAGACTTCCCCCTCGCCGCGAGATGAGGCCCGATTCCCCTGCACTGCGTGCAGAGCAATTCTGTGTTGCACATCACACATGAAAGGAGCCTTGATTTCCTTGATGGCACTCCAGAGAAACCCCAAGAACACTGTTTCAAGGCTAGAGGGATCCTGAGGTCACTGTAGCAACATGAAAGAGCTCTGTGGACCAAAAATCAACTCGAGATGAGAGGTTAGTCCCTGGCTTCGACTCCAGAGGAATACCACCTTACCACAAGCACCTCAAGAGGAGGCTTCTCTCAGCTCTAGGTATGTGAGAGGGACCCTGAGTTTGCGGCCTCAAGTGGAATGGACACCGCGATGCCCTGACTCGAAATAAGGCCGGATATCCCTGCAGTGACTGGAATGCAGGCTCGTCTTGCATCTCCCAAGATGAAAGGGTGTCTGAATCCCCTGTGGAGACCACAGAGAAAGACCTAGTTCCCAACCTCATCGCGACAGGAGGCCTCAAATCCTTTGAAAACTCCAGAGGTATGCGGAGATCAGTGCCTCCAAAGGAGACGATGCCTGACTCCTCGTGAAACTTGATAGGAGACCCAGGATTCCTGTGGCACGTGGAAAGGGACACTTGGTCTCCCGTCTCAGCTGGAGAGGCGTCCAAATTGCCCTGCAAAGCCTCGAGGAGAATCCCGAGTTGTCCCTCGCAACTAGGCAGGAGTCCTGACATGGCTGAACACACACGTGTGTGGAAGGGCCATCCCCGTCGTAACTCGAGAATATACCCCAGGTTCCCGCCGCAACTCGAGAAAAACCATGAGACTTTCCCCTCGCCGCGAGATGAGGCCCGATTCCCCTGCACTGCGTGCAGAGCAATTCCGTCTTGCACATCACACATGAAAGGAGCCTTGATTTCCTTCATGGCACTCCAGAGAAACCCCAAGAACACTGTTTCAAGGATAGAGGGATCCTGAGGTCACTGTAGCAACACGAAAGAGCTCCGTGGGCCAAAAATCAACTCGAGATGAGAGGTTAGTCCCTGGCTTCGACTCCAGAGGAATACCACCTTACCACAAGCACCTCAAGAGGAGGCTTCTCTCAGCTCTAGGTATGTGAGAGGGACCCTGAGTTTGCGGCCTCAAGTGGAATGGACACCGCGATGCCCTGACTCGAAATAAGGCCGGATATCCCTGCAGTGACTTGAATGCAGGCTCGTCTTGCATCTCCCAAGAAGAAAGGATGTCTGAATCCCCTGTGGAGACCACAGAGAAACACCTAGTTCCCCACCTCATCGCGACCGGAGGCCTCACATCCTTTGAAAACACCAGAGGTACGCAGAGATCAGTGCCTCCAAAGGAGACGATGCCTAACTCCTCGTGAAACTTGATAGGAGTCCCAGAATTCTTGTGGCACGTGGAAAGGGACCCTTGGTCTCCCGCCTCAGCTGGAGAGGCATTCCAATTGCCCTGCCAAGCCTCGAGGAGAATCCCGAGTTGTCCCTCGCAACTAGGCAGGAGTCCTGACGTGGCTGAACAAACACGTGGGTGGAAGGGCCATCCCCGTCGTAACTCGAGAATATACCCCAGGTTCCCGCCGCAACTCGAGAAAAACCATGAGACTTCCCCCTCGATGCGAGATGAGGCCCGATTCCCTGTACTGCGTGCAGAGCAATTCCGTCTTGCACATCACACATGAAAGGAGCCTTGATTTCCTTCATGGCACTCCAGAGAAACCCCAAGAACACTGTTTCAAGAATAGAGGGATCCTGAGGTCACTGTAGCAACACGAAAGAACTCTGTGGACCACAAATCAACTCGAAAAGAGAGGTTAGTCCCTGGATTCGTCTCCAGAGGAATACCACCTTACCACAAGCACCTCAAGAGGAGGCTTCTCTCAGCTCTAGGTATGTGAGAGGGACCCTGAGTTTGCGGCCTCAAGTGGAATGGACACCGCGATGCCCTGACTCGAAATAAGGCCGGATATCCCTGCAGTGACTGGAATGCAGGCTCGTCTTTCATCTCCCAAGACGAAAGGGTGTCTGAATCCCCTGTGGAGACCACAGAGAAAGACCTAGTTCCCCACCTCATCGCGACAGGAGGCCTCAAATCCTTTGAAAATTCCAGAGGTATGCGGAGATCAGTGCCTCCAAAGGAAACGATGCCTGACTCCTCGTGAAACTTCATAGGAGACCCAGGATTCCTGTGGCACGTGGAAAGGGACCCTTGGTCTCCCGTCTCAGCTGGAGAGGCTTCCCAATTGACCTGCAAAGCCTCGAGGAGAATCCCGAGTTGTCCCTCGCAACTAGGCAGGAGTCCTGACGTGGCTGAACAAACACGTGGGTGGAAGGGCCATCCCCGTCGTAACTCGAGAATATACCCCAGGTTCCCGCCGCAACTCGAGAAAAACCATGAGACTTCCCCCTCGCCGCGAGATGAGGCCCGATTCCCCTGCACTGCGTGCAGAGCAATTCCGTGTTGCACATCACACATGAAAGGAGCCTTGATTTCCTTCATGCCACTCCAGAGAAACCCCAAGAACACTGTTTCAAGGCTAGAGGGATCCTGAGGTCACTGTAGCAACACGAAAGAGCTCCGTGGGCCAAAAATCAACTCGAGATGAGAGGTTATTCCCTGGCTTCGACTCCAGAGGAATACCACCTTACCACAAGCACCTCAAGAGGAGGCTTCTCTCAGCTCTAGGTATGTGAGAGGGACCCTGAGTTTGCGGCCTCAAGTGGAATGGACACCGCGATGCCCTGACTCGAAATAAGGCCGGATATCCCTGCAGTGACTTGAATGCAGGCTCGTCTTGCATCTCCCAAGAAGAAAGGATGTCTGAATCCCCTGTGGAGACCACAGAGAAACACCTAGTTCCCCACCTCATCGCGACCGGAGGCCTCACATCCTTTGAAAACTCCAGAGGTACGCAGAGATCAGTGCCTCCAAAGGAGACGATGCCTAACTCCTCGTGAAAATTGATAGAGTCCCAGGATTCTTGTGGCACGTGGAAAGGGACCCTTGGTCTCCCGCCTCAGCTGGAGAGGCGTTCCAATTGCCCTGCCAAGCCTCGAGGAGAATCCCGAGTTGTCCCTCGCAACTAGGCAGGAGTCCTGACGTGGCTGAACAAACACGTGGCTGGAAGGGCCATCCCCGTCGTAACTCGAGAATATACCCCAGGTTCCCGCCGCAACTCGAGAAAAACCATGAGACTTCCCCCTCGATGCGAGATGAGGCCCGATTCCCTGTACTGCGTGCAGAGCAATTCCGTCTTGCACATCACACATGAAAGGAGCCTTGATTTCCTTCATGGCACTCCAGAGAAACCTCAAGAACACTGTTTCAAGGCTAGAGGGATCCTGAGGTCACTGTAGCAACACGAAAGAACTCTGTGGACCAAAAATCAACTCGAAAAGAGAGGTTAGTCCCTGGATTCGTCTCCAGAGGAATACCACCTTACCACAAGCACCTCAAGAGGAGGCTTCTCTCAGCTCTAGGTATGTGAGAGGGACCCTGAGTTTGCGGCCTCAAGTGGAATGGACACCGCGATGCCCTGACTCGAAATAAGGCCGGATATCCCTGCAGTGACTTCAATGCAGGCTCGTCTTGCATCTCCCAGGACGAAAGGATGTCTGAATCCCCTGTGGAAAGCACAGAGAAAGACTTAGTTCCCCACCTCATCGCGACCGATAGCCTCACATCCTTTGAAAACTCCAGAGGTACGCGGAGATCAGTGCCTCCAAAGGAGACGATGCCTGACTCCTCGTGAAACTTGATAGGAGTCCCAGGATTCCTGTGGCACTTGAAAGGGACACTTGGTCTCCCGCCTCAGCTGGAGAGGCGTCCCAATTGCCCTGCCAAGCCTCGAGGAGAATCCAGAGTTGTCCCTCCCAACTAGGCAGGAGTCCTGACGTCGCGGAAGAAACACGTGGGTGGAAGGGCCATCCCTGTCGTAACTCGAGAATATACCCCAGGTTCCCGCCGCAACTCGAGAAAAACCATGAGACTTCCCCCTCGCCGCGAGATGAGGCCCGATTCCCCTGCACTGCGTGCAGAGCAATTCCGTATTGCACATCACACATGAAAGGAGCCTTGATTTCCTTGATGGCACTCCAGAGAAACCCCAAGAACACTGTTTCAAGGCTAGAGGGATCCTGAGGTCACTGTAGCAACACGAAAGAGCTCCGTGGGCCAAAAATCAACTCGAGATGAGAGGTTAGTCCCTGGCTTCGACTCCATAGGAACACCACCTTACCACAAGCACCTCAAGAGGAGGCTACACTCAGCTCTAGGTATGTGAGAGGGACCCTGAGTTTGCGGCCTCAAGTCGAATGGACACCGCGATGCCCTGACTCGAAATAAGGCTGGATATCCCTGCAGTGACTTGAATGCAGGCTCGTGTTGCATCTCCCAAGATGAAAGGATGTCTGAATCCCCTGTGGAGACCACAGAGAAAGACCTAGTTCCCCACCTCATCGCGACCGGAGGCCTCACATCCTTTGAAAACTCCAGAGGTACGCGGAGATCAGTGCCTCCAAAGGAGACGATGCCTGACTCCTCGTGAAACTTGATAGGAGTCCCAGGATTCCTGTGGCACGTGGAAAGGGACCCTTGGTCTGCCGCCTCAGCTGGAGAGGCGTCCCAATTGCCTTGCCAAGCCTCGAGGAGAATCCCGAGTTGTGTCTCGCAACTAGGCAAGAGTCCTGACGTGGCTGAACAAACACGTGTGTGGAAGGGCCATCCACGTCGTAACTCGAGAATATACCCCAGGTTCCCGCCGCAACTCGAGAAAAACCATGAGACTTCCCCCTCGCCGCGAGATGAGGCCCGATTCCCCTGCACTGCGTGCAGAGCAATTCTGTGTTGCACATCACACATGAAAGGAGCCTTGATTTCCTTGATGGCACTCCAGAGAAACCCCAAGAACACTGTTTCAAGGCTAGAGGGATCCTGAGGTCACTGTAGCAACAGGAAAGAGCTCTGTGGACCAAAAATCAACTCGAGATGAGAGGTTAGTCAATGGCTTCGACTCCTGAGGAATACCACCTTACCACAAGCACCTCAAGAGGAGGCTTCTCTCAGCTCTAGGTATGTGAGAGGGACCCTGAGTTTGCGGCCTCAAGTGGAATGGACACCGCGATGCCCTGACTCGAAATAAGGCCGGATATCCCTGCAGTGACTGGAATGCAGGCTCGTCTTGCATCTCCCAAGACAAAAGGGTGTCTGAATCCCCTGTTGAGACCACAGAGAAAGACCTAGTTCCCCACCTCATCGCGACAGGAGGCCTCAAATCCTTTGAAAACTCCAGAGGTATGCGGAGATCAGTGCCTCCAAAGGAGACGATGCCTGACTCCTCGTGAAACTTGATAGGAGACCCAGGATTCCTGTGGCATGTGGAAAGGGACACTTGGTCTCCCGTCTCAGCTGGAGAGGCGTCCCAATTGCCCTGCAAAGCCTCGAGGAGAATCCCGAGTTGTCCCTCGCAACTAGGCAGGAGTCCTGACATGGATGAACACACACGTGTGTGGAAGGGCCATCCCCGTCGTAACTCGAGAATATACCCCAGGTTCCCGCCGCAACTCGAGAAAAACCATGAGACTTCCCCCTCGCCGCGAGATGAGGCCCGATTCCCCTGCACTGCGTGCAGAGCAATTCCGTCTTGCACATCACACATGAAAGGAGCCTTGATTTCCTTGATGGCACTCCAGAGAAACCCCAAGAACACTGTTTCAAGGCTAGAGGGATCCTGAGGTCACTGTAGCAACACGAAAGAGCTCCGTGGGCCAAAAATCAACTCGAGATGAGAGGTTAGTCCCTGGCTTCGACTCCAGAGGAATACCACCTTACCACAAGCACCTCAAGAGGAGGCTTCTCTCAGCTCTAGGTATGTGAGAGGGACCCTGAGTTTGCGGCCTCAAGTGGAATGGACACCGCGATGCCCTGACTCGAAATAAGGCCGGATATCCCTGCAGTGACTTGAATGCAGGCTCGTCTTGCATCTCCCAAGAAGAAAGGATGTCTGAATCCCCTGTGGAGACCACAGAGAAACACCTAGTTCCCCCCCTCATCGCGACCGGAGGCCTCACATCCTTTGAAAACTCCAGAGGTACTCAGAGATCAGTGCCTCCAAAGGAGACGATGCCTAACTCCTCGTGAAACTTGATAGGAGTCCCAGGATTCTTGTGGCACGTGGAAAGGGACCCTTGGTCTCCCGCCTCAGCTGGAGAGGCGTTCCAATTGCCCTGCCAAGCGTCGAGGAGAATCCCGAGTTGTCCCTCGCAACTAGGCAGGAGTCCTGACGTGGCTGAACAAACACGTGGGTGGAAGGGCCATCCCCGTCGTAACTCGAGAATATACCCCAGGTTCCCGCCGCAACTCGAGAAAAACCATGAGACTTCCCCCTCGATGCGAGATGAGGCCCGATTCCCCTGTACTGCGTGCAGAGCAATTCCGTCTTGCACATCACACATGAAAGGAGCCTTGATTTCCTTCATGGCACTCCAGAGAAACCTCAAGAACACTGTTTCAAGGCTAGAGGGATCCTGAGGTCACTGTAGCAACACGAAAGAACTCTGTGGACCACAAATCAACTCGGAAAGAGAGGTTAGTCCCTGGATTCGTCTCCAGAGGAATACCACCTTACCACAAGCACCTCAAGAGGAGGCTTCTCTCAGCTCTAAGTATGTGAGAGGGACCCTGAGTTTGCGGCCTCAAGTGGAATGGACACCGCGATGCCCTGACTCGAAATAAGGCCGGATATCCCTGCAGTGACTTCAATGAAGGCTCGTCTTGCATCTCCCAGGACGAAAGGATGTCTGAATCCCCTGTGGAAAGCACAGAGAAAGACTTAGTTCCCCACCTCATCGCGACCGATAGCCCCACATCCTTTGAAAACTCCAGAGGTACGCGGAGATCAGTGCCTCCAAAGGAGACGATGCCTGACTCATCGTGAAACTTGATAGGAGTCCCAGGATTCCTGTGGCACTTGGAAAGAGACACTTGGTCTCCCGCCTCAGCTGGAGAGGCGTCCCAATTGCCTTGCCAAGCCTCGAGGAGCATCCCGAGTTGTGTCTCGCAACTAGGCAAGACTCCTGACGTGGCTGAACAAACACGTGTGTGGAAGGGCCATCCCCGTCGTAACTCGAGAATATACCCCAGGTTCCCGCCGCAACTCGAGAAAAACCATGAGACTTCCCCCTCGCCGCGAGATGAGGCCCGATTCCCCTGCACTGCGTGCAGAGCTATTCTGTGTTGCACATCACACATTAAAGGAGCCTTGATTTCCTTCATGGCACTCCAGAGAAACCCCAAGAACACTGTTTCAAGGATAGAGGGATTCTGAGGTCACTGTATCAACACGAAAGAACTCTGTGGAAAAAAATCAACTCGAGATGAGAGGTTAGTCCCTGGCTTCGACTCCAGAGGAATACCACCTTACCACAAGCACCTCAAGAGGAGGCTTCTCTCAGCTCTAGGTATGTGAGAGGGATCCTGAGTTTGCGGCCTCAAGTGGAATGGACACCGCGATGCCCTGACTCGAAATAAGGCCGGATATCCCTGCAGTGACTTGAATGCAGGCTCGTCTTGCATCCCCCAAGAAGAAAGGGTGTCTGAATCCCCTGTGGAGACCACAGAGAAACACCTAGTTCCCCACCTCATCGCGACCGGAGGCCTCACATCCTTTGACAACTCCAGAGGTACGCGGAGATCAGTGCCTCCAAAGGAGACGATGCCTGACTCCTCGTGAAACTTGATAGGAGACCCAGGATTCCTGTGGCACGTGGAAAGGGACACTTGGTCTCCCATCTCAGCTGGAGAGGCGTCCCAATTGCCCTGCAAAGCCTCGAGGAGAATCCCGAGTTGTCCCTCGCAACTAGGCAGGAGTCCTGACGTGGCTGAAGAAACACGTGGGTGGAAGGGCCATCCCCGTCTTAACTCGAGAATATACCCCAGGTTCCCGCCGCAACTCGAGAAAAACCATGAGACTTCCCCCTCGCCGCGAGATGAGGCCCGATTCCCATGCACTGCGTGCAGAGCAATTCCGTGTTGCACATCACACATGAAAGGAGCCTTGATTTCCTTGATGGCACTCCAGAGAAACCCCAAGAACACTGTTTCAAGGCTAGAGGGATCCTGAGGTCACTGTAGCAACACGAAAGAGCTCCGTGGACCAAGAATCAACACGAGATGAGAGGTTAGTCCCTGGCTTCGACTCCAGAGGAACACCACCTTACCACAAGCACCTCAAGAGGAGGCTTCTCTCAGCTCTAGGTATGTGAGAGGGACCCTGAGTTTGCGGCCTCAAGTGGAATGGACACCGCGATGCCCTGACGCGAAATAAGGCTGGATATCCCTGCAGTGACTTGAATGCAGGCTCGTCTTGCATCTCCCAAGATGAAAGGATGTCTGAATCCCCTGTGGAGACCACAGAGAAAGACCTAGTTCCCCACCTCATCGCGACCGGAGGCCTCACATCCTTTGAAAACTCCAGAGGTACGCGGAGATCAGTGCCTCCAAAGGAGACGATGCCTGACTCCTCGTGAATCTTGATAGGAGTCCCAGGATTCCTGTGGCACGTGGAAAGGGACCCTTGGTCTCCCGCCTCAGCTGGAGAGGCGTCCCAATTGCCTTGCCAAGCCTCGAGGAGAATCCCGAGTTGTGTCTCGCAACTAGGCAAGAGTCCTGACGTGGCTGAACAAACACGTGTGAGGAAGGGCCATCCCCGTCGTAACTCGAGAATATACCCCAGGTTCCCGCCGCAACTCGAGAAAAACCATGAGACTTCCCCCTCGCCGCGAGATGAGGCCCGATTCCCCTGCACTGCGTGCAGAGCAATTCTGTGTTGCACATCACACATGAAAGGAGCCTTGATTTCCTTCATGGCACTCCAGAGAAACCCCAAGAACACTGTTTCAAGGCTAGAGGGATCCTGAGGTCACTGTAGCAACACGAAAGAGCTCCGTGGACCAAAAATCAACTCGAGATGAGAGGTTAGTCCCTGGCTTCGACTCCAGAGGAATACCACCTTACCACAAGCACCTCAAGAGAAGGCTTCTCTCAGCTCTAGGTATGTGAGAGTTACCCTGAGTTAGCGGCCTCAAGTGGAATGGACACCGCGATGCCCTGACTCGAAATAAGACCGGATATCCCTGCAGTGACTGGAATGCAGGCTCGTCTTGCATCTCCCAAGACGAAAGGGTGTCTGAATCCCCTGTGGAGACCACAGAGAAAGACCTAGTTCCCCACCTCATCGCGACCGGAGGCCTCACATCCTTTGACAACTCCAGAGGTACGCGGAGATCAGTGCCTCCAAAGGAGACGATGCCTGACTCATCGTGAAACTTGATAGGAGTCCCAGGATTCCTGTGGCACTTGGAAAGAGACACTTGGTCTCCCGCCTCAGCTGGAGAGGCGTCCCAATTGCCTTGCCAAGCCTCGAGGAGCATCCCGAGTTGTGTCTCGCAACTAGGCAAGACTCCTGACGTGGCTGAACAAACACGTGTGTGGAAGGGCCATCCCCGTCGTAACTCGAGAATATACCCCAGGTTCCCGCCGCAACTCGAGAAAAACCATGAGACTTCCCCCTCGCCGCGAGATGAGGCCCGATTCCCCTGCACTGCGTGCAGAGCTATTCTGTGTTGCACATCACACATTAAAGGAGCCTTGATTTCCTTCATGGCACTCCAGAGAAACCCCAAGAACACTGTTTCAAGGATAGAGGGATCCTGAGGTCACTGTATCAACACGAAAGAACTCTGTGGACCAAAAATCAACTCGAGATGAGAGGTTAGTCCCTGGCTTCGACTCCAGAGGAATACCACCTTACCACAAGCACCTCAAGAGGAGGCTTCTCTCAGCTCTAGGTATGTGAGAGGGATCCTGAGTTTGCGGCCTCAAGTGGAATGGACACCGCGATGCCCTGACTCGAAATAAGGCCGGATATCCGTGCAGTGACTTGAATGCAGGCTCGTCTTGCATCTCCCAAGAAGAAAGGGTGTCTGAATCCCCTGTGGAGACCACAGAGAAACACCTAGTTCCCCACCTCATCGCGACCGGAGGCCTCACATCCTTTGACAACTCCAGAAGTACGCGGAGATCAGTGCCTCCAAAGGAGACGATGCCTGACTCCTCGTGAAACTTGATAGGAGACCCAGGATTCCTGTGGCACGTGGAAAGGGACACTTGGTCTCCCATCTCAGCTGGAGAGGCGTCCCAATTGCGCTGCAAAGCCTCGAGGAGAATCCAGAGTTGTCCCTCGCAACTAGGCAGGAGTCCTGACGTCGCTGAAGAAACACGTGGGTGGAAGGGCCATCCCCGTCGTAACTCGAGAATATACCCCAGGTTCCCGCCGCAACTCGAGAAAAACCATGAGACTTCCCCCTCGCCGCGAGATGAGGCCCGATTCCCATGCACTGCGTGCAGAGCAATTCCGTGTTGCACATCACACATGAAAGGAGCCTTGATTTCCTTGATGGCACTCCAGAGAAACCCCAAGAACACTGTTTCAAGGCTAGAGGGATCCTGAGGTCACTGTAGCAACACGAAAGAGCTCCGTGGACCAAGAATCAACACGAGATGAGAGGTTAGTCCCTGGCTTCGACTCCTGAGGAATACCACCTTACCACAAGCACCTCAAGAGGAGGCTTCTCTCAGCTCTAGGTATGTGAGAGGGACCCTGAGTTTGCGGCCTCAAGTGGAATGGACACCGCGATGCCCTGACGCGAAATAAGGCTGGATATCCCTGCAGTGACTTGAATGCAGGCTCGTCTTGCATCTCCCAAGATGAAAGGATGTCTGAATCCCCTGTGGAGACCACAGAGAAAGACCTAGTTCCCCACCTCATCGCGACCGGAGGCCTCACATCCTTTGAAAACTCCAGAGGTACGCGGAGATCAGTGCCTCCAAAGGAGACGATGCCTGACTCCTCGTGAATCTTGATAGGAGTCCCAGGATTCCTGTGGCACGTGGAAAGGGACCCTTGGTCTCCCGCCTCAGCTGGAGAGGCGTCCCAATTGCCTTGCCAAGCCTCGAGGAGAATCCCGAGTTGTGTCTCGCAACTAGGCAAGAGTCCTGACGTGGCTGAACAAACACGTGTGAGGAAGGGCCATCCCCGTCGTAACTCGAGAATATACCCCAGGTTCCCGCCGCAACTCGAGAAAAACCATGAGACTTCCCCCTCGCCGCGAGATGAGGCCCGATTCCCCTGCACTGCGTGCAGAGCAATTCTGTGTTGCACATCACACATGAAAGGAGCCTTGATTTCCTTCATGGCACTCCAGAGAAAGCCCAAGAACACTGTTTCAAGGCTAGAGGGATCCTGAGGTCACTGTAGCAACACGAAAGAACTCCGTGGACCAAAAATCAACTCGAGATGAGAGGTTAGTCCCTGGCTTCGACTCCAGAGGAATACCACCTTACCACAAGCACCTCAAGAGGAGGCTTCTCTCAGCTCTAGGTATGTGAGAGTTACCCTGAGTTAGCGGCCTCAAGTGGAATGGACACCGCGATGCCCTGACTCGAAATAAGACCGGATATCCCTGCAGTGACTGGAATGCAGGCTCGTCTTGCATCTCCCAAGAAGAAAGGATGTCTGAATCCCCTGTGGAGACCACAGAGAAAGACCTAGTTCCCCACCTCATCGCGACAGGAGGCCTCACATCCTTTGAAAACTACAGAGGTATGCGGAGATCAGTGCCTCCAAAGGAGACGATGCCTGACTCCTCGTGAAACTTGATAGGAGTCCCAGGATTCTTGTGGCACGTGGAAAGGGACCCTTGGTCTCCCGCCTCAGCTGGAGAGGCGTTCCAATTGCCCTGCCAAGCCTCGAGGAGAATCCCGAGTTGTCCCTCGCAACTCGGCAGGAGTCGTGACGTGGCTGAACAAACACGTGGGTGGAAGGGCCATCCCCGTCGTAACTCGAGACTGAACCCCAGGTTCCCGCCGCAACTCGAGAAAAACCATGAGACTTCCCCCTCGCCGCGAGATGAGGCCCGATTCCCCTGCACTGTGTGCAGAGCAATTCTGTGTTGCACATCACACATGAAAGGAGCCTTGATTTCCTTCATGGCAATCCAGGGAAACCCCAAGAACACTGTTTCAAGGCTAGAGGGATCCTGAGGTCACTGTATCAACACGAAAGAGCTCCGTGGACCAAAAATCAACTCGAGATGAGAGGTTAGTCCCTGGCTTCGACTCCAGAGGAATACCACCTTACCACAAGCACCTCAAGAGGAGGCTTCTCTCAGCTCTAGGTATGTGAGAGGGACCCTGAGTTTGCGGCCTCAAGTGGAATGGACACCGCGATGCCCTGACTCGAAATAAGGCCGGATATCCCTGCAGTGACTGGAATGCAGGCTCGTCTTGCATCTCCCAAGACGAAAGGGTGTCTGAATCCCCTGTGGAGACCACAGAGAAAGACCTAGTTCCCCACCTCATCGCGACAGGAGGCCTCAAATCCTTTGAAAACTCCAGAGGTATGCGGAGATCAGTGCCTCCAAAGGAGACGATGCCTGACTCCTCGTGAAACTTGATAGGAGACCCAGGATTCCTGTGGCACGTGGAAAGGGACCCTTGGTCTCCCGTCTCAGCTGGAGAGGCGTCCCAATTGCCCTGCAAAGCCTCGAGGAGAATCCCGAGTTGTCCCTCGCAACTAGGCAGGAGTCCTGACATGGCTGAACACACACGTGGGTGGAAGGGCCATCCCCGTCGTAACTCGAGAATATACCCCAGGTTCCCGCCGCAACTCGAAAAAAACCATGAGACTTCCCCTCGCCGCGAGATGAGGCCCGATTCCCCTGCACTGCGTGCAGAGCAATTCCGTGTTGCACATCACACATGAAAGGAGACTTGATTTCCTTGATGGCACTCCAGAGAAACCCCAAGAACACTGTTTCAAGGCTAGAGGGATCCTGAGGTCACTGTAGCAACAAGAAAGAGCTCCGGGGACGAAGAATCAACACGAGATGAGAGGATAGTCCCTGGCTTCGACTCCTGAGGAATACCACCTTACCACAAGCACCTCAAGAGGAGGCTTCTCTCAGCTCTAGGTATGTGAGAGGTACCCTGAGTTTGCGGCCTCAAGTGGAATGGACACCGCGATGCCCTGACTCGAAATAAGGCCGGATATCCCTGCAGTGACTTCAATGCAGGCTCGTCTTGCATCTCCCAGGACGAAAGGATGTCTGAATCCCCTGTGGAAAGCACAGAGAAAGACTTAGTTCTCCACCTCATCGCGACCGATAGCCTCCCATCCTTTGAAAACTCCAGAGGTACGCGGAGATCAGTGCCTCCAAAGGAGACGATGCCTGACTCCTCGTGAAACTTGATAGGAGTCCCAGGATTCCTTTGGCACTTGGAAAGGGACACTTGGTCTCCCGCCTCAGCTGGAGAGGCGTCCCAATTGCGCTGCCAAGCCTCGAGGAGAATCCAGAGTTGTCCCTCGCAACTAGGCAGAAGTCCTGACGTCGCTGAAGAAACACGTGGGTGGAAGGGCCATCCCTGTCGTAACTCGAGAATATACCCCAGGTTCCCGCCGCAACTCGAGAAAAACCATGAGACTTCCCCCTCGCCGCGAGATGAGGCCCGATTCCCCTGCACTGCGTGCAGAGCATTTCCGTGTTGCACATCACACATGAAAGGAGCCTTGATTTCCTTCATGGCACTCCAGAGAAACCCCAAGAACACTGTTTCAAGGATAGAGGGATCCTGAGGTCACTGTAGCAACACGAAAGAGCTCCGTGGACCAAAAATCAACTCGAGATGAGAGGTTAGTCCCTGGCTTCGACTCCAGAGGAATACCACCTTACCACAAGCACCTCAAGAGGAGGCTTCTCTCAGCTCTAGGTATGTGAGAGGGACCCTGAGTTTGCGGCCTCAAGTGGAATGGACACCACGATGCCCTGACTCGAAATAAGGCCGGATATCCCTGCAGTGACTTGAATGCAGGCTCGTCTTGCATCTCCCAAGACGAAATGGTGTCTGAATCCCCTGTGGAGACCACAGAGAAAGACCTAGTTCCCCACCTCATCGCGACCGGAGGCCTCACATCCTTTGAAAACTCCAGAGGTATGCGGAGATCAGTGCCTCCAAAGGAGACGATGCCTGACTCCTCGCGAAACTTGATAGGAGACCCAGGATTCCTGTGGCACGTGGAAAGGGACCCTTGGTCTCCCGTCTCAGCTGGAGAGGCGTCCCAATTGCCCTGCAAAGCCTCGAGGAGAATCCCGAGTTGTCCCACGCAACTAGGCAGGAGTCCTGACATGGCTGAACACACACGTGGGTGGAAGGGCCATCCCCGTCGTAACTCGAGAATATACCCCAGGTTCCCGCCGCAACTCGAGAAAAACCATGAGACTTCCCCCTCGCCGCGAGATGAGGCCCGATTCCCCTGCACTGCATGCAGAGCAATTCTGTGTTGCACATCACACATGAAAGGAGCCTTGATTTCCTTCATGGCACTCCAGAGAAACCCCAAGAACACTGTTTCAAGGCTAGAGGGATCCTGAGGTCACTGTAGCAACACGAAAGAGCTCCGTGGACCAAGAATCAACACGAGATGAGAGGTTAGTCCCTGGCTTCGACTCCTGAGGAATACCACCTTACCAGAAGCACCTCAAAAGGAGGCTTCTCTCAGCTCTAGGTATGTGAGAGGGATCCTGAGTTTGCGGCCTCAAGTGGAATGGACACCGCGATGCCCTGACTCGAAATAAGGCCGGATATCCCTGCAGTGACTTGAATGCAGGCTCGTCTTGCATCTCCCAAGAAGAAAGGATGTCTGAATCCCCTGTGGAGACCACAGAGAAACACCTAGTTCCCCACCTCATCGCGACCGGAGGCCTCACATCCTTTGAAAACTCCAGAGGTACGCGGAGATCAGTGCCTCCAAAGGAGACGATGCCTGACTCCTCGTGAAACTTGATAGGAGTCCCAGGATTCTTGTGGCACGTGGAAAGGGACACTTGGTCTCCCGCCTCAGCTGGAGAGGCGTTCCAATTGCCCTGCCAAGCCTCGAGGAGAATCCCGAGTTGTCCCTCGCAACTAGGCAGGAGTCCTGACGTCGCTGAACAAACACGTGGGTGGAAGGGCCATCCCCGTCGTAACTCGAGAATATACCCCAGGTTCCCGCCGCAACTTGAGAAAAACCATGAGACTTCCCCCTCGATGCGAGATGAGGCCCGATTCCCCTGTACTGCATGCAGAGCAATTCCGTCTTGCACATCACACATGAAAGGAGCCTTGATTTCCTTGATGGCACTCCAGAGAAAGCCCAAGAACACTGTTTCAAGGCTAGAGGGATCCTGAGGTCACTGTAGCAACACGAAAGAGCTCCGTGGACCAAGAATCAACACGAGATGAGAGGTTAGTCCCTGGCTTCGACTCCTGAGGAATACCACCTTACCACAAGCACCTCAAGAGGAGGCTTCTCTCAGCTCTAGGTATGTGAGAGGGACCCTGAGTTTGCGGCCTCAAGTGGAATGGACACCGCGATGCCCTGACGCGAAATAAGGCTGGATATCCCTGCAGTGACTTGAATGCAGGCTCGTCTTGCATCTCCCAAGATGAAAGGATGTCTGAATCCCCTGTGGAGACCACAGAGAAAGACCTAGTTCCCCACCTCATCGCGACCGGAGGCCTCACATCCTTTGAAAACTCCAGAGGTACGCGGAGATCAGTGCCTCCAAAGGAGACGATGCCTGACTCCTCGTGAATCTTGATAGGAGTCCCAGGATTCCTGTGGCACGTGGAAAGGGACCCTTGGTCTCCCGCCTCAGCTGGAGAGGCGTCCCAATTGCCTTGCCAAGCCTCGAGGAGAATCCCGAGTTGTGTCTCGCAACTAGGCAAGAGTCCTGACGTGGCTGAACAAACACGTGTGAGGAAGGGCCATCCCCGTCGTAACTCGAGAATATACCCCAGGTTCCCGCCGCAACTCGAGAAAAACCATGAGACTTCCCCCTCGCCGCGAGATGAGGCCCGATTCCCCTGCACTGCGTGCAGAGCAATTCTGTGTTGCACATCACACATGAAAGGAGCCTTGATTTCCTTCATGGCACTCCAGAGAAAGCCCAAGAACACTGTTTCAAGGCTAGAGGGATCCTGAGGTCACTGTAGCAACACGAAAGAACTCCGTGGACCAAAAATCAACTCGAGATGAGAGGTTAGTCCCTGGCTTCGACTCCAGAGGAATACCACCTTACCACAAGCACCTCAAGAGGAGGCTTCTCTCAGCTCTAGGTATGTGAGAGTTACCCTGAGTTAGCGGCCTCAAGTGGAATGGACACCGCGATGCCCTGACTCGAAATAAGACCGGATATCCCTGCAGTGACTGGAATGCAGGCTCGTCTTGCATCTCCCAAGACGAAAGGGTGTCTGAATCCCCTGTGGAGACCACAGAGAAAGACCTAGTTCCCCACCTCATCGCGACAGGAGGCCTCAAATCCTTTGAAAACTCCAGAGGTATGCGGAGATCAGTGCCTCCAAAGGAGACGATGCCTGACTCCTCGTGAAACTTGATAGGAGACCCAGGATTCCTGTGGCACGTGGAAAGGGACCCTTGGTCTCCCGTCTCAGGTGGAGAGGCGTCCCAATTGCCCTGCAAAGCCTCGAGGAGAATCCCGAGTTGTCCCTCGCAACTAGGCAGGAGTCCTGACATGGCTGAACACACACGTGGGTGGAAGGGCCATCCCCGTCGTAACTCGAGAATATACCCCAGGTTCCCGCCGCAACTCGAGAAAAACCATGAGACTTCCCCCTCGCCGCGAGATGAGGCCCGATTCCCCTGCACTGCGTGCAGAGCATTTCCGTGTTGCACATCACACATGAAAGTAGCCTTGATTTCCTTCATGGCACTCCAGAGAAACCCCAAGAACACTGTTTCAAGGATAGAGGGATCCTGAGGTCACTGTAGCAACACGAAAGAGCTCCGTGGACCAAGAATCAACACGAGATGAGAGGTTAGTCCCTGGCTTCGACTCCTGAGGAATACCACCTTACCACAAGCACCTCAAGAGGAGGCTTCTCTCAGCTTCAGGTATGTGAGAGGGATCTTGAGTTTGCGGCCTCAAGTGGAATGGACACCGCGATGCCCTGACGCGAAATAAGGCTGGATATCCCTGCAGTGACTTGAATGCAGGCTCGTCTTGCATCTCCCAAGAAGAAAGGATGTCTGAATCCCCTGTGGAGACCACAGAGAAAGACCTAGTTCCCCACCTCATCGCGACCGGAGGCCTCACATCCTTTGAAAACTACAGAGGTATGCGGAGATCAGTGCCTCCAAAGGAGACGATGCCTGACTCCTCGTGAAACTTGATAGGAGTCCCAGGATTCTTGTGGCACGTGGAAAGGGACCCTTGGTCTCCCGCCTCAGCTGGAGAGGCGTTCCAATTGCCCTGCCAAGCCTCGAGGAGAATCCCGAGTTGTCCCTCGCAACTCGGCAGGAGTCGTGACGTGGCTGAACAAACACGTGGGTGGAAGGGCCATCCCCGTCGTAACTCGAGACTGAACCCCAGGTTCCCGCCGCAACTCGAGAAAAACCATGAGACTTCCCCCTCGCCGCGAGATGAGGCCCGATTCCCCTGCACTGTGTGCAGAGCAATTCTGTGTTGCACATCACACATGAAAGGAGCCTTGATTTCCTTCATGGCAATCCAGGGAAACCCCAAGAACACTGTTTCAAGGCTAGAGGGATCCTGAGGTCACTGTATCAACACGAAAGAGCTCCGTGGACCAAAAATCAACTCGAGATGAGAGGTTAGTCCCTGGCTTCGACTCCTGAGGAATACCACCTTACCACAAGCACCTCAAGAGGAGGCTTCTCTCAGCTTCAGGTATGTGAGAGGGATCTTGAGTTTGCGGCCTCAAGTGGAATGGACACCGCGATGCCCTGACGCGAAATAAGGCTGGATATCCCTGCAGTGACTTGAATGCAGGCTCGTCTTGCATCTCCCAAGAAGAAAGGATGTCTGAATCCCCTGTGGAGACCACAGAGAAAGACCTAGTTCCCCACCTCATCGCGACCGGAGGCCTCACATCCTTTGAAAACTACAGAGGTATGCGGAGATCAGTGCCTCCAAAGGAGACGATGCCTGACTCCTCGTGAAACTTGATAGGAGTCCCAGGATTCTTGTGGCACGTGGAAAGGGACCCTTGGTCTCCCGCCTCAGCTGGAGAGGCGTTCCAATTGCCCTGCCAAGCCTCGAGGAGAATCCCGAGTTGTCCCTCGCAACTCGGCAGGAGTCGTGACGTGGCTGAACAAACACGTGGGTGGAAGGGCCATCCCCGTCGTAACTCGAGACTGAACCCCAGGTTCCCGCCGCAACTCGAGAAAAACCATGAGACTTCCCCCTCGCCGCGAGATGAGGCCCGATTCCCCTGCACTGTGTGCAGAGCAATTCTGTGTTGCACATCACACATGAAAGGAGCCTTGATTTCCTTCATGGCAATCCAGGGAAACCCCAAGAACACTGTTTCAAGGCTAGAGGGATCCTGAGGTCACTGTATCAACACGAAAGAGCTCCGTGGACCAAAAATCAACTCGAGATGAGAGGTTAGTCCCTGGCTTCGACTCCAGAGGAATACCACCTTACCACAAGCACCTCAAGAGGAGGCTTCTCTCAGCTCTAGGTATGTGAGAGGGACCCTGAGTTTGCGGCCTCAAGTGGAATGGACACCGCGATGCCCTGACTCGAAATAAGGCCGGATATCCCTGCAGTGACTGGAATGCAGGCTCGTCTTGCATCTCCCAAGACGAAAGGGTGTCTGAATCCCCTGTGGAGACCACAGAGAAAGACCTAGTTCCCCACCTCATCGCGACAGGAGGCCTCAAATCCTTTGAAAACTCCAGAGGTATGCGGAGATCAGTGCCTCCAAAGGAGACGATGCCTGACTCCTCGTGAAACTTGATAGGAGACCCAGGATTCCTGTGGCACGTGGAAAGGGACCCTTGGTCTCCCGTCTCAGCTGGAGAGGCGTCCCAATTGCCCTGCAAAGCCTCGAGGAGAATCCCGAGTTGTCCCTCGCAACTAGGCAGGAGTCCTGACATGGCTGAACACACACGTGGGTGGAAGGGCCATCCCCGTCGTAACTCGAGAATATACCCCAGGTTCCCGCCGCAACTCGAAAAAAACCATGAGACTTCCCCTCGCCGCGAGATGAGGCCCGATTCCCCTGCACTGCGTGCAGAGCAATTCCGTGTTGCACATCACACATGAAAGGAGACTTGATTTCCTTGATGGCACTCCAGAGAAACCCCAAGAACACTGTTTCAAGGCTAGAGGGATCCTGAGGTCACTGTAGCAACAAGAAAGAGCTCCGGGGACGAAGAATCAACACGAGATGAGAGGATAGTCCCTGGCTTCGACTCCTGAGGAATACCACCTTACCACAAGCACCTCAAGAGGAGGCTTCTCTCAGCTCTAGGTATGTGAGAGGTACCCTGAGTTTGCGGCCTCAAGTGGAATGGACACCGCGATGCCCTGACTCGAAATAAGGCCGGATATCCCTGCAGTGACTTCAATGCAGGCTCGTCTTGCATCTCCCAGGACGAAAGGATGTCTGAATCCCCTGTGGAAAGCACAGAGAAAGACTTAGTTCTCCACCTCATCGCGACCGATAGCCTCCCATCCTTTGAAAACTCCAGAGGTACGCGGAGATCAGTGCCTCCAAAGGAGACGATGCCTGACTCCTCGTGAAACTTGATAGGAGTCCCAGGATTCCTTTGGCACTTGGAAAGGGACACTTGGTCTCCCGCCTCAGCTGGAGAGGCGTCCCAATTGCGCTGCCAAGCCTCGAGGAGAATCCAGAGTTGTCCCTCGCAACTAGGCAGAAGTCCTGACGTCGCTGAAGAAACACGTGGGTGGAAGGGCCATCCCTGTCGTAACTCGAGAATATACCCCAGGTTCCCGCCGCAACTCGAGAAAAACCATGAGACTTCCCCCTCGCCGCGAGATGAGGCCCGATTCCCCTGCACTGCGTGCAGAGCATTTCCGTGTTGCACATCACACATGAAAGGAGCCTTGATTTCCTTCATGGCACTCCAGAGAAACCCCAAGAACACTGTTTCAAGGATAGAGGGATCCTGAGGTCACTGTAGCAACACGAAAGAGCTCCGTGGACCAAAAATCAACTCGAGATGAGAGGTTAGTCCCTGGCTTCGACTCCAGAGGAATACCACCTTACCACAAGCACCTCAAGAGGAGGCTTCTCTCAGCTCTAGGTATGTGAGAGGGACCCTGAGTTTGCGGCCTCAAGTGGAATGGACACCACGATGCCCTGACTCGAAATAAGGCCGGATATCCCTGCAGTGACTTGAATGCAGGCTCGTCTTGCATCTCCCAAGACGAAATGGTGTCTGAATCCCCTGTGGAGACCACAGAGAAAGACCTAGTTCCCCACCTCATCGCGACCGGAGGCCTCACATCCTTTGAAAACTCCAGAGGTATGCGGAGATCAGTGCCTCCAAAGGAGACGATGCCTGACTCCTCGCGAAACTTGATAGGAGACCCAGGATTCCTGTGGCACGTGGAAAGGGACCCTTGGTCTCCCGTCTCAGCTGGAGAGGCGTCCCAATTGCCCTGCAAAGCCTCGAGGAGAATCCCGAGTTGTCCCACGCAACTAGGCAGGAGTCCTGACATGGCTGAACACACACGTGGGTGGAAGGGCCATCCCCGTCGTAACTCGAGAATATACCCCAGGTTCCCGCCGCAACTCGAGAAAAACCATGAGACTTCCCCCTCGCCGCGAGATGAGGCCCGATTCCCCTGCACTGCATGCAGAGCAATTCTGTGTTGCACATCACACATGAAAGGAGCCTTGATTTCCTTCATGGCACTCCAGAGAAACCCCAAGAACACTGTTTCAAGGCTAGAGGGATCCTGAGGTCACTGTAGCAACACGAAAGAGCTCCGTGGACCAAGAATCAACACGAGATGAGAGGTTAGTCCCTGGCTTCGACTCCTGAGGAATACCACCTTACCAGAAGCACCTCAAAAGGAGGCTTCTCTCAGCTCTAGGTATGTGAGAGGGATCCTGAGTTTGCGGCCTCAAGTGGAATGGACACCGCGATGCCCTGACTCGAAATAAGGCCGGATATCCCTGCAGTGACTTGAATGCAGGCTCGTCTTGCATCTCCCAAGAAGAAAGGATGTCTGAATCCCCTGTGGAGACCACAGAGAAACACCTAGTTCCCCACCTCATCGCGACCGGAGGCCTCACATCCTTTGAAAACTCCAGAGGTACGCGGAGATCAGTGCCTCCAAAGGAGACGATGCCTGACTCCTCGTGAAACTTGATAGGAGTCCCAGGATTCTTGTGGCACGTGGAAAGGGACACTTGGTCTCCCGCCTCAGCTGGAGAGGCGTTCCAATTGCCCTGCCAAGCCTCGAGGAGAATCCCGAGTTGTCCCTCGCAACTAGGCAGGAGTCCTGACGTCGCTGAACAAACACGTGGGTGGAAGGGCCATCCCCGTCGTAACTCGAGAATATACCCCAGGTTCCCGCCGCAACTTGAGAAAAACCATGAGACTTCCCCCTCGATGCGAGATGAGGCCCGATTCCCCTGTACTGCATGCAGAGCAATTCCGTCTTGCACATCACACATGAAAGGAGCCTTGATTTCCTTGATGGCACTCCAGAGAAAGCCCAAGAACACTGTTTCAAGGATAGAGGGATCCTGAGGTCACTGTAGCAACACGAAAGAACTCTGTGGACCAAAAATCAACTCGAGATGAGAGGTTAGTCCCTGGATTCGTCTCCAGAGGAATACCACCTTACCACAAGCAGCTCAAGAGGAGGCTTCTCTCAGCTCTAGGTATGTGAGAGGGACCCTGAGTTTGCGGCCTCAAATGGAATGGACACCGCGATGCCCTGACTCGAAATAAGGCCGGATATCCCTGCAGTGACTTCAATGCAGGCTCGTCTTGCATCTCCCAGGACGAAAGGATGTCTGAATCCCCTGTGGAAAGCACAGAGAAAGATTTAGTTCCCCACCTCATCGCGACCGATAGCCTCACATCCTTTGAAAACTCCAGAGGTACGCGGAGATCAGTGCCTCCAAAGGAGACGACGCCTGACTCCTCGTGAATCTTGATAGGAGTCCCAGGATTCCTGTGGCACGTGGAAAGGGACCCTTGGTCTCCCGCCTCAGCTGGAGAGGCGTCCCAATTGCCTTGCCAAGCCTCGAGGAGAATCCCGAGTTGTGTCTCGCAACTAGGCAAGAGTCCTGACGTGGCTGAACAAACACGTGTGTGGAAGGGCCATCCCCGTCGTAACTCGAGAATATACCTCAGGTTCCCGCCGCAACTCGAGAAAAACCATGAGACTTCCCCCTCGCCGCGAGATGAGGCCCGATTCCCCTGCACTGCGTGCAGAGCAATTCTGTGTTGCACATCACACATGAAAGGAGCCATGATTTCCTTCATGGCACTCCAGGGAAACCCCAAGAACACTGTTTCAAGGCTAGAGGGATCCTGAGGTCACTGTATCAACACGAAAGAGCTCTGTGGACCAAAAATCAACTCGAGATGAGAGGTTAGTCCCTGGCTTCGACTCCAGAGGAATACCACCTTACCACAAGCACCTCAAGAGGAGGCTTCTCTCAGCTCTAGGTATGTGAGAGGGACCCTGAGTTTGCGGCCTCAAGTGGAATGGACACCGCGATGCCCTGACTCGAAATAAGGCCGGATATCCCTGCAGTGACTGGAATGCAGGCTCGTCTTGCATCTCCCAAGACGAAAGGGTGTCTGAATCCCCTGTGGAGACCACAGAGAAAGACCTAGTTCCCCACCTCATCGCGACAGGAGGCCTCAAATCCTTTGAAAACTCCAGAGGTATGCGGAGATCAGTGCCTCCAAAGGAGACGATGCCTGACTCCTCGTGAAACTTGATAGGAGACCCAGGATTCCTGTGGCACGTGGAAAGGGACCCTTGGTCTCCCGTCTCAGCTGGAGAGGCGTCCCAATTGCCCTGCCAAGCCTCGAGGAGAATCCAGAGTTGTCCCTCGCAACTAGGCAGGAGTCCTGACGTGGCTGAACAAACACGTGGGTGGAAGGGCCATCCCCGTCGTAACTCGAGAATATACCCCAGGTTCCCGCCGCAACTCGAGAAAAACCATGAGACTTTCCCCTCCCCGCGAGATGAGGCCCGATTCCCCTGCACTGCGTGCAGAGCAATTCCGTGTTGCACATCACACATGAAAGGAGCCTTGATTTCCTTGATGGCACTCCAGGGAAACCCCAAGAACACTGTTTCAAGGCTAGAGGGATCCTGAGGTCTCTGTAGTAACACGAAAGAGCTCCGTGGACCAAAAATCGACTCGAGATGAGAGGTTAGTCCCTGGCTTCGACTCCAGAGGAATACCACCTTACCACAAGCACCTCAAGAGGAGGCTTCTCTCAGCTCTAGGTATGTGAGAGGGACCCTGAGTTTGCGGCCTCAAGTGGAATGGACACCGCGATGCCCTGACTCGAAATAAGGCCGGATATCCCTGCAGTGACTTCAATGCAGGCTCGTCTTGCATCTCCCAGGACGAAAGGATGTCTGAATCCCCAGTGGAAAGCACAGAGAAAGATTTAGTTCCCCACCTCATCGCGACCGATAGCCTCACATCCTTTGAAAACTCCAGAGGTACGCGGAGATCAGTGCCTCCAAAGGAGACGATGCCTGACTCCTCGTGAAACTTGATAGGAGTCCCAGGATTCCTGTGGCACTTGGAAAGGGACACTTGGTCTCCCGCCTCAGCTGGAGAGGCGTCCCAATTGCCCTGCAAAGCCTCGAGGAGAATCCCGAGTTGTCCCTCGCAACTAGGCAGGAGTCCTGACGTCGCTGAAGAAACACGTGGGTGGAAGGGCCATCCCCGTCATAACTCGAGAATATACCCCAGGTTCCCGCCGCAACTCGAGAAAAACCATGAGACTTCCCCCTCGCCGCGAGATGAGGCCCGATTCCCCTGCACTGCGTGCAGAGCAATTCTGTGTTGCACATCACACATGAAAGGAGACTTGATTTCCTTCATGGCACTCCAGGGAAACCCCAAGAACACTGTTTCAAGGCTAGAGGGATCCTGAGGTCACTGTATCAACACGAAAGAGCTCTGTGGACCAAAAATCAACTCGAGATGAGAGGTTAGTCCCTGGCTTCGACTCCAGAGGAATACCACCTTACCACAAGCACCTCAAGAGGAGGCTTCTCTCAGCTCTAGGTATGTGAGAGGGACCCTGAGTTTGCGGCCTCAAGTGGAATGGACACCGCGATGCCCTGACTCGAAATAAGGCCGGATATCCCTGCAGTGACTGGAATGCAGGCTCGTCTTGCATCTCCCAAGACGAAAGGGTGTCTGAATCCCCTGTGGAGACCACAGAGAAAGACTTAGTTCCCCACCTCATCGCGACAGGAGGCCTCAAATCCTTTGAAAACTCCAGAGGTATGCGGAGATCAGTGCCTCCAAAGGAGACGATGCCTGACTCCTCGTGAAACTTGATAGGAGACCCAGGATTCCTGTGGCACGTGGAAAGGGACCCTTGGTCTCCCGCCTCAGCTGGAGAGGCGTTCCAATTGCCCTGCCAAGCCTCGAGGAGAATCCTGAGTTGTCCCTCGCAACTAGGCAGGAGTCCTGCCGTGGCTGAACACACACGTGGGTGGAAGGGCCATCCCCGTCGTAACTCGAGAATATACCCCAGGTTCCCGCCGCAACTCGAGAAAAACCATGAGACTTCCCCCTCGATGCGAGATGAGGCCCGATTCCCCTGTACTGCGTGCAGAGCAATTCCGTCTTGCACATCACACATGAAAGGAGCCTTGATTTCCTTGATGGCACTCCAGAGAAACCCCAAGAACACTGTTTCAAGGCTAGAGGGATCCTGAGGTCACTGTAGCAACACGAAAGAACTCTGTGGACCAAAAATCAACTCGAAAAGAGAGGTTAGTCCCTGGATTCGTCTCCAGAGGAATACCACCTTACCACAAGTACCTCAAGAGGAGGCTTCTCTCAGCTCTAGGTATGTGAGAGGGACCCTGAGTTTGCGGCCTCAAGTGGAATGGACACCGCGATGCCCTGACTCGAAATAAGGCCGGATATCCCTGCAGTGATTTCAATGCAGGCTCGTCTTGCATCTCCCAGGATGAAAGGATGTCTGAATCCCCTGTGGAAAGCACAGAGAAAGATTTAGTTCCCCACCTCATCGCGACCGATAGCCTCACGTCCTTTGAAAACTCCAGAGGTACGCGGAGATCAGTGCCTCCAAAGGAGACGATGCCTGACTCCTCGTGAAACTTGATAGGAGTCCCAGGATTCCTGTGGCACTTGGAAAGGGACACTTGGTCTCCCGCCTCAGCTGGAGAGGCGTCCCAATTGCCCTGCAAAGCCTCGAGGAGAATCCCGAGTTGTCCCTCGCAACTAGGCAGGAGTCCTGACGTCTCTGAAGAAACACGTGGGTGGAAGGGCCATCCCCGTCATAACTCGAGAATATACCCCAGGTTCCCGCCGCAACTCGAGAAAAACCATGAGACTTCCCCCTCGCCGCGAGATGAGGCCCGATTCCCCTGCACTGCGTGCAGAGCAATTCCGTGTTGCACATCACACATGAAAGGAGCCTTGATTTCCTTGATGGCACTCCAGAGAAACCCCAAGAACACTGTTTCAAGGCTAGAGGGATCCTGAGGTCACTGTAGCAACACGAAAGAGCTCCGTGGGCCAAAAATCAACTCGAGATGAGAGGTTAGTCCCTGGCTTCGACTCCAGAGGAATGCCACCTTACCACAAGCACCTCAAGAGGAGGCTTCTCTCAGCTCTAGGTATGTGAGAGGGACCCTGAGTTTGCGGCCTCAAGTGGAATGGACACCGCGATGCCCTGACGCGAAATAGGCCGGGTATCCCTGCAGTGACTTGAATGCAGGCTCGTCTTGCATCTCCCAAGATGAAAGGATGTCTGAATCCCCTGTGGAGACCACAGAGAAAGACCTAGTTCCCCACCTCATCGCGACCGGAGGCCTCACATCCTTTGAAAACTCCAGAGGTACGCGGAGATCAGTGCCTCCAAAGGAGACGATGCCTGACTCCTCGTGAAACTTGATAGGAGTCCCAGGATTCCTGGGGCACGTGGAAAGGGACCCTTGGTCTCCCGCCTCAGCTGGAGAGGCGTCCCAATTGCCTTGCCAAGCCTCGAGGAGAATCCCGAGTTGTGTCTCGCAACTAGGCAAGAGTCCTGACGTGGCTGAACAAACACGTGTGTGGAAGGGCCATCCCCGTCGTAACTCGAGAATATACCCCAGGTTCCCGCCGCAACTCGAGAAAAACCATGAGACTTCCCCCTCGCCGCGAGATGAGGCACGATTCCCCTGCACTGCGTGCAGAGCAATTCTGTGTTGCACATCACACATGAAAGGAGACTTGATTTCCTTCATGGCACTCCAGAGAAACCCCAAGAACACTGTTTCAAGGCTAGAGGGATCCTGAGGTCACTGTAGCAACACGAAAGAGCTCCGTGGACCAAAAATCAACTCGAGATGAGAGGTTAGTCCCTGGCTTCGACTCCAGAGGAATACCACCTTACCACAAGCACCTCAAGAGGAGGCTTCTCTCAGCTCTAGGTATGTGAGAGGGACCCTGAGTTTGCGGCCTCAAGTGGAATGGACACCGCGATGCCCTGACTCGAAATAAGGCCGGATATCCCTGCAGTGACTGGAATGCAGGCTCGTCTTGCATCTCCCAAGACGAAAGGGTGTCTGAATCCCCTGTGGAGACCACAGAGAAAGATCTAGATCCCCACCTCATCGCGACAGGAGGCCTCAAATCCTTTGAAAACTCCAGAGGTATGCGGAGATCAGTGTCTCCAAAGGAGACGATGCCTGACTCCTCGTGAAACTTGATAGGAGACCCAGGATTCCTGTGGCACGTGGAAAGGGACCCTTGGTCTCCCGTCTCAGCTGGAGAGGCGTCCCAATTGCCCTGCAAAGCCTCGAGGAGAATACCGAGTTGTCCCTCGCAACTAGGCAGGAGTCCTAACATGGCTGAACACACACGTGTGTGGAAAGGCCATCCCCGTCGTAACTCGGGAATATACCCCAGGTTCCCGCCGCAACTCGAGAAAAACCATGAGACTTCCCCATCGCCGCGAGATGAGGCCTGATTACCCTGCACTGCGTGCAGAGCAATTCCTTGTTGCAGATCACACATGAAAGGAGCCTTGATTTCCTTGATGGCACTCCAGAGGAACCCCAAGAACACTGTTTCAAGGCTAGAGGGATCCTGAGGTCACTGTAGCAACACGAAAGAGGTCCGTGGACCAAGAATCAACACGAGATGAGAGGTTAGACCCTGGCTTCGACTCCTGAGGAATACCACCTTACCACAAGCACCTCAAGAGGAGGCTTCTCTCAGCTCTAGGTATGTGAGAGGGACCCTGAGTTTGCGGCCTCAAGTGGAATGGACACCGCGATGCCCTGACTCGAAATAAGGCCGGATATCCCTGCAGTGACTTGAATGCAGGCTCGTCTTGCATCTCCCAAGAAGAAAGGATGTCTGAATCCCCTGTGGAGACCACAGAGAAAGACCTAGTTCCCCACCTCATCGCGACCGGAGGCCTCACATCCTTTGAAAACTCCAGAGGTACGCGGAGATCAGTGCCTCCAAAGGAGACGATGCCTGACTCCTCGTGAAACTTGATAGGAGTCCCAGGATTCTTGTGGCACGTGGAAAGGGACCCTTGGTCTCCCGCCTCAGCTGGAGAGGCGTCCCAATTGCCTTGCCAAGCCTCGAGGAGAATCCCGAGTTGTGTCTCGCAAGTAGGCAAGAGTCCTGACATGGCTGAACAAACACGTGTGTGGAAGGGCCATCCCCGTCGTAACTCGAGAATATACCCCCGGTTCCCGCCGCAACTCGAGAAAAACCATGAGACTTCCCCCTCGCCGCGAGATGAGGCCCGATTCCCCTGCACTGCGTGCAGAGCAATTCCGTCTTGCACATCACACATGAAAGGAGCCTTGATTTCCTTCATGGCACTCCAGAGAAACCCCAAGAACACTGTTTCAAGGCTAGAGGGATCCTGAGGTCACTGTAGCAACACGAAAGAGCTCCGTGGACCAAAAATCAACTCGAGATGAGAGGTTAGTCCCTGGCTTCGACTCCAGAGGAATACCACCTTACGACAAGCACCTCAAGAGGAGGCTTCTCTCATCTCTAGGTATGTGAGAGGGACCCTGAGTTTGCGGCCTCAAGTGGAATGGACACCACGATGCCCTGACTCGAAATAAGGCCGGATATCCCTGCAGTGACTGGAATGCAGGCTCGTCTTGCATCTCCCAAGACGAAAGGGTGTCTGAATCCCCTGTGGAGACCACAGAGAAAGACCTAGTTCCCCACCTCATCGCGACAGGAGGCCTCACATCCTTTGAAAACTCCAGAGGTACGCGGAGATCAGTGCCTCCAAAGGAGACGATGCCTGACTCCTCGTGAAACTTGATAGTAGACCCAGGATTCCTGTGCACATGGAAAGGGACCCTTGGTCTCCCGCCTCAGCTGGAGAGGCGTCCCAATTGCCCTGCAAAGCCTCGAGGAGAATCCCGAGTTGTCCCTCGCAACTAGGCAGGAGTCCTGACATGGCTGAACACTCACGTGTGTGGAAGGGCCATCCCCGTCGTAACTCGAGAATATACCCCAGGTTCCCGCCGCAACTCGAGAAAAACCATGAGACTACCCCCTCGCCGCGAGATGAGGCCCGATTCCCCTGCACTGCGTGCAGAGCAATTCCGTGTTGCACATCACACATGAAAGGAGCCTTGATTTCCTTGATGGCACTCCAGAGAAACCCCAAGAACACTGTTTCAAGGCTAGAGGGATCCTGAGGTCACTGTAGCAACACGAAAGAGCTCCGTGGACCAAGAATCAACACGAGATGAGAGGTTAGTCCCTGGCTTCGACTCCTGAGGAATACCACCTTACCACAAGCACCTCAAGAGGAGGCTTCTCTCAGCTCTAGGTATGTGAGAGGGATCCTGAGTTTGCGGCCTCAAGTGGAATGGACACCGCGATGCCCTGACTCGAAATAAGGCCGGATATCCCTGCAGTGACTTGAATGCAGGCTCCTCTTGCATCTCCCAAGAAGAAAGGATGTCTGAATCCCCTGTGGAGACCACAGAGAAACACCTAGTTCCCCACCTCATCGCGACCGGAGGCCTCACATCCTTTGAAAACTCCAGAGGTACGCGGAGATCAGTGCCTCCAAAGGAGACGATGCCTGACTCCTCGTGAAACTTGATAGGAGTCCCAGGATTCTTGTGGCACGTGGAAAGGGACCCTTGGTCTCCCGCCTCAGCTGGAGAGGCGTTCCAATTGCCCTGCCAAGCCTCGAGGAGAATCCCGAGTTGTCCCTCGCAAGTAGGCAGGAGTCCTGACGTGGCTGAACAAACACGTGGGTGGAAGGGACATCCCCGACGTAACTCGAGAATATACCCCAGGTTCCCGCCGCAACTCGAGAAAAACCATGAGACTTCCCCCTCGATGCGAGATGAGGCCCAATTCCCCTGTACTGCTTGCAGAGCAATTCCGTCTTGCACATCACACATGAAAGGAGCCTTGATTTCCTTGATTGCACTCCAGAGAAACCCCAAGAACACTGTTTCAAGGATAGAGGGATCCTGAGGTCACTGTAGCAACACGAAAGAACTCTGTGGACCAAAAATCAACTCGTAAAGAGAGGTTAGTCCCTGGATTCGTCTCCAGAGGAATACCACCTTACCACAAGCACCTCAAGAGGAGGCTTCTCTCAGCTCTAGGTATGTGAGAGGGACCCTGATTTTGCGGCCTCAAGTGGAATGGACACCGTGATGCCCTGACTCGAAATAAGGCCGGATATCCCAGCAGTGACTTCAATGCAGGCTCGTCTTGCATCTCCCAGGACGAAAGGATGTCTGAATCCCCTGTGGAAAGCACAGAGAAAGACTTAGTTCCCCACCTCATCGCGACCGATAGCCTCACATCCTTTGAAAACTCCAGAGGTACGCGGAGATCAGTGCCTCCAAAGGAGACGATGCCTGACTCCTCGTGAAACTTGATAGGAGTCCCAGGATTCTTGTGGCACGTGGAAAGGGACCCTTGGTCTACCGCCTCAGCTGGAGAGGCGTCCCAATTGCCCTGCCAAGACTCGAGGAGAATCCCGAGTTGTCCCTCGCAACTAGGCAGGAGTCCTGACTTCGCTGAAGAAACAAGTGGGTGGAAGGGCCATCCCCATCGTAACTCGAGAATATACCCAGGTTCCCGCCGCAACTCGAGAAAAACCATGAGACTTCCCCCTCGCCGCGAGATGAGGCCCGATTCCCCTGCACTGCGTGCAGAGCAATTCCGTGTTGCACATCACACATGAAAGGAGCCTTGATTTCCTTGATGGCACTCCAGAGAAACCCCAAGAACACTGTTTCAAGGCTAGAGGGATCCTGAGGTCACTGTAGCAACACGAAAGAGCTCCGTGGGCCAAAAATCAACTCGAGATGAGAGGTTAGTCCCTGGCTTCGACTCCAGAGGAATACCACCTTACCACAAGCACCTCAAGAGGAGGCTTCTCTCAGCTCTAGGTCTGTGAGAGGGACCCTGAGTTTGCGGCCTCAAGTGGAATGGACACCGCGATGCCCTGACGCGAAATAAGGCTGGATATCCCTGCAGTGACTTGAATGCAGGCTCGTCTTGCATCTCCCAAGATGAAAGGATGTCTGAATCCCCTGTGGAGACCACAGAGAAAGACCTAGTTCCCCACCTCATCGCGACCGGAGGCCTCACATCCTTTGAAAACTCCAGAGGTACGCGGAGATCAGTGCCTCCAAAGGAGACGATGCCTGACTCCTCGTGAAACTTGATAGGAGTCCCAGGATTCCTGTGGCACGTGGAAAGGGACCCTTGGTCTCCCGCCTCAGCTGGAGAGGCGTCCCAATTGCCTTGCCAAGCCTCGAGGATAATCCCGAGTTGTGTCTCACAACTAGGCAAGAGTCCTGACGTGGCTGAACAAACACGTGTGTGGAAGGGCCATCCCCGTCGTAACTCGAGAATATACCCCAGGTTCCCGCCGCAACTCGAGAAAAACCATGAGACTTCCCCCTCGCCGCGAGATGAGGCCCGATTCCCCTGCACTGCGTGCAGAGCAATTCCGTGATGCACATCACACATGAAAGGAGCCTTGATTTCCTTGATGGCACTCCAGAGAAACCCCAAGAACACTGTTTCAAGGCTAGAGGGATCCTGAGGTCACTGTAGCAACACGAAAGAGCTCCGTGGACCCAAAATCAACTCGAGATGAGAGGTTAGTCCCTGGCTTCGACTCCAGAGGAATACCACCTTACCACAAGCACCTCAAGAGGAGGCTTCTCTCAGCTCTAGGTATGTGAGAGGGACCCTGAGTTTGCGGCCTCAAGTGGAATGGACACCGCGATACCCTGACTCGAAATAAGGCCGGATATCCCTGCAATGACTGGAATGCAGGCTCGTCTTGCATCTCCCAAGACGAAAGGGTGTCTGAATCCCCTGTGGAGACCACAGAGAAAGACCTAGTTCCCCATCTCATCGCGACAGGAGGCCTCAAATCCTTTGAAAACTCCAGAGGTATGCGGAGATTAGTGCCTCCAAAGGAGACGATGCCTGACTCCTCGTGAAACTTGATAGGAGACCCAGGATTCCTGTGGCACGTGGAAAGGGATCCTTGGTCTCCCGTCTCAGCTGGAGAGGCGTCCCAATTGCCCTGCAAAGCCTCGAGGAGAATCCCGAGTTGTCCCTCGCAACTAGGCAGGAGTCCTGACATGGCTGAACACACACGTGTGTGGAAGGGCAATCCCCGTCGTAACTCGAGAATATACCCCAGGTTCCCGCCGCAACTCGAGAAAAACCATGAGACTTCCCCCTCGCCGCAAGATGAGGCCCGATTCCCCTGCACTGCGTGCAGAGCAATTCCGTGTTGCACATCACACATGAAAGGAGCCTTGATTTCCTTGATGGCACTCCAGAGAAACCCCAAGAACACTGTTTCAAGGCTAGAGGGATCCTGAGGTCACTGTAGCAACACCAAAGAGCTCCGTGGACCAAGAATCAACACAAGATGAGAGGTTAGTCCCTGGCTTCGACTCCTGAGGAGTACCACCTTACCACAAGCACCTCAAGAGGAGGCTTCTCTCAGCTCTAGGTATGTGAGAGGGATCCTGAGTTTGCAGCCTCAAGTGGAATGGACACCGCGATGCCCTGACTCGAAATAAAGCCGGATATCCCTGCAGTGACTTGAATGCAGGCTCGTCTTGCATCTCCCAAGAAGAAAGGATGTCTGAATCCCCTGTGGAGACCACAGAGAAACACCTAGTTCCCCACCTCATCGCGACCGCAGGCCTCACATCCTTTGAAAACTACAGAGGTACGCGGAGATCAGTGCCTCCAAAGGAGACGATGCCTGACTCCTCGTGAAACTTGATAGGAGTCCCAGGATTCTTGTGGCACGTGGAAAGGGACCCTTGGTCTCCCGCCTCAGCTTGAGAGGCGTCCCAATTGCCCTGCCAAGCCTCGAGGAGAATCCCGAGTTTTCCCTCGCAACTAGGCAGGAGTCCTGACGTGGCTGAACAAACACGTGGGTGGAAGGGCCATCCCCGTCGTAACTCGAGAATATACCCCAGGTTCCCGCCGCAACTCGAGAAAAACCATGAGACTTCCCCCTCGATGCGAGATGAGGCCCGATTCCCCTGTACTGTGTGCAGAGCAATTCCGTCTTGCACATCACACATGAAAGGAGCCTTGATTTCCTTGATGGCACTCCAGAGAAACCCCAAGAACACTGTTTCAAGGATAGAGGGATCCTGAGGTCACTGTAGCAACACGAAAGAGCTCCGTGGACCAAAAATCAACTCGAGATGAGAGGTTAGTCCCTGGATTCGTCTCCAGAGGAATACCACCTTACCACAAGCACCTCAAGAGGAGGCTTCTCTCAGCTCTAGGTATGTGAGAGGGACCCTGAGTTTGTGGCCTCAAGTGGAATGGACACCGCGATGCCCTGACTCGAAATAAGGCCGGATATCCCTGCAGTGACTTCAATGCAGGCTCGTCTTGCATCTCCCAGGACGAAAGGTTGTCTGAATCCCCTGTGGAAAGCACAGAGAAAGACTTAGTTCCCCACCTCATCGCGACCGATAGCCTCACATCCTTTGAAAACTCCAGAGGTACGCGGAGATCAGTGCCTCCAAAGGAGACGATGCCTGACTCCTCGTGAAACTTGATAGGAGTCCCAGGATTCCTGTGGCACTTGGAAAGGGACACTTGGTCTCCCGCCTCAGCTGGAGAGGCGTCCATATTGCCCTGCAAAGCCTCGAGGAGAATCCCGAGTTGTCCCTCGCAACTAGGCAGGAGTCCTGACGTCGCTGACGAAACACGTGGGTGGAAGGGCCATCCCCGTCGTAACTCGAGAATATACCCCAGGTTCCCGCCGCAACTCGAGAAAAACCATGAGACTTCCCCCTCGCCGCGAGATGAGGCCCGATTCCCCTGCACTGCGTGCAGAGCAATTCCGTGTTGCACATCACACATGAAAGGAGCCTTGATTTCCTTGATGGCACTCCAGAGAAACCCCAAGAACACTGTTTCAAGGCTAGAGGGATCCTGAGGTCACTGTAGCAACACGAAAGAGCTCCGTGGACCAAGAATCAACACGAGATGAGAGGTTAGTCCCTGGCTTCGACTCCTGAGGAATACCACCTTACCACAAGCACCTCAAGAGGAGGCTTCTCTCAGCTCTAGGTATGTGAGAGGGACCCTGAGTTTGCGGCCTCAAGTGGAATGGACACCGCGATGCCCTGACTCGAAATAAGGCCGGATATCCCTGCAGTGACTTGAATGCAGGCTCGTCTTGCATCTCCCAAGAAGAAAGGATGTCTGAATCCCCTGTGGAGACCACAGAGAAACACCTAGTTCCCCACCTCATCGCGACCGGAGGCCTCACATCCTTTGAAAACTCCAGAGGTACGCGGAGATCAGTGCCTCCAAAGGAGACGATGCCTGACTCCTCGTGAAACTTGATAGGAGTCCCAGGATTCTTGTGGCACGTGGAAAGGGACACTTGGTCTCCCGCCTCAGTTGGAGAGGCGTTCTAATTGCCCTGCCAAGCCTCGAGGAGAATCCCGAGTTGTCCCTCGCAACTAGGCAGTAGTCCTGACTTGGCTGAACAAACACATGGGTGGAAGGGCCATCCCCGTCGTAACTCGAGAATATACCCCAGGTTCCCGCCGCAACTCGAGAAAAACCATGAGACTTCCCCCTCGATGCGAGATGAGGCCCGATTCCCCTGTACTGCATGCAGAGCAATTCCGTCTTGCACATCACACATGAAAGGAGCCTTGATTTCCTTGATGGCACTCCAGAGAAACCCCAAGAACACTGTTTCAAGGATAGAGGGATCCTGAGGTCACTGTAGCAACACGAAAGAACTCTGTGGACCAAAAATCAACTCGAAAAGAGAGGTTAGTCCCTGGATTCGTCTCCAGAGGAATACCACCTTACCACAAGCACCTCAAGAGGAGGCTTCTCTCAGCTCTAGGTATGTGAGAGGGACCCTGAGTTTGCGGCCTCAAGTGGAATGGACACCGCGATGCCCTGACTCGAAATAAGGCCGGATATCCCTGCAGTGACTTCAATGCAGGCTCGTCTTGCATCTCCCAGGACGAAAGGATGTCTGAATCCCCTGTGGAAAGCACAGAGAAAGATTTAGTTCCCCACCTCATCGCGACCGATAGCCTCACATCCTTTGAAAACTCCAGAGGTACGCGGAGATCAGTGCCTCCAAAGGAGACGACGCTTGACTCCTCGTGAAACTTGATAGGAGTCCCAGGATTCCTGTGGCACTTGGAAAGGGACACTTGGTCTCCCGTCTCAGCTGGAGAGGCGTCCCAATTGCCCTGCCAAGCCTCGAGGAGAATCCCGAGTTGTCCCTCGCAACTAGGCAGGAGTCCTGACTTCGCTGAAGAAACACGTGGGTGGAAGGGCCATCCCCGTCGTAACTCGAGAATATACCCCAGGTTCCCGCCGCAACTCGAGAAAAACCATGAGACTTCCCCCTCACCGCGTGATGAGGCCCGATCCCCTGCACTGCGTGCAGAGCAATTCCATGTTGCACATCACACATGAAAGGAGCCTTGATTTCCTTGATGGCACTCCAGAGAAACCCCAAGAACACTGTTTCATGGCTAGAGGGATCCTGAGGTCACTGTAGCAACACGAAAGAGCTCCGTGGGCCAAAAACCAACTCGAGATGAGAGGTTAGTCCCTGGCTTCGACTCCAGAGGAATACCACCTTACCACAAGCACCTCAAGAGGAGGCTTCTCTCAGCTCTAGGTATGTGAGAGGGACCCTGAGTTTGCGGCCTCAAGTGGAATGGACACCGCGATGCCCTGACTCGAAATAAGGCCGGATATCCCTGCAGTGACTGGAATGCAGGCTCGTCTTGCATCTCCCAAGACGAAAGGGTGTCTGAATCCCCTGTGGAGACCACAGAGAAAGACCTAGTTCCCCACCTCATCGCGACAGGAGGCCTCAAATCCTTTGAAAACTCCAGAGGTATGCGGAGATCAGTGCCTCCAAAGGAGACGATGCCTGACTCCTCGTGAAACTTGATAGGAGACCCAGGATTCCTGTGGCACGTGGAAAGGGACCCTTGGTCTCCCGTCTCAGCTGGAGAGGCGTCCCAATTGCCCTGCAAAGCCTCGAGGAGAATCCCGAGTTGTCCCTCGCAACTAGGCAGGAGTCCTGACATGGCTGAACACACACGTGGGTGGAAGGGCCATCCCCGTCGTAACTCGGGAATATACCCCAGGTTCCCGCCGCAACTCGAGAAAAACCATGAGACTTCCCCATCGATGCGAGATGAGGCCCGATTCCCCTGTACTGCGTGCAGAGCAATTCTGTGTTGCACATCACACATGAAAGGAGCCTTGATTTCCTTCATGGCACTCCAGAGAAACCCCAAGAACACTGTTTCAAGGCTAGAGGGATCCTGAGGTCACTGTAGCAACACGAAAGAGCTCCGTGGACCAAGAATCAACACGAGATGAGAGGTTAGTCCCTGGCTTCGACTCCTGAGGAATACCACCTTACCACAAGCACCTCAAGAGGAGGCTTCTCTCAGCTCTAGGTATGTGAGAGGGATCCTGAGTTTGCGGCCTCAAGTGGAATGGACACCGCGATGCCCTGACTCGAAATAAGGCCGGATATCCCTGCAGTGACTTGAATGCAGGCTCGTCTTGCATCTCCCAAGGAGAAAGGATGTCTGAATCCCCTGTGGAGACCACAGAGAGACACCTAGTTCCCCACCTCATCGCGACCGGAGGCCTCACATCCTTTGAAAACTCCAGAGGTACGCGGAGATCAGTGCCTCCAAAGGAGACGATGCCTGACTCCTCGTGAAACTTGATAGGAGTCCCAGGATTCTTGTGGCACGTGGAAAGGGACACTTGGTCTCCCGCCTCAGCTGGAGAGGCGTTCCAATTGCCCTGCCAAGCCTCGAGGAGAATCCCGAGTTGTCCCTCGCAACTAGGCAGGAGTCCTGACGTGGCTGAACAAACACGTGGGTGGAAGGGCCATCCCCGTCGTAACTCGAGAATATACCCCAGGTTCCCGCCGCACCTCGAGAAAAACCATGAGACTTCCCCCTCGATGCGAGATGAGGCCCGATTCCCCTGTACTGCGTGCAGAGCAATTCCGTCTTGCACATCACACATGAAAGGAGCCTTGATTTCCTTGATGGCACTCCAGAGAAACCCCAAGAACACTGTTTCAAGGATAGAGGGATCCTGAGGTCACTGTAGCAACACGAAAGAACTCTGTGGACCAAAAATCAACTCGAAAAGAGAGGTTAGTCCCTGGATTCGTCTCCAGAGGAATACCACCTTACCACAAGCACCTCAAGAGGAGGCTTCTCTCAGCTCTTGGTATGTGAGAGGGACCCTGAGTTTGCGGCCTCAAGTGGAATGGACACCGCGATGCCCTGACTCGAAATAAGGCCGGATATCCCTGCAGTGACTTCAATGCAGGCTCGTCTTGCATCTCCCAGGACGAAAGGATGTCTGAATCCCCTGTGGAAAGCACAGAGAAAGATATAGTTCCCCACCTCATTTCGACCGATAGCCTCACATCCTTTGAAAATTCCAGAGGTACGCGGAGATCAGTGCCTCCAAAGGAGACGATGCCTGACTCCTCGTGAAACTTGATAGGAGTCCCAGGATTCCTGTGGCACTTGGAAAGGGACACTTGGTCTCCCGCCTCAGCTGGAGAGGCGTCCCAATTGCCCTGCCAAGCCTCGAGGAGAATCCCGAGTTGTCCCTCGCAACTAGGCAGGAGTCCTGACGTGGCTGAACAAACACGTGGGTGGAAGGGCCATCCCCGTCGTAACTCGAGAATATACCCCAGGTTCCCGCCGCAACTCGAGAAAAAACCATGAGACTTCCCCCTCGCCGCGAGATGAGGCCCGATTCCCCTGCACTGCGTGCAGAGCAATTCCGTGTTGCACATCACACATGAAAGGAGCCTTGATTTCCTTGATGGCACTCCAGAGAAACCCCAAGAACACTGTTTCAAACTAGAGGGATCCTGAGGTCACTGTAGCAACACGAAAGAGCTCCGTGGGCCAAAAATCAGCTCGAGATGAGAGGTTAGTCCCTGGCTTCGACTCCAGAGGAATACCACCTTACCACAAGCACCTCAAGAGGAGGCTTCTCTCAGCTCTAGGTATGTGAGAGGGACCCTGAGTTTGCGGCCTCAAGTGGAATGGACACCGCGATGCCCTGACTCGAAATAAGGCCGGATATCCCTGCAGTGACTTCAATGCAGGCTCGTCTTGCATCTCCCAGGACGAAAGGATGTCTGAATCCCCTGTGGAAAGCACAGAGAAAGACTTAGTTCCCCACCTCATCGCGACCGATAGCCTCACATCCTTTGAAAACTCCAGAGGTACGCGGAGATCAGTGCCTCCAAAGGAGACGATGCCTGACTCCTCGTGAAACTTGATAGGAGTCCCAGGATTCCTGTGGCACTTGGAAAGGGACACTTGGTCTCCCGCCTCAGCTGGAGAGGCGTCCCAATTGCCCTGCCAAGCCTCGAGGAGAATCCAGAGTTGTCCCTCGCAACTAGGCAGGAGTCCTGACGTGGCTGAACCAACACGTGGGTGGAAGGGCCATCCCCGTCGTAACTCGAGAATATACCCCAGGTTCCCGCCGCAACTCGAGAAAAACCATGAGACTTCCCCCTCGCCGCGAGATGAGGCCCGATTCCCCTGCACTGCGTGCAGAGCAATTCTGTGTTGCACATCACACATGAAAGGAGCCTTGATTTCCTTCATGGCACTCCAGGGAAACCCCAAGAACACTGTTTCAAGGCTAGAGGGATCCTGAGGTCACTGTAGCAACACAAAAGAGCTCCGTGGACCAAAAATCAACTCGAGATGAGAGGTTAGTCCCTGGCTTCGACTCCAGAGGAATACCACCTTACCACAAGCACCTCAAGAGGAGGCTTCTCTCAGCTCTAGGTATGTGAGAGGGACCCTGAGTTTGCGGCCTCAAGTGGAATGGACACCGCGATGCCCTGACTCGAAATAAGGCCGGATATCCCTGCAGTGACTTCAATGCAGGCCCGTCTTGCATCTCCCAGGACGAAAGGATGTCTGAATCCCCTGTGGAAAGCACAGAGAAAGATTTAGTTCCCCACCTCATCGCGACCGATAACCTCACATCCTTTGAAAACTCCAGAGGTACGCGGAGATCAGTGCCTCCAAAGGAGACGATGCCTGACTCCTCGTGAAACTTGATAGGAGTCCCAGGATTCCTGTGGCACTTGGAAAGGGACACTTGGTCTCCCGCCTCAGCTGGAGAGGCGTCCCAATTGCCCTGCAAAGCCTCGAGGAGAATCCCGAGTTGTCCCTCGCAACTAGGCAGGAGTCCTGACGTCGCTGAAGAAACACGTGGGTGGAAGGGCCATCCCCGTCATAACTCGAGAATATACCCCAGGTTCCCGCCGCAACTCGAGAAAAACCATGAGACTTCCCCCTCGCCGCGAGATGAGGCCCGATTCCCCTGCACTGCGTGCAGAGCAATTCCGTGTTGCACATCACACATGAAAGGAGCCTTGATTTCCTTGATGGCACTCCAGAGAAACCCCAAGAACACTGTTTCAAGGCTAGAGGGATCCTGAGGTCACTGTAGCAACACGAAAGAGCTCCGTGGGCCAAAAATCAACTCGAGATGAGAGGTTAGTCCCTGGCTTCGACTCCAGAGGAATACCACCTTACCACAAGCACCTCAAGAGGAGGCTTCTCTCAGCTCTAGGTATGTGAGAGGGACCCTGAGTTTGCGGCCTCAAGTGGAATGGACACCGCGATGCCCTGACGCGAAATAAGGCTGGATATCCCTGCAGTGACTTGAATGCAGGCTCGTCTTGCATCTCCCAAGATGAAAGGATGTCTGAATCCCCTGTGGAGACCACAGAGAAAGACCTAGTTCCCCACCTCATCGCGATCGGAGGCCTCACATCCTTTGAAAACTCCAGAGGTACGCGGAGATCAGTGCCTCCAAAGGAGACGATGCCTGACTCCTCGTGAAACTTGATAGGAGTCCCAGGATTCCTGTGGCACTTGGAAAGGGACCCTTGGTCTCCCGCCTCAGCTGGAGAGGCGTCCCAATTGCCTTGCCAAGCCTCGAGGAGAATCCCGAGTTGTGTCTCGCAACTAGGCAAGAGTCCTGACGTGGCTGAACAAACACGTGTGTGGAAGGGCCATCCCCGTCGTAACTCGAGAATATACCCCAGGTTCCCGCCGCAACTCGAGAAAAACCATGAGACTTCCCCCTCGCCGCGAGATGAGGCCCGATTCCCCTGCACTGCGTGCAGAGCAATTCCGTGTTGCACATCACACATGAAAGGAGCCTTGATTTCCTTCATGGCACTCCAGAGAAACCCCAAGAACACTGTTTCAAGGCTAGAGGGATCCTGAGGTCACTGTAGCAACACGAAAGAGCTCCGTGGACCAAAAATCAACTCGAGATGAGAGGTTAGTCCCTGGCTTCGACTCCAGAGGAATACCACCTTACCACAAGCACCTCAAGAGGAGGCTTCTCTCAGCTCTAGGTATGTGAAAGGGACCCTGAGTTTGCGGCCTCAAGTGGAATGGACACCGTGATGCCCTGACTCGAAATAAGGCCGGATATCCCTGCAGTGAGTTGAATGCAGGCTCGTCTTGCATCTCCCAAGACGAAAGGGTGTCTGAATCCCCTGTGGAGACCACAGAGAAAGACCTAGCTCCCCACCTCATCGCGACAGGAGGCCTCAAATCCTTTGAAAACTCCAGAGGTATGCGGAGATCAGTGCCTCCAAAGGAGACGATGCCTGACTCCTCGTGAAACTTGATAGGAGACCCAGGATTCCTGTGGCACGTGGAAAGGGACCCTTGGTCTCCCGTCTCAGCTGGAGAGGCGTCCCAATTGCCCTGCAAAGCCTCGAGGAGAATCCCGAGTTGTCCCTCGCAACTAGGCAGGAGTCCTGACTTCGCTGAAGAAACACGTGGGTGGAAGGGCCATCCCCATCGTAACTCGAGAATATACCCAGGTTCCCGCCGCAACTCGAGAAAAACCATGAGACTTCCCCCTCGCCGCGAGATGAGGCCCGATTCCCCTGCACTGCGTGCACAGCAATTCCGTGTTGCACATCACACATGAAAGGAGCCTTGATTTCCTTGATGGCACTCCAGAGAAACCCCAAGAACACTGTTTCAAGGCTAGAGGGATCCTGAGGTCACTGTAGCAACACGAAAGAGCTCCGTGGACTAAGAATCAACACGAGATGAGAGGTTAGTCCCTGGCTTCGACTCCTGAGGAGTACCACCTTACCACAAGCACCTCAAGAGGAGGCTTCTCTCAGCTCTAGGTATGTGAGAGGGATCCTGAGTTTGCGGCCTCAAGTGGAATGGACACCGCGATGCCCTGACTCGAAATAAAGCCGGATATCCCTGCAGTGACTTGAATGCAGGCTCGTCTTGCATCTCCCAAGAAGAAAGGATGTCTGAATCCCCTGTGGAGACCACAGAGAAACACCTAGTTCCCCACCTCATCGCGACCGGAGGCCTCACATCCTTTGAAAACTCCAGAGGTACGCGGAGATCAGTGCCTCCAAAGGAGACGATGCCTGACTCGTCGTGAAACTTGATAGGAGTCCCAGGATTCTTGTGGCACGTGGAAAGGGACCCTTGGTCTCCCGCCTCAGCTGGAGAGGCGTTCCAATTGCCGTGCCAAGCCTCGAGGAGAATCCCGAGTTGTCCCTCGCAACTAGGCAGGAGTCCTGACGTCGCTGAAGAAACACGTGGGTGGAAGGGCCATCCCCGTCGTAACTCGAGAATATACCCCAGGTTCCCGCCGCAACTCGAGAAAAACCATGAGACTTCCCCCGCAATGCGAGATGAGGCCCGATTCCCCTGTACTGCGTGCAGAGCAATTCCGTCTTGCACATCACACATGAAAGGAACCGTGATTTCCTTGATGGCACTCCAGAGAAACCCCAAGAACACTGTTTCAAGGATAGAGGGATCCTGAGGTCACTGTAGCAACACGAAAGAACTCTGTGGACCAAAAATCAACTCGAAAAGAGAGGTTAGTCCCTGGATTCGTCTCCAGAGGAATACCACCTTACCACAAGCAGCTCAAGAGGAGGCTTCTCTCAGCTCTAGGTATGTGAGAGGGACCCTGAGTTTGCGGCCTCAAGTGGAATGGACACCGCGAAGCCCTGACGCGAATTAAGGCTGGATATCCCGGCAGTGACTTGAATGCAGGCTCGTCTTGCATCTCCCAAGATGAAAGGATGTCTGAATCCCCTGTGGAGACCACAGAGAAAGACCTAGTTCCCCACCTCATCGCGACCGGAGGCCTCACATCCTTTGAAAACTCCAGAGGTATGCGGAGATCAGTGCCTCCAAAGGAGACGATGCCTGACTCCTCGTGAAACTTGATAGGAGTCCCAGGATTCCTGTGGCACGTGGAAAGGGACCCTTGGTCTCCCGCCTCAGCTGGAGAGGCGTCCCAATTGCCTTGCCAAGCCTCGAGGAGAATCCCGAGTTGTGTCTCGCAACTAGGCAAGAGTCCTGACGTGGCTGAACGAACACGTGTGTGGAAGGGCCATCCCCGTCGTAACTCGAGAATATACCCCAGGTTCCCGCCGCAACTAGAGAAAAACCATGAGACTTCCACCTCGCCGCGAGATGAGGCCCGATTCCCCTGCACTGCGTGCAGAGCAATTCTGTGTTGCACATCACACATGAAAGGAGCCTTGATTTCCTTCATGGCACTCCAGAGAAACCCCAAGAACACTGTTTCAAGGCTAGAGGGATCCTGAGGTCACTGTAGCAACACGAAAGAGCTCCGTGGACCCAAAATCAACTCGAGATGAGAGGTTAGTCCCTGGCTTCGACTCCAGAGGAATACCACCTTACCACAAGCACCTCAAGAGGAGGCTTCTCTGAGCTCTAGGTAAGTGAGAGGGACCCTGAATTTGGGGCCTCAAGTGGAATGGACACCGCGATGCCCTGACTCGAAATAAGGCCGGATATCCCTGCAGTGACTGGAATGCAGGCTCGTCTTGCATCTCCCAAGACGAAAGGGTGTCTGAATCCCCTGTGGAGACCACAGAGAAAGACTTAGTTCCCCATCTCATCGCGACAGGAGGCCTCAAATCCTTTGAAACTCCAGAGGTATGCGGAGATCAGTGCCTCCAAAGGAGACGATGCCTGACTCCTCGTGAAACTTGATAGGAGACCCAGGATTCCTGTGGCACGTGGAAAGGGACCCTTGGTCTCCCGTCTCAGCTGGAGAGGGGTCCCAATTGCCTTGCAAAGCCTCGAGGAGAATCCCGAGTTGTCCCTCGCAACTAGGCAGGAGTCCTGACATGGCTGAACACACACGTGTGTGGAAGGGCCATCCCCGTCGTAACTCGAGAATATACCCCAAGTTCCCGCCGCAACTCGAGAAAAACCATGAGACTTCCCCCTCGCCGCGAGATGAGGCCCGATTCCCCTGCACTGCGTGCAGAGCAATTCCGTGTTTCACATCACACATGAAAGAAGCCTTGATTTCCTTGATGGCACTCCAGAGAAACCCCAAGAACACTGTTTCAAGGCTAGAGGGATCCTGAGGTCACTGTAGCAACACGAAAGAGCTCCGTGGACCAAGAATCAACACGAGATGAGAGGTTAGTCCGTGGCTTCGACTCCTGAGGAATAACACCTTACCACAAGCACCTCAAGAGGAGGCTTCTCTCAGCTCTAGGTATGTGAGAGGGATCCTGAGTTTGCGGCCTCAAGTGGAATGGACACCGCGATGCCCTGACTCGAAATAAGGCCGGATATCAGTGCAGTGACTTGAATGCAGGCTCGTCTTGCATCTCCCAAGAAGAAAGGATGTCTGAATCCCCTGTGGAGACCACAGAGAAACACCTAGTTCCCCACCTCATCGCGACCGGAGGCCTCACATCCTTTGAAAACTCCAGAGGTACGCGGAGATCAGTGCCTCCAAAGGAGACGATGCCTGACTCCTCGTGAAACTTGATAGGAGTCCCAGGATTCTTGTGGCACGTGGAAAGGGACCCTTGGTCTCCCGCCTCAGCTGGAGAGGCGTCCCAATTGCCCTGCCAAGCCTCGAGGAGAATCCAGAGTTGTCCCTCGCAACTAGGCAGGAGTCCTGACGTGGCTGAACAAACACGTGGGTGGAAGGGCCATCCCCGTCGTAACTCGAGAATATACCCCAGGTACCCGCCGCAACTCGAGAAAAACCATGAGACTTCCCCCTCGATGCGAGATGAGGCCCGATTCCCCTGTACTGCGTGCAGAGCAATTCCGTCTTGCACATCACACATGAAAGGAGCCTTGATTTCCTTGATGGCACTCCAGAGAAACCCCAAGAACACTGTTTCAAGGATAGAGGGATCCTGAGGTCACTGTAGCAACACGAAAGAGCTCCGTGGACCAAGAATCAACACGAGATGAGAGGTTAGTCCCTGGCTTCAACTCCTGAGGAATACCACCTTACCACAAGCACCTCAAGAGGAGGCTTCTCTCAGCTCTAGGTATGTGAGAGGGATCCTGAGTTTGCGGCCTCAAGTGGAATGGACACCGCGATGCCCTGACTCGAAATAAGGCCGGATATCCCTGCAGTGACTTGAATGCAGGCTCGTCTTGCATCTCCCAAGAAGAAAGGATGTCTGAATCCCCTGTGGAGACCACAGAGAAACACCTAGTTCCCCACCTCATCGCGACCGCAGGCCTCACATCCTTTGAAAACTACAGAGGTACGCGGAGATCAGTGCCTCCAAAGAAGACGATGCCTGACTCCTCGTGAAACTTGATAGGAGTCCCAGGATTCTTGTGGCACGTGGAAAGGGACCCTTGGTCTCCCGCCTCAGCTGGAGAGGCGTCCCAATTGCCCTGCCAAGCCTCGAGGAGAATCCCGAGTTGTCCCTCGCAACTAGGCAGGAGTCCTGACGTGGCTGAGCAAACACGTGGGTGGAAGGGCCATCCCCGTCGTAACTCGAGAATATACCCCAGGTTCCCGCCGCAACTCGAGAAAAACCATGAGACTTCCCCCTCGATGCGAGATGAGGCCCGATTCCCCTGTACTGCGTGCAGAGCAATTCCGTCTTGCACATCACACATGAAAGGAGCCTTGATTTCCTTGATGGCACTCCAGAGAAACCCCAAGAACACTGTTTCAAGGATAGAGGGATCCTGAGGTCACTGTAGCAACACGAAAGAACTCTGTGGACCACAAATCAACTGGAAAAGAGAGGTTAGTCCCTGGATTCGTCTCCAGAGGAATACCACCTTACCACAAGCACCTCAAGAGGCGGCTTCTCTCATCTCTAGGTATGTGAGAGGGACCCTGAGTTTGCGGCCTCAAGTGGAATGGACACCGCGATGCCCTGACTCTAAATAAGGCCGGATATCCCTGCAGTGACTTCAATGCAGGCTCGTCTTGCATCTCCCAGGACGAAAGGATGTCTGAATCCCCTGTGGAAAGCACAGAGAAAGACTTAGTTCCCCACCTCATCGCGACCGATAGCCTCACATCCTTTGAAAACTCCAGAGGTACGCGGAGATCAGTGCCTCCAAAGGAGACGATGCCTGACTCCTCGTGACACTTGATAGGAGTCCTAGGATTCCTGTGGCACGTGGAAAGGGACACTTGGTCTCCCGTCTCAGCTGGAGAGGCGTCCCAATTGCCCTGCAAAGCCTCGAGGAGAATCCCGAGTTGTCCCTCGCAACTAGGCAGGAGTCCTGACATGGCTGAACACACACGTGTGTGGAAGGGCCATCCCCGTCGTAACTCGAGAATATACCCCAGGTTCCCGCCGCAACTCGAGAAAAACCATGAGACTTCCCCCTCGCCGTGAGATGAGGCCCGATTCCCCTGCACTGCGTGCAGAGCAATTCCGTGTTCCACATCACACATGAAAGGAGCCTTGATTTCCTTGATGGCACTCCAGAGAAACCCCAAGAACACTGTTTCAAGGCTAGAGGGATCCTGAGGTTACTGTAGCAACACGAAAGAGCTCCGAGGACCAAGAATCAACACGAGATGTGAGGTTAGTCCATGGCTTCGACTCCTGAGGAATACCACCTAACCACAAGCACCTCAAGAGGAGGCTTCTCTCAGCTCTAGGTATGTGAGAGGGATCCTGAGTTTGCGGCCTCAAGTGGAATGGACACCGCGATGCCCTGACTCGAAATAAGGCCGGATATCCCTGCAGTGACTTGAATGCAGGCTCGTCTTGCATCTCCCAAGAAGAAAGGATGTCTGAATCCCCTGTGGAGACCACAGAGAAACACCTAGTTCCCCACCTCATCGCGACCGGAGGCCTCACATCCTTTGAAAACTCCAGAGGTACGCGGAGATCAGTGCCTCCAAAGGAGACGATGCCTGATTCCTCGTGAAACTTGATAGGAGTCCCAGAATTCTTGTGGCACGTGGAAAGGGACCCTTGGTCTCCCGCCTCAGCTGGAGAGGCGTCCCAATTGCCCTGCCAAGCCTCGAGGAGAATCCAGAGTTGTCCCTCGCAACTAGGCAGGAGTCCTGACGTGGCTGAACAAACACGTGGGTGGAAGGGCCATCCCCGTCGTAACTCGAGAATATACCCCAGGTTCCCACCGCAACTCGAGAAAAACCATGAGACTTCCCCCTCGATGCGAGATGAGGCCCGATTCCCCTGTACTGCGTGCAGAGCAATTCCGTGTTGCACATCACACATGAAAGGAGCCTTGATTTCCTTGATGGCACTCCAGAGAAACCCCAAGAACACCTTTTCAAGGATAGAGGGATCCTGAGGTCACTGTAGCAACACGAAAGAACTCTGTGGACCAAAAATCAACTCGAAAAGAGAGGTTAGTCCCTGGATTCGTCTCCAGAGGAATACCACCTTACCACAAGCACCTCAAGAGGAGGCTTCTCTCAGCTCTAGGTATGTGAGAGGGACCCTGAGTTTGCGGCCTCAAGTGGAATGGACACCGCGATGCCCTGACTCGAAATAAGGCCGGATATCCCTGCAGTGACTTCAATGCAGGCTCGTCTTGCATCTCCCAGGACGAAAGGATGCCTGAATCCCCTGTGGAAAGCACAGAGAAAGACTTAGTTCCCCACCTCATCGCGACCGATAGCCTCACATCCTTTGAAAACTCCAGAGGTACGCGGAGATCAGTGCCTCCAAAGGAGACGATGCCTGACTCCTCGTGAAACTTGATAGGAGTCCCAGGATTCCTGTGGCACTTGGAAAGGGACACTTGGTCTCCCGCCTCAGCTGGAGAGGCGTCCCAATATCCCTGCCAAGCCGCGAGGAGAATCCAGAGTTGTCCCTCGCAACTAGGCAGGAGTCCTGACATCGCTGAAGAAACACGTGGGTGGAAGGGCCATCCCCGTCGTAACTCGAGAATATACCCCAGGTTCCCGCCGCAACTAGAGAAAAACCATGAGACTTCCACCTCGCCGCGAGATGAGGCCCGATTCCCCTGCACTGCGTGCAGAGCAATTCTGTGTTGCACATCACACATGAAAGGAGCCTTGATTTCCTTCATGGCACTCCAGAGAAACCCCAAGAACACTGTTTCAAGGCTAGAGGGATCCTGAGGTCACTGTAGCAACACGAAAGAGCTCCGTGGACCCAAAATCAACTCGAGATGAGAGGTTAGTCCCTGGCTTCGACTCCAGAGGAATACCACCTTACCACAAGCACCTCAAGAGGAGGCTTCTCTGAGCTCTAGGTAAGTGAGAGGGACCCTGAATTTGGGGCCTCAAGTGGAATGGACACCGCGATGCCCTGACTCGAAATAAGGCCGGATATCCCTGCAGTGACTGGAATGCAGGCTCGTCTTGCATCTCCCAAGACGAAAGGGTGTCTGAATCCCCTGTGGAGACCACAGAGAAAGATTTAGTTCCCCATCTCATCGCGACAGGAGGCCTCAAATCCTTTGAAACTCCAGAGGTATGCGGAGATCAGTGCCTCCAAAGGAGACGATGCCTGACTCCTCGTGAAACTTGATAGGAGACCCAGGATTCCTGTGGCACGTGGAAAGGGACCCTTGGTCTCCCGTCTCAGCTGGAGAGGGGTCCCAATTGCCTTGCAAAGCCTCGAGGAGAATCCCGAGTTGTCCCTCGCAACTAGGCAGGAGTCCTGACATGGCTGAACACACACGTGTGTGGAAGGGCCATCCCCGTCGTAACTCGAGAATATACCCCAAGTTCCCGCCGCAACTCGAGAAAAACCATGAGACTTCCCCCTCGCCGCGAGATGAGGCCCGATTCCCCTGCACTGCGTGCAGAGCAATTCCGTGTTTCACATCACACATGAAAGAAGCCTTGATTTCCTTGATGGCACTCACGAGAAACCCCAAGAACACTGTTTCAAGGCTAGAGGGATCCTGAGGTCACTGTAGCAACACGAAAGAGCTCCGTGGACCAAGAATCAACACGAGATGAGAGGTTAGTCCGTGGCTTCGACTCCTGAGGAATAACACCTTACCACAAGCACCTCAAGAGGAGGCTTCTCTCAGCTCTAGGTATGTGAGAGGGATCCTGAGTTTGCGGCCTCAAGTGGAATGGACACCGCGATGCCCTGACTCGAAATAAGGCCGGATATCAGTGCAGTGACTTGAATGCAGGCTCGTCTTGCATCTCCCAAGAAGAAAGGATGTCTGAATCCCCTGTGGAGACCACAGAGAAACACCTAGTTCCCCACCTCATCGCGACCGGAGGCCTCACATCCTTTGAAAACTCCAGAGGTACGCGGAGATCAGTGCCTCCAAAGGAGACGATGCCTGACTCCTCGTGAAACTTGATAGGAGTCCCAGGATTCTTGTGGCACGTGGAAAGGGACCCTTGGTCTCCCGCCTCAGCTGGAGAGGCGTCCCAATTGCCCTGCCAAGCCTCGAGGAGAATCCAGAGTTGTCCCTCGCAACTAGGCAGGAGTCCTGACGTGGCTGAACAAACACGTGGGTGGAAGGGCCATCCCCGTCGTAACTCGAGAATATACCCCAGGTACCCGCCGCAACTCGAGAAAAACCATGAGACTTCCCCCTCGATGCGAGATGAGGCCCGATTCCCCTGTACTGCGTGCAGAGCAATTCCGTCTTGCACATCACACATGAAAGGAGCCTTGATTTCCTTGATGGCACTCCAGAGAAACCCCAAGAACACTGTTTCAAGGATAGAGGGATCCTGAGGTCACTGTAGCAACACGAAAGAGCTCCGTGGACCAAGAATCAACACGAGATGAGAGGTTAGTCCCTGGCTTCAACTCCTGAGGAATACCACCTTACCACAAGCACCTCAAGAGGAGGCTTCTCTCAGCTCTAGGTATGTGAGAGGGATCCTGAGTTTGCGGCCTCAAGTGGAATGGACACCGCGATGCCCTGACTCGAAATAAGGCCGGATATCCCTGCAGTGACTTGAATGCAGGCTCGTCTTGCATCTCCCAAGAAGAAAGGATGTCTGAATCCCCTGTGGAGACCACAGAGAAACACCTAGTTCCCCACCTCATCGCGACCGCAGGCCTCACATCCTTTGAAAACTACAGAGGTACGCGGAGATCAGTGCCTCCAAAGAAGACGATGCCTGACTCCTCGTGAAACTTGATAGGAGTCCCAGGATTCTTGTGGCACGTGGAAAGGGACCCTTGGTCTCCCGCCTCAGCTGGAGAGGCGTCCCAATTGCCCTGCCAAGCCTCGAGGAGAATCCCGAGTTGTCCCTCGCAACTAGGCAGGAGTCCTGACGTGGCTGAGCAAACACGTGGGTGGAAGGGCCATCCCCGTCGTAACTCGAGAATATACCCCAGGTTCCCGCCGCAACTCGAGAAAAACCATGAGACTTCCCCCTCGATGCGAGATGAGGCCCGATTCCCCTGTACTGCGTGCAGAGCAATTCCGTCTTGCACATCACACATGAAAGGAGCCTTGATTTCCTTGATGGCACTCCAGAGAAACCCCAAGAACACTGTTTCAAGGATAGAGGGATCCTGAGGTCACTGTAGCAACACGAAAGAACTCTGTGGACCACAAATCAACTGGAAAAGAGAGGTTAGTCCCTGGATTCGTCTCCAGAGGAATACCACCTTACCACAAGCACCTCAAGAGGAGGCTTCTCTCAGCTCTAGGTATGTGAGAGGGACCCTGAGTTTGCGGCCTCAAGTGGAATGGACACCGCGATGCCCTGACTCTAAATAAGGCCGGATATCCCTGCAGTGACTTCAATGCAGGCTCGTCTTGCATCTCCCAGGACGAAAGGATGTCTGAATCCCCTGTGGAAAGCACAGAGAAAGACTTAGTTCCCCACCTCATCGCGACCGATAGCCTCACATCCTTTGAAAACTCCAGAGGTACGCGGAGATCAGTGCCTCCAAAGGAGACGATGCCTGACTCCTCGTGACACTTGATAGGAGTCCTAGGATTCCTGTGGCACGTGGAAAGGGACACTTGGTCTCCCGTCTCAGCTGGAGAGGCGTCCCAATTGCCCTGCAAAGCCTCGAGGAGAATCCCGAGTTGTCCCTCGCAACTAGGCAGGAGTCCTGACATGGCTGAACACACACGTGTGTGGAAGGGCCATCCCCGTCGTAACTCGAGAATATACCCCAGGTTCCCGCCGCAACTCGAGAAAAACCATGAGACTTCCCCCTCGCCGTGAGATGAGGCCCGATTCCCCTGCACTGCGTGCAGAGCAATTCCGTGTTCCACATCACACATGAAAGGAGCCTTGATTTCCTTGATGGCACTCCAGAGAAACCCCAAGAACACTGTTTCAAGGCTAGAGGGATCCTGAGGTCACTGTAGCAACACGAAAGAGCTCCGAGGACCAAGAATCAACACGAGATGTGAGGTTAGTCCATGGCTTCGACTCCTGAGGAATACCACCTAACCACAAGCACCTCAAGAGGAGGCTTCTCTCAGCTCTAGGTATGTGAGAGGGATCCTGAGTTTGCGGCCTCAAGTGGAATGGACACCGCGATGCCCTGACTCGAAATAAGGCCGGATATCCCTGCAGTGACTTGAATGCAGGCTCGTCTTGCATCTCCCAAGAAGAAAGGATGTCTGAATCCCCTGTGGAGACCACAGAGAAACACCTAGTTCCCCACCTCATCGCGACCGGAGGCCTCACATCCTTTGAAAACTCCAGAGGTACGCGGAGATCAGTGCCTCCAAAGGAGACGATGCCTGATTCCTCGTGAAACTTGATAGGAGTCCCAGAATTCTTGTGGCACGTGGAAAGGGACCCTTGGTCTCCCGCCTCAGCTGGAGAGGCGTCCCAATTGCCCTGCCAAGCCTCGAGGAGAATCCAGAGTTGTCCCTCGCAACTAGGCAGGAGTCCTGACGTGGCTGAACAAACACGTGGGTGGAAGGGCCATCCCCGTCGTAACTCGAGAATATACCCCAGGTTCCCACCGCAACTCGAGAAAAACCATGAGACTTCCCCCTCGATGCGAGATGAGGCCCGATTCCCCTGTACTGCGTGCAGAGCAATTCCGTGTTGCACATCACACATGAAAGGAGCCTTGATTTCCTTGATGGCACTCCAGAGAAACCCCAAGAACACCTTTTCAAGGATAGAGGGATCCTGAGGTCACTGTAGCAACACGAAAGAACTCTGTGGACCAAAAATCAACTCGAAAAGAGAGGTTAGTTCCTGGATTCGTCTCCAGAGGAATACCACCTTACCACAAGCACCTCAAGAGGAGGCTTCTCTCAGCTCTAGGTATGTGAGAGGGACCCTGAGTTTGCGGCCTCAAGTGGAATGGACACCGCGATGCCCTGACTCGAAATAAGGCCGGATATCCCTGCAGTGACTTCAATGCAGGCTCGTCTTGCATCTCCCAGGACGAAAGGATGCCTGAATCCCCTGTGGAAAGCACAGAGAAAGACTTAGTTCCCCACCTCATCGCGACCGATAGCCTCACATCCTTTGAAAACTCCAGAGGTACGCGGAGATCAGTGCCTCCAAAGGAGACGATGCCTGACTCCTCGTGAAACTTGATAGGAGTCCCAGGATTCCTGTGGCACTTGGAAAGGGACACTTGGTCTCCCGCCTCAGCTGGAGAGGCGTCCCAATATCCCTGCCAAGCCGCGAGGAGAATCCAGAGTTGTCCCTCGCAACTAGGCAGGAGTCCTGACATCGCTGAAGAAACACGTGGGTGGAAGGGCCATCCCCGTCGTAACTCGAGAATATACCCCAGGTTCCCGCCGCAACTCGAGAAAAACCATGAGACTTCCCCCTCGCCGCGAGATGAGGCCCGATTCCCCTGCACTGCGTGCAGAGCAATTCCGTGTTGCACATCACACATGAAAGGAGCCTTGATTTCCTTGATGGCACTCCAGAGAAACCCCAAGAACACTGTTTCAAGGCTAGAGGGATCCTGAGGTCACTGTAGCAACACGAAAGAGCTCCGTGGGCCAAAAATCAACTCGAGATGAGAGGTTAGTTCCTGGCCTCGACTCCAGAGGAATACCACCTTACCACAAGCACCTCAAGAGGAGGCTTCTCTCAGCTCTAGGTATGTGAGAGGGACCCTGAGTTTGCGGCCTCAAGTGGAATGGACACCGCGATGCCCTGACGCGAAATAAGGCCGGATATCCCTGCAGTGACTTGAATGCACGCTCGTCTTGCATCTCCCAAGATGAAAGGATGTCTGAATCCCCTGTGGAGACCACAGAGAAAGACCTAGTTCCCCACCTCATCGCGACCGGAGGCCTCACATCCTTTGAAAACTCCACAGGTACGCGGAGATCAGTGCCTCCAAAGGAGACGATGCCTGACTCCTCGTGAAACTTGATAGGAGTCCCAGGATTCCTGTGGCACGTGGAAAGGGACCCTTGGTCTCCCGCCTCAGCTGGAGAGGCGTCCCAATTGCCTTGCCAAGCCTCGAGGAGAATCCCGAGTTGTGTCTCGCAACTAGGCAAGAGTCCTGACGTGGATGAACAAACACGTGTGTGGAAGGGCCATCCCCGTCGTAACTCGAGAATATACCCAAGGTTCCCGCCGCAACTCGAGAAAAACCATGAGACTTCCCCCTCGCCGCGAGATGAGGCCCGATTCCCCTGCACTGCGTGCAGAGCAATTCCGTGTTGCACATCACACATGAAAGGAGCCTTGATTTCCGTCATGGCACTCCAGAGAAACCCCAAGAACACTGTTTCAAGGCTAGAGGGATCCTGAGGTCACTGTAGCAACACGAAAGAGCTCCGTGGACCAAGAATCAACACGAGATGAGAGGTTAGTCCCTGGCTTCGACTCCTGAGGAATACCACCTTACCACAAGCACCTCAAGAGGAGGCTTCTCTCAGCTCTAGGTATGTGAGAGGGATCCTGAGTTTGCGGCCTCAAGTGGAATGGACACCGCGATGCCCTGACTCGAAATAAGGCCGGATATCCCTGCAGTGACTTGAATGCAGGCTCGTCTTGCATCTCCCAAGAAGAAAGGATGACTGAATCCCCTCTGGAGACCACAGAGAAAGACCTAGTTCCCCACCTCATTGCGACCGGAGGCCTCACATCCTTTGAAAACTCCAGAGGTACGCGGAGATCAGTGCCTTCAAAGGAGACGATGCCTGACTCCTCGTGAAACTTGATAGGAGTCCCAGGATTCTTGTGGCACGTGGAAAGGGACCCTTGGTCTCCCGCCTCAGCTGGAGAGGCGTTCCAATTGCCCTGCCAAGCCTCGAGGAGAATCCCGAGTTGTCCCTCGCAACTAGGCAGGAGTCCTGACGTGGCTGAACAAACACGTGGGTGGAAGGGCTATCCCCGTCGTAACTCGAGAATATACCCCAGGTTCCCGCCGCAACTCGAGAAAAACCATGAGACTTCCTCCTCGATGCGAGATGAGGCCCAATTCCCCTGTACTGCGTGCAGAGCAATTTCGTCTTGCACATCACACATGAAAGGAGCCTTGATTTCCTTGATGGCACTCCAGAGAAACCCCAAGAACACTGTTTCAAGGATAGAGGGATCCTGAGGTCACTGTAGCAACACGAAAGAACTCTGTGGACCAAAAATCAACTCGAAAAGAGAGGTTAGTCCCTGGATTCGTCTCCAGAGGAATACCACCTTACCACAAGCACCTCAAGAGGAGGCTTCTCTCAGCTCTAGGTATGTGAGAGGGACCCTGAGTTTGCGGCCTCAAGTGAAATGGACACCGCTATGCCCTGACTCGAAATAAGGCCGGATATCCCTGCAGTGACTTCAATGCAGGCTCGTCTTGCATCTCCCAGGACGAAAGGATGTCTGAATCCCCTGTGGAAAGCACAGAGAAAGACTTAGTTCCCCACCTCATCGCGACCGGAGGCCTCACATCCTTTGAAAACTCCAGAGGTACGCGGAGATCAGTGCCTCCAAAGGAGACGATGCCTGACTCCTCGTGAAACTTGATAGGAGTCCCAGGATTCCTGTGGCACTTGGAAAGGGACACTTGGTCTCCCGCCTCAGCTGGAGAGGCGTCCCAATTGCCCTGCCAAGCCTCGAGGAGAATCCAGAGTTGTCCCTCGCAACTAGGCAGGAGTCCTGACGTGGCTGAACAAACACGTGGGTGGAAGGGCCATCCCCATCCTAACTCGAGAATATACCCCAGGTTCCCGCCGAAACTCGAGAAAAACCATGAGACTTCCCCCTCGCCGCGAGATGAGGCCCGATTCCCCTGCACTGCGTGCAGAGCAATTCCGTGTTGCACATCACACATGAAAGGAGCCTTGATTTCCTTGATGGCACTCCAGAGAAACCCCAAGAACACTGTTTCAAGGCTAGAGGGATCCTGAGGTCACTGTAGCAACACGAAAGAGCTCCGTGGGCCAAAAATCAACTCGAGATGAGAGGTTAGTCCCTGGCTTCGACTCCAGAGGAATACCACCTTACCAGAAGCACCTCAAGAGGAGGCTTCTCTCAGCTCTAGGTATGTGAGAGGGACCCTGAGTTTGCGGCCTCAAGTGGAATGGACACCGCGATGCCCTGACGCGAAATAAGGCTGGATATCCCTGCAGTGACTTGAATGCAGGCTCGTCTTGCATCTCCCAAGATGAAAGGATGTCTGAATCCCCTGTGGAGACCACAGAGAAAGACCTAGATCCCCACCTCATCGCGACCGGAGGCCTCACATCCTTTGAAAACTCCAGAGGTACGCGGAGATCAGTGCCTCCAAAGGAGACGATGCCTGACTCCTCGTGAAACTTGATAGGAGTCCCAGGATTCCTGTGGCACGTGGAAAGGGACCCTTGGTCTCCCGCCTCAGCTGGAGAGGCGTCCCAATTGCCTTGCCAAGCCTCCAGGAGAATCCCGAGTTGTGTCTCGCAACTAGGCAAGAGTCCTGACGTGGCTGAACAAACACGTGTGTGGAAGGGCCATCCCCGTCGTAACTCGAGAATATACCCCAGGTTCCCGCCGCAACTCGAGAAAAACCATGAGACTTCCCCCTCGCCGCGAGATGAGGCCCGATTCCCCTGCACTGCGTGCAGAGCAATTCCGTGTTGCACATCACACATGAAAGGAGCCTTGATTTCCTTGATGGCACTCCAGAGAAACCCCAAGAACACTGTTTCAAGGCGAGAGGGATCCTGAGGTCACTGTAGCAACACGAAAGTGCTCCGTGGACAAACAATCAACACGAGATGAGAGGTTAGTCCCTGGCTTCGACTCCAGAGGAATACCACCTTACCACAAGCACCTCAAGAGGAGGCTTCTCTCAGCTCTAGGTATGTGAGAGGGATCCTGAGTTTGCGGCCTCAAGTGGAATGGACACCGCGATGCCCTGACTCGAAATAAGGCCGGATATCGCTGCAGTGACATGAATGCAGGCTCGTCTTGCATCTCCCAAGAAGAAAGGATGTCTGAATCCCCTGTGGAGACCACAGAGAAACACCTAGTTCCCCACCTCATCGTGACCGCAGGCCTCACATCCTTTGAAAACTCCAGAGGTACGCGGAGATCAGTGCCTCCAAAGGAGACGATGCCTGACTCCTCCTGAAACTTGATAGGAGTCCCAGGATTCTTGTGGCACGTGGAAAGGGACCCTTTGTCTCCCGCTTCAGCTGGAGAGGCGTTCCAATTGCCCTGCCAAGCCTCGAGGAGAATCCCGAGTTGTCCCTCGCAACTAGGCAGGAGTCCTGACGTCGCTGAAGAAACACGTGGGTGGAAGGGCCATCCCCGTCGTAACTCGAGAATATACCCCAGGTTCCCACCGCAACTCGAGAAAAACCATGAGACTTCCCCCTCAATGCGAGATGAGGCCCGATTCCCCTGTACTGCGTGCAGAGCAATTCCGTCTTGCACATCACACATGAAAGGAGCCTTGATTTCCTTGATGGCACTCCAGAGAAACCCCAAGAACACTGTTTCAAGGATACAGGGATCCTGAGGTCACTGTAGCAACACGAAAGAGCTCCGTGGGCCAAAAATCAACTCGAAAAGAGAGGTTAGTCCCTGGAATCGTCTCCAGATGAATACCACCTTACCACAAGCACCTCAAGAGGAGGCTTCTCTCAGCTCTAGGTATGTGAGAGGGACCCTGAGTTTGCGGCCTCAAGTGGAATGGACACCGCGATGCCCTGACTCGAAATACGGCCGGATATCCCTGCAGTGACTTCAATGCAGGCTCGTCTTGCATCTCCCAGGACGACAGGATGTCTGAATCCCCTGTGGAGACCACAGAGAAAGACCTAGTTCCCCACCTCATCGCGACAGAAGGCCTCAAATCCTTTGAAAACTCCAGAGGTACGCGGAGATCAGTGCCTCCAAAGGAGACGATGCCTGACTCCTCGTGAAACTTGATAGGAGTCCCAGGATTCCTGTGGCACTTGGAAAGGGACACTTGGTCTCCCGCCTCAGCTGGAGAGGCGTCCCAATTGCCCTGCCAAGCCTCGAGGAGAATCCAGAGTTGTCCCTCGCAACTAGGCAGGAGTCCTGACGTCGCTGAAGGAACACGTGGGTGGAAGGGCCATCCCCATCGTAACTCGAGAATATACCCCAGGTTCCCGCCGCAACTCGAGAAAAACCATGAGACTTCCCCCTCGCCGCGAGATGAGGCCCGAATCCCCTGCACTGCATGCAGAGCAATTCCGTGTTGCACATCACACATGAAAGGAGCCTTGATTTCCTTCATGGCACTCCAGAGAAACCCCAAGAACACTGTTTCAAGGCTAGAGGGATCCTGAGGTCACTGTAGCAACACGAAAGAGCTCCGTGGGCCAAAAATCAACTCGAGATGAGAGGTTAGTCCCTGGCTTCGACTCCAGAGGTATACCACCTTACCACAAGTACCTCAAGAGGAGGCTTCTCTCAGCTCTAGGTATGTGAGAGGGATCCTGAGTTTGCCGCCTCAAGTGGAATGGACACCGCGATGCCCTGACGCGAAATAAGGCTGGATATCCCTGCAGTGACTTGAATGCAGGCTCGTCTTGCATCTCCCAAGATGAAAGGATGTCTGAATCCCCTGTGGAGACCATAGAGAAAGACCTAGTTCCCCACCTCATCGCGACCGGAAGCCTCACATCCTTTGAAAACTCCAGAGGTACGCGGAGATCAGTGCCTCCAAAGGAGACGATGCCTGACTCCTCGTGAAACTTGATAGGAGTCCCAGGATTCCTGTGGCACGTGGAAAGGGACCCGTGGTCTCCCGCCTCAGCTGGAGAGGCGTCCCAATTGCCTTGCCCAGCCTCGAGGAGAATCCCGAGTTGTGTCTCGCAACTAGGCAAGAGTCCTGACGTGGCTGAACAAACACGTGTGTGGAAGGGCCATCCCCGTCGTAACTCGAGAATATACCCCAGGTTCCCGCCGCAACTCGAGAAAAACCATGAGACTTCCCCCTCGCTGCGAGATGAGGCCCGATTCCCCTGCACTGCGTGCAGAGCAATTCTGTATTGCACATCACACATGAAAGGAGCCTTGATTTCCTTCATGGCACTCCAGAGAAACCCGAAGAACACTGTTTCAAGGATAGAGGGATCCTGAGGTCACTGTAGCAACACGAAAGAACTCTGTGGACCAAAAATCAACTCGAAAAGAGAGGTTAGTCCCTGGATTCGTCTCCAGAGGAATACCACCTTACCACAAGCACCTCAAGAGGAGGCTTCTCTCAGCTCTAGGTATGTGAGAGGGTCCCTGAGTTTGCGGCCTCAAGTGGAATGGACACCGCGATGCCCTGACTCTAAATAAGGCCGGATATCCCTGCAGTGACTTCAATGCAGGCTCGTCTTGCATCTCCCAGGACGAAAGGATGTCTGAATCCCCTGTGGAAAGCACAGAGAAAGACTTAGTTCCCCACCTCATCGCGACCGATAGCCTCACATCCTTTGAAAACTCCAGAGGTACGCGGAGATTAGTGCCTCCAAAGGAGACGATGCCTGACTCCTCGTGACACTTGATAGGAGTCCCAGGATTCCTGTGGCACGTGGAAAGGGACACTTGGTCTCCCGTCTCAGCTGGAGAGGCGTCCCAATTGCCCTGCAAAGCCTCGAGGAGAATCCCGAGTTGTCCCTCCCAACTAGGCAGGAGTCCTGACATGGCTGAACACACACGTGTTTGGAAGGGCCATCCCCGTCGTAACTCGAGAATATACCCCAAGTTCCCGCCGCAACTCGAGAAAAACCATGAGACTTCCCCCTCGCCGCGAGATGAGGCCCGATTCCCCTGCACTGCGTGCAGAGCAATTCCGTGTTGCACATCACACATGAAAGGAGCCTTGATTTCCTTGATGGCACTCCAGAGAAACCCCAAGAACACTGTTTCAAGGCGAGAGGGATCCTGAGGTCACTGTAGCAACACGAAAGTGCTCCGTGGACCAACAATCAACACGAGATGAGAGGTTAGTCCCTGGCTTCGACTCCAGAGGAATACCACCTTACCACAAGCACCTCAAGAGGAGGCTTCTCTCAGCTCTAGGTATGTGAGAGGGATCCTGAGTTTGCGGCCTCAAGTGGAATGGACACCGCGATGCCCTGACTCAAAATAAGGCCGGATATCGCTGCAGTGACATGAATGCAGGCTCGTCTTGCATCTCCCAAGAAGAAAGGATGTCTGAATCCCCTGTGGAGACCACAGAGAAACACCTAGTTCCCCACCTCATCGTGACCGCAGGCCTCACATCCTTTGAAAACTCCAGAGGTACGCGGAGATCAGTGCCTCCAAAGGAGACGATGCCTGACTCCTCCTGAAACTTGATAGGAGTCCCAGGATTCCTGTGGCACTTGGAAAGGGACACAGGGTCTCCCGCCTCAGCTGGAGAGGCGTCCCAATTGCCCTGCCAAGCCTCGAGGAGAATCCAGAGTTGTCCCTCGCAACTAGGCAGGAGTCCTGACGTGGCTGAACAAACACGTGGGTGGAAGGGCCATCCCCATCCTAACTCGAGAATATACCCTAGGTTCCCGCCGAAACTCGAGAAAAACCATGAGACTTCCCTCTCGCCGCGAGATGAGGCCCGATTCCCCTGCACTGCGTGCAGAGCAATTCCGTGTTGCACATCACACATGAAAGGAGACTTGATTTCCTTGATGGCACTCCAGAGAAACCCCAACAACACTGTTTCAAGGCTAGAGGGATCCTCAGGTCACTGTAGCAACACGAAAGAGCTCCGTGGGCCAAAAATCAACTCGAGATGAGAGGTTAGTCCCTGGCTTCGACTCCAGAGGAATACCACCTTACCAGAAGCACCTCACGAGGAGGCTTCTCTCAGCTCTAGGTATGTGAGAGGGACCCTGAGTTTGCGGCCTCAAGTGGAATGGACTCCGCGATGCCCTGACGCGAAATAAGGCTGGATATCCCTGCAGTGACTTGAATGCAGGCTCGTCTTGCATCTCCCAAGATGAAAGGATGTCTGAATCCCCTGTGGAGACCACAGAGAAAGACCTAGATCCCCACCTCATCGCGACCGGAGGCCTCACATCCTTTGAAAACTCCAGAGGTACGCGGAGATCAGTGCCTCCAAAGGAGACGATGCCTGACTCCTCGTGAAACTTGATAGGAGTCCCACGATTCTTGTGGCACGTGGAAAGGGACCCTTGGTCTCCCGCCTCAGCTGGAGAGGCGTTCCAATTGCCTGCCAAACCTCGAGGAGAATCCCGAGTTGTCCCTCGCAACTAGGCAGGAGTCCTGACGTGGCTGAACAAACACGTGGGTGGAAGGGCCATCCCCGTCGTAACTCGAGAATATACCCCAGGTTCCCGCCGCAACTCGAGAAAAACCATGAGACTTCCCCCTCGATGCGAGATGAGGCCCGATTCCCCTGTACTGCGTGCAGAGCAATTCCGTCTTGCACATCACACATGAAAGGAGCCTTGATTTCCTTGATGGCACTCCAGAGAAACCCCAAGAACACTGTTTCAAGGATACAGGGATCCTGAGGTCACTGTAGCAACACGAAAGAGCACCGTGGGCCAAAAATCAACTCGAAAAGAGAGGTTAGTCCCTGGAATCGTCTCCAGAGGAATACCACCTTACCACAAGCACCTCAAGAGGAGGCTTCTCTCAGCTCTAGGTATGTGAGAGGGACCCTGAGTTTGCGGCCTCAAGTGGAATGGACACCGCGATGCCCTGACTCGAAATAAGGCCGGATATCCCTGCAGTGACTTCAATGCAGGCTCGTCTTGCATCTCCCAGGACGACAGGATGTCTGAATCCCCTGTGGAGACCACAGAGAAAGACCTATTTCCCCACCTCATCGCGACAGGAGGCCTCAAATCCTTTGAAAACTCCAGAGGTACGCGGAGATCAGTGCCTCCAAAGGAGACGATGCCTGACTCCTCGTGAAACTTGATAGGAGTCCCAGGATTCCTGTGGCACGTGGAAAGGGACCCTTGGTCTCCCGCCTCAGCTGGAGAGGCATCCCAATTGCCTTGCCAAGCCTCGAGGAGAATCTCGAGTTGTGTCTCGCAACTAGGCAAGAGTCCTGACGTGGCTGAACAAACACGTGTGTGGAAGGGCCATCCCCGTCGTAACTCGAGAATATACCCCAGGTTCCCGCCGCAACTCGAGAAAAACCATGAGACTTCCCCCTCGCCGTGAGATGAGGCCCGATTCCCCTGCACTGCGTGCAGAGCAATTCCGTGTTGCACATCACACATGAAAGGAGCCTTGATTTCCTGGATGGCACTCCAGAGAAACCCCAAGAACACTATTTCAAGGCTAGAGGGATCCTGAGGTCACTGTAGGAACACGAAAGAGCTCCGTGGACCAAGAATCAACACGAGATGAGAGGTTAGTCCCTGGCTTCGACTCCTGAGGAATACCACCTTACCACAAGCACCTCAAGAGGAGGCTTCTCTCAGCTCTAGGTATGTGAGAGGGATCCTGAGTTTGCGGCCTCAAGTGGAATGGACACCGCGATGCCCTGACTCGAAATAAGGCCGGATATCCCTGCAGTGACTTGAATGCAGGCTCGTCTTGCATCTCCCAAGAAGAAAGGATGTCTGAATCCCCTGTGGAGACCACAGAGAAACACCTAGTTCCCCACCTCATCGCGACCGGAGGCCTCACATCCTTTGAAAACTCCAGAGGTACGCGGAGATCAGTGCCTCCAAAGGAGACGATGCCTGACTCCTCGTGAAAATTGATTGGAGTCCCAGGATTCTTGTGGCACGTGGAAAGGGACCCTTGGTCTCCCGCCTCAGCTGGAGAGGCGTCCCAATTGCCCTGCCAAGCCTCGAGGAGAATCCAGAGTTGTCCCTCGCAACTAGGCAGGAGTCCTGACGTGGCTGAACAAACACGTGGGTGGAAGGGCCATCCCCGTCGTAACTCGAGAATATACCCCAGGTTCCCGCCGCAACTCGAGAAAAACCATGAGACTTCCCCATCGATGCGAGATGAGGCCCGATTCCCCTGTACTGCGTGCAGAGCAATTCCGTGTTGCACATCACACATGAAAGGAGCCTTGATTTCCTTGATGGCACTCCAGAGAAACCCCAAGAACACTGTTTCAAGGATAGAGGGATCCTGAGGTCACTGTAGCAACACGAAAGAACTCTGTGGACCAAAAATCAACTCGAAAAGAGAGGTTAGTCCCTGGATTCGTCTCCAGAGGAATACCACCTTTCCACAAGCACCTGAAGAGGAGGCTTCTCTCAGCTCTAGGTATGTGAGAGGGACCCTTAGTTTGCGGCCTCAAGTGGAATGGACACCGCGATGCCCTGACTCGAAATAAGGCCGGATATCCCTGCAGTGACTTCAATGCAGGCTCGTCTTGCATCTCCCAGGACGAAAGGATGTCTGAATCCCCTGTGGAAAGCACAGAGAAAGACTTAGTTCCCCACCTCATCGCGACCGATAGCCTCACATCCTTTGAAAACTCCAGAGGTACGCGGAGATCAGTGCCTCCAAAGGAGACGATGCCTGACTCCTCGTTAAACTTGATAGGAGTCCCAGGATTCCTGTGGCACTTGGAAAGGGACACTTGGTCTCCCGCCTCAGCTGGAGAGGCGTCCCAATTTCCCTGCCAAGCCGCGAGGAGAATCCAGAGTTGTCCCTCGCAACTAGGCAGGAGTCCTGACATCGCTGAAGAAACACGTGGGTGGAAGGGCCATCCCCGTCGTAACTCGAGAATATACCCCAGGTTCCCGCCGCAACTCGAGAAAAACCATGAGACTTCCCCCTCGCCGCGAGATGAGGCCCGATTCCCCTGCACTGCGTGCAGAGCAATTCCGTGTTGCACATCACACATGAAAGGAGCCTTGATTTCCTTGATGGCACTCCAGAGAAACGCCAAGAACACTGTTTCAAGGCTAGAGGGATCCTGAGGTCACTGTAGCAACACGAAAGAGCTCCGTGGGCCAAAAATCAACTCGAGATGAGAGGTTAGTCCCTGGCCTCGACTCCAGAGGAATACCACCTTACCACAAGCACCTCAAGAGGAGGCTTCTCTCAGCTCTAGGTATGTGAGAGGGACCCTGAGTTTGCGGCCTCAAGTGGAATGGACACCGCGATGCCCTGACGCGAAATAAGGCCGGATATCCCTGCAGTGACTTGAATGCAGGCTCGTCTTGCATCTCCCAAGATGAAAGGATGTCTGAATCCCCTGTGGAGACCACAGAGAAAGACCTAGATCCCCACCTCATCGCGACCGGAGGCCTCACATCCTTTGAAAACTCCACAGGTACGCGGAGATCAGTGCCTCCAAAGGAGACGATGCCTGACTCCTCGTGAAACTTGATAGGAGTCCCAGGATTCCTGTGGCACGTGGAAAGGGACACTTGGTCTCCCGCCTCAGCTGGAGAGGCGTCCCAATTGCCTTGCCAAGCCTCGAGGAGAATCCCGAGTTGTGTCTCGCAACTAGGCAAGAGTCCTGACGTGGATGAACAAACACGTGTGTGGAAGGGCCATCCCCGTCGTAACTCGAGAATATACCCCAGGTTCCCGCCGCAACTCGAGAAAAACCATGAGACTTCCCCCTCGCCGCGAGATGAGGCCCGATTCCCCTGCACTGCGTGCAGAGCAATTCCGTGTTGCACATCACACATGAAAGGAGCCTTGATTTCCTTGATGGCACTCCAGAGAAACCCCAAGAACACTGTTTCAAGGCTAGAGGGATCCTGAGGTCACTGTAGCAACACGAAAGAGCTCCGTGGACCAAGAATCAACACGAGATGAGAGGTTAGTCCCTGGCTTCGACTCCTGAGGAATACCACCTTACCACAAGCACCTCAAGAGGAGGCTTCTCTCAGCTCTAGGTATGTGAGAGGGATCCTGAGTTTGCGGCCTCAAGTGGAATGGACACCGCGATGCCCTGACTCGAAATAAGGCCGGATATCCCTGCAGTGACTTGAATGCAGGCTCGTCTTGCATCTCCCCAGAAGAAAGGATGTCTGAATCCCCTCTGGAGACCACAGAGAAAGACCTAGTTCCCCACCTCATCGCGACCGGAGGCCTCACATCCTTTGAAAACTCCAGAGGTACGCGGAGATCAGTGCCTTCAAAGGAGACGATGCCTGACTCCTCGTGAAACTTGATAGGAGTCCCAGGATTCTTGTGGCACGTGGAAAGGGACCCTTGGTCTCCCGCCTCAGCTGGAGAGGCGTCCCAATTGCCCTGCCAAGCCTCGAGGAGAATCCCGAGTTGTCCCTCGCAACTAGGCAGGAGTCCTGACGTGGCTGAACACACACGTGTGTGGAAGGGCCATCCCCGTCGTAACTCGAGAATATACCCCAGGTTCCCGCCGCAACTCGAGAAAAACCATGAGACTTCCCCCTCGCCGTGAGATGAGGCCCGATTCCCCTGCACTGCGTGCAGCGCAATTCCGTGTTGCACATCACACATGAAAGGAGCCTTGATTTCCTTGATGGCACTCCAGAGAAACCCCAAGAACACTGTTTCAAGGCTAGAGGGATCCTGAGGTCACTGTAGCAACACGAAAGAGCTCCGTGGGCCAAAAATCAACTCGAGATGAGAGGTTAGTCCCTGGCTTCGACTCCAGAGGAATACCACCTTACCAGAAGCACCTCAAGAGGAGGCTTCTCTCAGCTCTAGGTATGTGAGAGGGACCCTGAGTTTGCGGCCTCAAGTGGAGTGGACACCGCGATGCCCTGACGCGAAATAAGGCTGGATATCCCTGCAGTGACTTGAATGCAGGCTCGTCTTGCATCTCCCAAGATGAAAGGATGTCTGAATCCCCTGTGGAGACCACAGAGAAAGACCTAGATCCCCACCTCATCGCGACCGGAGGCCTCACATCCTTTGAAAACTCCAGAGGTACGCGGAGATCAGTGCCTCCAAAGGAGACGATGCCTGACTCCTCGAGAAACTTGATAGGAGTCCCAGGATTCCTGTGGCACGTGGAAAGGGACCCTTGGTCTCCCGCCTCAGCTGGAGAGGCGTCCCAATTGCCTTGCCAAGCCTCGAGGAGAATCCCGAGTTGTGTCTCGCAACTAGGCAAGAGTCCTGACGTGGCTGAACAAACACGTGTGTGGAAGGGCCATCCCCGTCGTAACTCGAGAATATACCCCAGGTTCCCGCCGCAACTCGAGAAAAACCATGAGACTTCCCCCTCGCCGCGAGATGAGGCCCGATTCCCCTGCACTGCGTGCAGGGCAATTGTGTGTTGCACATCACACATGAAAGGAGCCTTGATTTCCGTCATGGCACTCCAGAGAAACCCCAAGAACACTGTTTCAAGGCTAGAGGGATCCTGAGGTCACTGTAGCAACACGAAAGAACTCTGTGGACCAAAAATCAACTCGAGATCAGAGGTTAGTCCCTGGCTTCGACTCCAGAGGAATACCACCTTACCAGAAGCACCTCAAGAGGAGGCTTCTCTCAGCTCTATGTATGTGATAGGGATCCTGAGTTTGCGGCCTCAAGTGGAATGGACACCGCGATGCCCTGACTCGAAATAAGGCCGGATATCCCTGCAGTGACTGGAATGCAGGCTCGTCTTGCATCTCCCAAGACAAAAGGGTGTCTGAATCCCCTGTGGAGACCACAGAGAAAGACCTAGTTCCCCACCTCATCGCGACAGGAGGCCTCAAAATCTTTGAAAACTCCAGAGGTATGCGGAGATCAGTGCCTCCAAAGGAGACGATGCCTGACTCCTCGTGAAACTTGATAGGAGACCCAGGATTCCTGTGGCACGTGGAAAGGGACCCTTGTTCTCCCGCCTCAGCTGGAGAGGCGTCCCAATTGCCCTGCAAAGCCTCGAGGAGAATCCCGAGTTGTCCCTCGCAACTAGGCAGGAGTCCTGACATGGCTGAACACACACGTGTGTGGAAGGGCCATCCCCGTCGTAACTCGAGAATATACCCCAGGTTCCCGCCGCAACTCGAGAAAAACCATGAGACTTCCCCCTCGCCGCGAGATGAGGCCCGATTCCCCTGCACTGCGTGCAGAGCAATTCCGTGTTGCACATCACACATGAAAGGAGCCTTGATTTCCTTGATGGCACTCCAGAGAAACCCCAAGAACACTGTTTCAAGGCTAGACGGATCCTGAGGTCACTGTAGCAACACGAAAGAGCTCCGTGGGCCAAAAATCAACTCGAGATGAGAGGTTAGTCCCTGGCTTCGACTCCAGAGGAATACCACCTTACCACAAGCACCTCAAGAGGAGGCTTCTCTCAGCTCTAGGTATGTGAGAGGGACCCTGAGTTTGCGGCCTCAAGTGGAATGGACACCGCGATGCCCTGACGCGAAATAAGGCTGGATATCCCTGCAGTGACTTGAATGCAGGCTCGTCTTGCATCTCCCAAGATGAAAGGATGTCTGAATCCCCTGTGGAGACCACAGAGAAAGACCTAGTTCCCCACCTCATCGCGACCGGAGGCCTCACATCCTTTGAAAACTCCAGAGGTACGCGGAGATCAGTACCTCCAAAGGAGACGATGCCTGACTCCTCGTGAAACTTGATAGGAGTCCCAGGATTCCTGTGGCACGTGGAAAGGGACCCTTGGTCTCCCGCCTCAGCTGGAGAGGCGTCCCAATTGCCTTGCCAAGCCTCGAGGAGAATCCCGAGTTGTGTCTCGCAACTAGGCAAGAGTCCTGACGTGGCTGAACAAACACGTGTGTGGAAGGGCCATCCCCGTCGTAACTCGAGAATATACCCCAGGTTCCCGCCGCAACTCGAGAAAAACCATGAGACTTCCCCCTCGCCGCGAGATGAGGCCCGATTCCCCTGCACTGCGTGCAGAGCAGTTCTGTGTTGCACATCACACATGAAAGGAGCCTTGATTTCCTTCATGGCACTCCAGAGAAACCCCAAGAACACTGTTTCAAGGATAGAGGGATCCTGAGGTCACTGTAGCAACACGAAAGAGCTCCGTGGACCAAAAATCAACTCGAGATGAGAGGTTAGTCCCTGGCTTCGACTCCAGAGGAATACCACCTTACCACAAGCACCTCAAGAGGAGGCTTCTCTCAGCTCTAGGTATGTGAGAGGGACCCTGAGTTTGCGGCCTCAAGTGGAATGGACACCGCGATGCCCTGACTCGAAATAAGGCCGGATATCCCTGCAGTGACTGGAATGCAGGCTCGTCTTGCATCTCCCAAGACGAAAGGGTGTCTGAATCCCCTGTGGAGACCACAGAGAAAGACCTAGTTCCCCACCTCATCGCGACAGGAGGCCTCAAATCCTTTGAAAACTCCAGAGGTATGCGGAGATCAGTGCCTCCAAAGGAGACGATGCCTGACTCCTCGTGAAACTTGATAGGAGTCCCAGGATTCTTGTGGCACGTGGAAAGGACCCTTGGTCTCCCGCCTCAGCTGGAGAGGCGTTCCAATTGCCCTGCCAAGCCTCGAGGAGAATCCCGAGTTGTCCCTCGCAACTAGGCAGGAGTCCTGACGTGGCTGAACAAACACGTGGGTGGAAGGGCCATCCCCGTCGTAACTCGAGAATATACCCCAGGTTCCCGCCGCAACTCGAGAAAAACCATGAGACTTCCCCCTCGATGCGAGATGAGGCCCGATTCCCCTGTACTGCGTGCAGAGCAATTCCGTCTTGCACATCACACATGAAAGGAGCCTTGATTTCCTTGATGGCACTCCAGAGAAACCCCAAGAACACTGTTTCAAGGCTAGAGGGATCCTGAGGTCACTGTAGCAACACGAAAGAACTCTGTGGACCAAAAATCAACTCGAAAAGAGAGGTTAGTCCCTGGATTCGTCTCCAGAGGAATACAACCTTACCACAAGCACCTCAAGAGGAGGCTTCTCTCAGCTCTAGGTATGTGAGAGGGACCCTGAGTTTGCGGCCTCAAGTGGAATGGACACCGCGATGCCCTGACTCTAAATAAGGCCGGATATCCCTGCAGTGACTTCAATGCAGGCTCGTCTTGCATCTCCCAGGACGAAAGGATGTCTGAATCCCCTGTGGAAAGCACAGAGAAAGACTTAGTACCCCACCTCATCGCGACCGATAGCCTAACATCCTTTGAAAACTCCAGAGGTACGCGGAGATCAGTGCCTCCAAAGCAGACGATGCCTGACTCCTCATGAAACTTGATAGGAGTCCCAGGATTCCTGTGGCACTTGGAAAGGGACACTTGGTCTTCCGCCTCAGCTGGAGAGGCGTCCCAATTGCCCTGCCAAGCCTCGAGGAGAATCCAGAGTTGTCCCTCGCAACTAGGCAGGAGTCCTGACGTCGCTGAAGAAACACGTGGGTGGAAGGGCCATCCCCGTCGTAACTCGAGAATATACCCCAGGTTCCCGCCGCAACTCGAGAAAAACCATGAGACTTCCCCCTCGCCGCGAGATGAGGCCCGATTCCCCTGCACTGCGTGCAGAGCAATTCCGTGTTGCACATCACACATGAAAGGAGCCTTGATTTCCTTGATGGCACTCCAGAGAAACCCCAAGAACACTGTTTCAAGGCTAGAGGGATCCTGAGGTCACTGTAGAAACACGAAAGAGCTCCGTGGGCCAAAAATCAACTCGAGATGAGAGGTTAGTCCCTGGCTTCGACTCCAGAGGAATACCACCTTACCACAAGCACCTCAAGAGGAGGCTTCTCTCAGCTCTAGGTATGTGAGAGGGACCCTGAGTTTGCGGCATCAAGTGGAATGGACACCGCGATGCCCTGACTCGAAATAAGGCCGGATATCCCTGCAGTGACTGGAATGCAGGCTCGTCTTGAATCTCCCAAGACGAAAGGGTGTCTGAATCCCCTGTGGAGACCACAGAGAAAGACCTAGTTCCCCACCTCATCGCGACAGGAGGCCTCAAATCCTTTGAAAACTCCAGAGGTATGCGGAGATCAGTGCCTCCAAAGGAGACAATGCCTGACTCCTCGTGAAACTTGATAGGAGACCCAGGATTCCTGTGGCACGTGGAAAGGGAACCTTGGTCTCCCGTCTCAGCTGGAGAGGCGTGCGAATTGCCCTGCAAAGCCTCGAGGAGAATCCCGAGTTGTCCCTCGCAAGTAGGCAGGAGTCCTGACGTCGCTGAAGAAACACGTGGGTGGAAGGGCCATCCCAGTCGTAACTCGAGAATATACCCCAGGTTCCCGCCGCAACTCGAGAAAAACCATGAGACTTCCCCCTCACCGCGAGATGAGGCCCGATTCCCCTGCACTGCGTGCAGAGCAATTCCGTGTTGCACATCACACATGAAAGGAGCCTTGATTTCCTTGATGGCACTCCAGAGAAACCCCAAGAACACTGTTTCAAGGCTAGAGGGATCCTGAGGTCACTGTAGCAACACGAAAGAGCTCCGTGGACCAAGAATCAACACGAGATGAGAGGTTAGTCCCTGGCTTCGACTTCTGAGGAATACAAGCTTACCACAAGCACCTCAAGAGGAGGCTTCTCTCAGCTCTAGGTATGTGAGAGGGATCCTGAGTTTGTGGCCTCAAGTGGAATGGACACCGCGATGCCCTGACTCGAAATAAGGCCGGATATCCCTGCAGTGACTTCAATGCAGGCTCGTCTTGCATCTCCCAAGAAGAAAGGATGTCTGAATCCCCTGTGGAGACCACAGAGAAACACCTAGTTCCCCACCTCATCGCGACCGGAGGCCTCACATCCTTTGAAAACTCCAGAGGTACGCGGAGATCAGTGCCTCCAAAGGAGACGATGCCTGACTCCTCGTGAAACTTGATAGGAGTCCCAGGATTCTTGTGGCACGTGGAAAGGGACCCTTGGTCTCCCGCCTCAGCTGGAGAGGCGTTCCAATTGCCCTGCCAAGCCTCGAGGAGAATCCCGAGTTGTCCCTCGCAACTAGGCAGGAGTCCTGACGTGGCTGAACAAACACGTGGGTGGAAGGGCCATCCCCGTCGTAACTCGAGAATATATCCCAGGTTCCCGCCGCAACTCGAGAAAAACCATGAGACTTCCCCCTCGCCGCGAGATGAGGCCCGATTCCCCTGCACTGCGTGCAGAGCAATTCCGTGTTGCACATCACACATGAAAGGAGCCTTGATTTCCTTGATGGCACTCCAGAGAAACCCCAAGAACACTGTTTCAAGGCTAGAGGGATCCTGAGGTCACTGTAGCAACATGAAAGAACTCTGTGGACCAAAAATCAACTCGAAAAGAGAGGTTAGTACCTGGATTCGTCTCCAGAGGAATACCACCTTACCACAAGCACGTCAAGAGGAGGCTTCTCTCAGCTCTAGGTATGTGAGAGGGACCCTGAATTTGCGGCCTCAAGTGGAATGGACACCGCGATGCCCTGTCTCGAAATAAGGCCGGATATCCCTGCAGTGACTTCAATGCAGGCTCGTCTTGCATCTCCCAGGACGAAAGGATGTCTGAATCCCCTGTGGGAAGCACAGAGAAAGACTTAGTTCCCCACCTCATCGCGACCAATAGCCTCACATCCTTTGAAAACTCCAGAGGTACGCGGAGATCAGTGCCTCGAAAGCAGACGATGCCTGACTCCTCGTGAAACTTGATAGGAGTCCCATGATTCCTGTGGCACTTGGAAAGGGACACTTGGTCTCCCGCCTCAGCTGGAGAGGCGTCCCAATTGCCCTGCCAAGCCTCGAGGAGAATCCAGAGTTGTCCCTCGCAACTAGGCAGGAGTCCTGACGTCGCTGAAGAAACACGTGGGTGGAAGGGCCATCCCCGTCGTAACTCGAGAATATACCCCAGGTTCCCGCCGCAACTCGAGAAAAACCATGAGACTTCCCCCTCGCCGCGAGATGAGGCCCGATTCCCCTGCACTGCGTGCAGAGCAATTCTGTGTTGCACATCACACATGAAAGGAGCCTTGATTTCCTTGATGGCACTCCAGAGAAACCCCAAGAACACTGTTTCAAGGCTAGAGGGATCCTGAGGTCACTGTAGCAACACGAAAGAGCTCCGTGGGCCAAAAATCAACTCGAGATGAGAGGTTAGTCCCTGGCTTCGACTCCAGAGGAATACCACCTTACCACAAGCACCTCAAGAGGAGGCTTCTCTCAGCTCTAGGTATGTGAGAGGGACCCTGAGTTTGCGGCCTCAAGTGGAATGGACACCGCGATGCCCTGACTCGAAATAAGGCCGGATATCCCTGCAGTGACTGGAATGCAGGCTCGTCTTGCATCTCCCAAGACGAAAGGGTGTGTGAATCCCCTGTGGAGACCACAGAGAAAGACCTAGTTCCCCACCTCATCGCGACAGGAGGCCTCAAATCCTTTGAAAACTCCAGAGGTATGCGGAGATCAGTGCCTCCAAAGGAGACGATGCCTGACTCCTCGTGAAACTTGATAGGAGACCCAGGATTCCTGTGGCACGTGGAAAGGGACCCTTGGTCTCCCGTCTCAGCTGGAGAGGCGTCCGAATTGCCCTGCAAAGCCTCGAGGAGAATCCCGAGTTGTCCCTCGCAAGTAGGCAGGAGTCCTGACGTCGCTGAAGAAATACGTGTGTGGAAGGGCCATCCCCATCGTAACTCGAGAATATACCCCAGGTTCCCTCTGCAACTCGAGAAAAACCATGAGACTTCCCCCTCGCCGCGAGATGAGGCCCGATTCCCCTGCACTGCGTGCAGAGCAATTCCGTCTTGCACATCAGACATGAAAGGAGCCTTGATTTCCTTGATGGCACTCCAGAGAAACCCCAAGAATACTGTTTCAAGGATAGAGGGATCCTGAGGTCACTGTAGCAACACGAAAGAGCTCCGTGGACCAAGAATCAACACGAGATGACGGGTTAGTCCCTGGCTTCGCCTCCTGAGGAATACAACCTTACCACAAGCACCTCAAGAGGAGGCTTCTCTCAGCTCTAGGTATGTGAGAGGGATCCTGAGTTTGTGGCCTCAAGTGGAATGGACACCGCGATGCCCTGACTCGAAATAATGCCGGATATCCCTGCAGTGACTTGAATGCAGGCTCGTCTTGCATCTCCCAAGAAGAAAGGATGTCTGAATCCCCTGTGGAGACCACAGAGAAACACCTAGTTCCCCACCTCATCGCGACCGGAGGCCTCACATCCTTTGAAAACTCCAGAGGTACGCGGAGATCAGTGCCTCCAAAGGAGACGATGCCTGACTCCTCGTGAAACTTGATAGGAGTCCCATGATTCCTGTGGCACTTGGAAAGGGACACTTGGTCTCCCGCCTCACCTGGAGAGGCGTCCCAATTGCCCTGCCAAGCCTCGAGGAGAATCCAGAGTTGTCCCTCGCAACTAGGCAGGAGTCCTGACGTCGCTGAAGAAACACGTGTGTGGAAGGGCCATCCCCGTCGTAACTCGAGAATATACCCCAGGTTCCCGCCGCAACTCGAGAAAAACCATGAGACTTCCCCCTCGCCGCGAGATGAGGCCCGATTCCCCTGCACTGCGTGCAGAGCAATTCCGTGTTTCACATCACACATGAAAGGAGCCTTGATTTCCTTGATGGCACTCCAGAGAAACCCCAAGAACACTGTTTCAAGGCTAGAGGGATCCTGAGGTCACTGTAGCAACACGAAAGAGCTCCGTGGGCCAAAAATCAACTCGAGATGAGAGGTTAGTCCCTGGCTTCGACTCCAGAGGAATACCACCTTACCACAAGCACCTCAAGAGGAGGCTTCTCTCACCTCTAGGTATGTGAGAGGGACCCTGAGTTTGCGGCCTCAAGTGGAATGGACACCGCGATGCCCTGACTCGAAATAAGGCCGGATATCCCTGCAGTGACTGGAATGCAGGCTCGTCTTGCATCTCCCAAGACGAAAGGGTGTCTGAATCCCCTGTGGAGACCACAGAGAAAGACCTAGTTCCCCACCTCATCGCGACAGGAGGCCTCAAATCCTTTGAAAACTCCAGAGGAATGCGGAGATCAGTGCCTCCAAAGGAGACGATGCCTGACTCCTCGTGAAACTTGATAGGAGACCCAGGATTCCTGTGGCACGTGGAAAGGGACCTTTGGTCTCCCGTCTCAGCTGGAGAGGCGTCCGAATTGCCCTGCAAAGCCTCGAGGAGAATCCCGAGTTGTCCCTCGCAAGTAGGCAGGAGTCCTGACGTCGCTGAAGAAACACGTGTGTGGAAGGGCCATCCCCGTCGTAACTCGAGAATATACCCCAGGTTCCCGCCGCAACTCGAGAAAAACCATGAGACTTCCCCCTCGATGCGAGATGAGGCCCGATTCCCCTGTACTGCGTGCAGAGTAATTCCGTCTTGCACATCACACATGAAAGGAGCCTTGATTTCCTTGATGCCACTCCAGAGAAAAGCCAAGAACACTGTTTCAAGGATAGAGGGATCCTGAGGTCTCTGTAGCAACACGAAAGACCTCTGTGGACCAAAAATCAACTCGAAAAGAGAGGTTAGTCCCTGGATTCGACTCCAGAGGAATACCACCTTACCACAAGCACCTCAAGAGGAGGCTTCTCTCAGCTCTAGGTATGTGAGAGGGACCCTGAGTTTGCAGCCTCAAGTGGAATGGACACCGCGATGCCCTGACTCGAAATAAGGCCGGATATCCCTGCAGTGACTTCAATGCAGGCTCGTCTTGCATCTCCCAGGACGAAAGGATGTCTGAATCCCCTGTGGAAAGCACAGAGAAAGACTTAGTTCCCCACCTCATCGCGACCGGAGGCCTCACATCCTTTGAAAACTCCAGAGGTACGCGGAGATCAGTGCCTCCAAAGGAGACGATGCCTGACTCCTCGTGAAACTTGATAGGAGTCCCAGGATTCCTGTGGCACGTGGAAAGGGACACTTGGTCTCCCGCCTCAGCTGGAGAGGCGTCCCAATTGCCTTGCCAAGCCTCGAGGAGAATCCCGAGTTGTGTCTCGCAACTAGGCAGGAGTCCTGACGTTGCTGAACAAACACGTGTGTGGAAGGGCCATCCCCGTCGTAACTCGAGAATATACCCCAGGTTCCCGCCGCAACTCGAGAAAAACCATGAGACTTCCCCCTCGCCGCGAGATGAGGCCCGATTCCCCTGCACTGCGTGCAGAGCAATTCCGCCTTGCACAGCACACATGAAAGGAGCCTTGATTTCCTTGATGGCACTCCAGAGAAACCCCAAGAACACTGTTTCAAGGCTAGAGGGATCCTGAGGTCACTGTAGCAACACGAAAGAACTCTGTGGACCAAAAATCAACTGGAAAAGAGAGGTTAGTCCCTGGATTCGTCTCCAGAGGAATACCACCTTACCACAAGCACCTCAAGAGGAGGCTTCTCTCAGCTCTAGGTATGTGAGAGGGACCCTGAGTTTGCGGCCTCAAGTGGAATGGACACCGCGATGCACTGACGCGAAATAAGGCTGGATATCCCTGCAGTGACTTGAATGCAGGCTCGTCTTGCATCTCCCAAGATGAAAGAATGTCTGAATCCCCTGTGGAGACCACAGAGAAAGACCTAGTTCCCCACCTCATCGCGACCGGAGGCCTCACATCCTTTGAAAACCCAGAGGTACGCGGAGATCAGTGCCTCCAAAGGAGACGATGCCTGACTCCTCGTGAAACTTGATAGGATTCCCAGGATTCCTGTGGCACGTGGAAAGGGACCCTTGGTCTCCCGCCTCAGCTGGAGAGGCGTCCCAATTGCCTTGCCAAGCCTCGAGGAGAATCCCGAGTTGTGTCTCGCAACTAGGCAAGAGTCCTGACGTGGCTGAACAAACACGTGTGTGGAAGAGCCATCCCCGTCGTAACTCGAGAATATACCCCAGGTTCCCGCCGCAACTCGAGAAAAACCATGAGACTTCCCCCTCGCCGCGAGATGAGGCCCGATTCCCCTGCACTGCGTGCAGAGCAATTCTGTGTTGCACATCACACATGAAAGGAGCCTTGATTTCCTTCATGGCACTCCAGAGAAACCCCAAGAACACTGTTTCAAGGCTAGAGGGATCCTGAGGTCACTGTAGCAACACGAAAGAGCTCCGTTGACCAAAAATCAACTCGAGATGAGAGGTTAGTCCCTGGCTTCGACTCCACAGGAATACCACCTTACCACAAGCACCTCAAGAGGAGGCTTCTCTCACCTCTACGTATGTGAGAGGGACCCTGAGTTTGCGGCCTCAAGTGGAATGGACACCGCGATGCCCTGACTCGAAATAAGGCCGGATATCCCTGCAGTGACTGGAATGCAGTCTCGTCTTGCATCTCCCAAGACGAAAGGCTGTCTGAATCCCCTATGGAGACCACAGAGAAAGACCTAGTTCCCCACCTCATCGCGACAGGAGGCCTCAAATCCTTTGAAAACTCCAGAGGTATGCGGAGATGAGTGCCTCCAAAGGAGACGATGCCTGACTCCTCGTGAAACTTGATAGGAGACCCAGGATTCCTGTGGCACGTGGAAAGGGACCCTTGGTCTCCCGTCTCAGCTGGAGAGGCGTCCGAATTGCCCTGCAAAGCCTCGAGGAGAATCCCGAGTTGTCCCTCGCAACTAGGCAGGAGTCCTGACATGGCTGAACACACACGTGTGTGGAAGGGCCATCCCCGTCGTAACTCGAGAATATACCTCAGGTTCCCGCCGCAACTCGAGAAAAACCATGAGACTTCCCCCTCGCCGCGAGATGAGGCCCGATTCCCCTGCACTGCGTGCAGAGCAATTCCGTGTTGCACATCACACATGAAAGGAGCCTTGATTTCCTTCATGGCACTCCAGAGAAACCCCAAGAACACTGTTTCAAGGCTAGAGGGATCCTGAGGTCACTGTAGCAACACGAAAGAGCTCCGTGGACCAAGAATCAACTCGAGATGAGAGGTTAGTCCCTGGCTTCGACTCCAGAGGAATACCACCTTACCACAAGCACCTCAAGAGGAGGCTTCTCTCAGCTCTAGGTATGTGAGAGGGACCCTGAGTTTGCGGCCTCAAGTGGAATGGACACCGCGATGCCCTGACGCGAAATAAGGCTGGATATCCCTGCAGTGACTTGAATGCAGGCTCGTCTTGCATCTCCCAGGACGAAAGGATGTCTGAATCCCCTGTGGAAAGCACAGAGAAAGACTTAGTTCCCCACCTCATCGCGACCGGAGGCCTCACATCCTTTGAAAACTCCAGAGGTACGCGGAGATCAGTGCCTCCAAAGGAGACGATGCCTGACTCCTCGTGAAACTTGATAGGAGTCCCAGGATTCCTGTGGCACGTGGAAAGGGACACTTGGTCTCCCGCCTCAGCTGGAGAGGCGTCCCAATTGCCTTGCCAAGCCTCGAGGAGAATCCCGAGTTGTGTCTCGCAACTAGGCAAGAGTCCTGACGTTGCTGAACAAACACGTGTGTGGAAGGGCCATCCCCGTCGTAACTCGAGAATATACCCCAGGTTCCCGCCGCAACTCGAGAAAAACAATGAGACTTCCCCCTCGCCGCGAGATGAGGCCCGATTCCCCTGCACTGCGTGCAGAGCAATTCCGCCTTGCACATCACACATGAAAGGAGCCTTGATTTCCTTGATGGCACTCCAGAGAAACCCCAAGAACACTGTTTCAAGGATAGAGGGATCCTGAGGTCACTGTAGCAACACGAAAGAACTCTGTGGACCAAAAATCAACTGGAAAAGAGAGGTTAGTCCCTGGATTCGTCTCCAGAGGAATACCACCTTACCACAAGCACCTCAAGAGGAGGCTTCTCTCAGCTCTAGGTATGTGAGAGGGACCCTGAGTTTGCGGCCTCAAGTGGAATGGACACCGCGATGCACTGACGCGAAATAAGGCTGGATATCCCTGCAGTGACTTGAATGCAGGCTCGTCTTGCATCTCCCAAGATGAAAGAATGTCTGAATCCCCTGTGGAGACCACAGAGAAAGACCTAGTTCCCCACCTCATCGCGACCGGAGGCCTCACATCCTTTGAAAACCCAGAGGTACGCGGAGATCAGTGCCTCCAAAGGAGACGATGCCTGACTCCTCGTGAAACTTGATAGGATTCCCAGGATTCCTGTGGCACGTGGAAAGGGACCCTTGGTCTCCCGCCTCAGCTGGAGAGGCGTCCCAATTGCCTTGCCAAGCCTCGAGGAGAATCCCGAGTTGTGTCTCGCAACTAGGTAAGAGTCCTGACGTGGCTGAACAAACACGTGTGTGGAAGAGCCATCCCCGTCGTAACTCGAGAATATACCCCAGGTTCCCGCCGCAACTCGAGAAAAACCATGAGACTTCCCCCTCGCCGCGAGATGAGGCCCGATTCCCCTGCACTGCGTGCAGAGCAATTCTGTGTTGCACATCACACATGAAAGGAGCCTTGATTTCCTTCATGGCACTCCAGAGAAACCCCAAGAACACTGTTTCAAGGCTAGAGGGATCCTGAGGTCACTGTAGCAACACGAAAGAGCTCCGTTGACCAAAAATCAACTCGAGATGAGAGGTTAGTCCCTGGCTTCGACTCCACAGGAATACCACCTTACCACAAGCACCTCAAGAGGAGGCTTCTCTCACCTCTACGTATGTGAGAGGGACCCTGAGTTTGCGGCCTCAAGTGGAATGGACACCGCGATGCCCTGACTCGAAATAAGGCCGGATATCCCTGCAGTGACTGGAATGCAGTCTCGTCTTGCATCTCCCAAGACGAAAGGCTGTCTGAATCCCCTATGGAGACCACAGAGAAAGACCTAGTTCCCCACCTCATCGCGACAGGAGGCCTCAAATCCTTTGAAAACTCCAGAGGTATGCGGAGATGAGTGCCTCCAAAGGAGACGATGCCTGACTCCTCGTGAAACTTGATAGGAGACCCAGGATTCCTGTGGCACGTGGAAAGGGACCCTTGGTCTCCCGTCTCAGCTGGAGAGGCGTCCGAATTGCCCTGCAAAGCCTCGAGGAGAATCCCGAGTTGTCCCTCGCAACTAGGCAGGAGTCCTGACATGGCTGAACACACACGTGTGTGGAAGGGCCATCCCCGTCGTAACTCGAGAATATACCTCAGGTTCCCGCCGCAACTCGAGAAAAACCATGAGACTTCCCCCTCGCCGCGAGATGAGGCCCGATTCCCCTGCACTGCGTGCAGAGCAATTCCGTGTTGCACATCACACATGAAAGGAGCCTTGATTTCCTTCATGGCACTCCAGAGAAACCCCAAGAACACTGTTTCAAGGCTAGAGGGATCCTGAGGTCACTGTAGCAACACGAAAGAGCTCCGTGGACCAATAATCAACTCGAGATGAGAGGTTAGTCCCTGGCTTCGACTCCAGAGGAATACCACCTTACCACAAGCACCTCAAGAGGAGGCTTCTCTCAGCTCTAGGTATGTGAGAGGGACCCTGAGTTTGCGGCCTCAAGTGGAATGGACACCGCGATGCCCTGACGCGAAATAAGGCTGGATATCCCTGCAGTGACTTGAATGCAGGCTCGTCTTGCATCTCCCAGGACGAAAGGATGTCTGAATCCCCTGTGGAAAGCACAGAGAAAGACTTAGTTCCCCACCTCATCCCGACCGGAGGCCTCACATCCTTTGAAAACTCCAGAGGTACGCGGAGATCAGTGCCTCCAAAGGAGACGATGCCTGACTCCTCGTGAAACTTGATAGGAGTCCCAGGATTCCTGTGGCACGTGGAAAGGGACACTTGGTCTCCCGCCTCAGCTGGAGAGGCGTCCCAATTGCCTTGCCAAGCCTCGAGGAGAATCCCGAGTTGTGTCTCGCAACTAGGCAAGAGTCCTGACGTTGCTGAACAAACACGTGTGTGGAAGGGCCATCCCCGTCGTAACTCGAGAATATACCCCAGGTTCCCGCCGCAACTCGAGAAAAACCATGAGACTTCCCCCTCGCCGCGAGATGAGGCCCGATTCCCCTGCACTGCGTGCAGAGCAATTCCGCCTTGCACATCACACATGAAAGGAGCCTTGATTTCCTTGATGGCACTCCAGAGAAACCCCAAGAACACTGTTTCAAGGATAGAGGGATCCTGAGGTCACTGTAGCAACACGAAAGAACTCTGTGGACCAAAAATCAACTGGAAAAGAGAGGTTAGTCCCTGGATTCGTCTCCAGAGGAATACCACCTTACCACAAGCACCTCAAGAGGAGGCTTCTCTCAGCTCTAGGTATGTGAGAGGGACCCTGAGTTTGCGGCCTCAAGTGGAATGGACACCGCGATGCACTGACGCGAAATAAGGCTGGATATCCCTGCAGTGACTTGAATGCAGGCTCGTCTTGCATCTCCCAAGATGAAAGGATGTCTGAATCCCCTGTGGAGACCACAGAGAAAGACCTAGTTCCCCACCTCATCGCGACCGGAGGCCTCACATCCTTTGAAAACTCCAGAGGTACGCGGAGATCAGTGCCTCCAAAGGAGACGATGCCTGACTCCTCGTGAAACTTGATAGGAGTCCCAGGATTCCTGTGGCACGTGGAAAGGGACCCTTGGTCTCCCGCCTCAGCTGGAGAGGCGTCCCAATTGCCTTGCCAAGCCTCGAGGAGAATCCCGAGTTGTGTCTCGCAACTAGGCAAGAGTCCTGACGTGGCTGAACAAACACGTGTGTGGAAGGGCCATCCCCGTCGTAACTCGAGAATATACCCCAGGTTCCCGCCGCAACTCGAGAAAAACCATGAGACTTCCCCCTCGCCGCGAGATGAGGCCCGATTCCCCTGCACTGCGTGCAGAGCAATTCTGTGTTGCACATCACACATGAAAGGAGCCTTGATTTCCTTCATGGCACTCCAGAGAAACCCCAAGAACACTGTTTCAAGGCTAGAGGGATCCTGAGGTCACTGTAGCAACACGAAAGAGCTCCGTGGACCAAAAATCAACTCGAGATGAGAGGTTAGTCCCTGGCTTCGACTCCAGAGGAATACCACCTTACCACAAGCACCTCAAGAGGAGGCTTCTCTCACCTCTACGTATGTGAGAGGGACCCTGAGTTTGCGGCCTCAAGTGGAATGGACACCGCGATGCCCTGACTCGAAATAAGGCCGGATATCCCTGCAGTGACTGGAATGCAGGCTTGTCTTGCATCTCCCATGACGAAAGGGTGTCTGAATCAACTGTGGAGACCACAGAGAAAGACATAGTTCCCCACCTCATCGCGACAGGAGGCCTCAAATCCTTTGAAAACTCCAGAGGTATGTGGAGATCAGTGCCTCCAAAGGAGACGATGCCTGACTCCTCGTGAAACTTGATAGGAGACCCAGGATTCCTGTGGCACGTGGAAAGGGACCCTTGGTCTCCCGTCTCAGCTGGAGAGGCGTCCCAATTGCCCTGCAAAGCCTCGAGGAGAATCCCGAGTTGTCCCTCGCAAGTAGGCAGGAGTCCTGACATGGCTGAACACACAGGAGTGTGGAAGGGCCATCCCCGTCGTAACTCGAGAATATACCCCAGGTTCCCGCCGCAACTCGAGAAAAACCATGAGATTTCCCCCTCTCCGCGAGATGAGGCCCGATTCCCCTGCACTGCGTGCAGAGCAATTCCGTGTTGCACATCACACATGAAAGGAGCCTTTATTTCCTTGATGGCACTCCAGAGAAACCCCAAGAACACTGTTTCAAGGCTAGAGGGATCCTGAGGTCACTGTGGCAACACGAAAGAGCTCCGTGGACCAAGAATCAACACGAGATGAGAGGTTAGTCCCTGGCTTCGACTCCTGAGGAATACCACCTTACCACAAGCACCTCAAGAGGAGGTTTCTCTCAGCTCTAAGTATGTGAAAGGGATCCTGAGTTTGCGGCCTCAAATGGAATGGACACCGCGATGCCCTGACTCGAAATAAGGCCGGATATCCCTGCAGTGACTTGAATGCAGGCTCGTCTTGCATCTCCCAAGACGAAAGGGTGTCTGAATCCCCTGTGGAGACCACAGAGAAAGACCTAGTTCCCCACCTCATCGCGACCGGAGGCCTCACATCCTTTGAAAACTCCAGAGGTACGCGGAGATCAGTGCCTCCAAAGGAGACGATGCCTGACTCCTCGAGAAACTTGATAGGAGTCCCAGGATTCCTGTGGCACGTGGAAAGGGACACTTGGTCTCCCGCCTCAGCTGGAGAGGCGTCCCAATTGCCTTGCCAAGCCTCGAGGAGAATCCCGAGTTGTGTCTCGCAACTAGGCAAGAGTCCTGACGTTGCTGAACAAACACGTGTGTGGAAGGGCCATCCCCGTCGTAACTCGAGAATATACCCCAGGTTCCCGCCGCAACTCGAGAAAAACCATGAGACTTCCCCCTCGCCGCGAGATGAGGCCCGATTCCCCTGCACTGCGTGCAGAGCAATTCCGCCTTGCACATCACACATGAAAGGAGCCTTGATTTCCTTGATGGCACTCCAGAGAAACCCCAAGAACACTGTTTCAAGGATAGAGGGATCCTGAGGTCACTGTAGCAACACGAAAGAACTCTGTGGACCAAAAATCAACTGGAAAAGAGAGGTTAGTCCCTGGATTCGTCTCCAGAGGAATACCACCTTACCACAAGCACCTCAAGAGGAGGCTTCTCTCAGCTCTAGGTATGTGAGAGGGACCCTGAGTTTGCGGCCTCAAGTGGAATGGACACCGCGATGCACTGACGCGAAATAAGGCTGGATATCCCTGCAGTGACTTGAATGCAGGCTCGTCTTGCATCTCCCAAGATGAAAGGATGTCTGAATCCCCTGTGGAGACCACAGAGAAAGACCTAGTTCCCCACCTCATCGCGACCGGAGGCCTCACATCCTTTGAAAACTCCAGAGGTACGCGGAGATCAGTGCCTCCAAAGGAGACGATGCCTGACTCCTCGTGAAACTTGATAGGAGTCCCAGGATTCCTGTGGCACGTGGAAAGGGACCCTTGGTCTCCCGCCTCAGCTGGAGAGGCGTCCCAATTGCCTTGCCAAGCCTCGAGGAGAATCCCGAGTTGTGTCTCGCAACTAGGCAAGAGTCCTGACGTGGCTGAACAAACACGTGTGTGGAAGGGCCATCCCCATCGTAACTCGAGAATATACCCCAGGTTCCCGCCGCAACTCGAGAAAAACCATGAGACTTCCCCCTCGCCGCGAGATGAGGCCCGATTCCCCTGCACTGCGTGCAGAGCAATTCTGTGTTGCACATCACACATGAAAGGAGCCTTGATTTCCTTCATGGCACTCCAGAGAAACCCCAAGAACACTGTTTCAAGGCTAGAGGGATCCTGAGGTCACTGTAGCAACACGAAAGAGCTCCGTGGACCAAAAATCAACTCGACATGAGAGGTTAGTCCCTGGCTTCGACTCCAGAGGAATACCACCTTACCACAAGCACCTCAAGAGGAGGCTTCTCTCACCTCTACGTATGTGAGAGGGACCCTGAGTTTGCGGCCTCAAGTGGAATGGACACCGCGATGCCCTGACTCGAAATAAGGCCGGATATCCCTGCAGTGACTGGAATGCAGGCTTGTCTTGCATCTCCCATGACGAAAGGGTGTCTGAATCAACTGTGGAGACCACAGAGAAAGACATAGTTCCCCACCTCATCGCGACAGGAGGCCTCAAATCCTTTGAAAACTCCAGAGGTATGTGGAGATCAGTGCCTCCAAAGGAGACGATGCCTGACTCCTCGTGAAACTTGATAGGAGACCCAGGATTCCTGTGGCACGTGGAAAGGGACCCTTGGTCTCCCGTCTCAGCTGGAGAGGCGTCCCAATTGCCCTGCAAAGCCTCGAGGAGAATCCCGAGTTGTCCCTCGCAAGTAGGCAGGAGTCCTGACATGGCTGAACACACAGGAGTGTGGAAGGGCCATCCCCGTCGTAACTCGAGAATATACCCCAGGTTCCCGCCGCAACTCGAGAAAAACCATGAGATTTCCCCCTCTCCGCGAGATGAGGCCCGATTCCCCTGCACTGCGTGCAGAGCAATTCCGTGTTGCACATCACACATGAAAGGAGCCTTTATTTCCTTGATGGCACTCCAGAGAAACCCCAAGAACACTGTTTCAAGGCTAGAGGGATCCTGAGGTCACTGTGGCAACACGAAAGAGCTCCGTGGACCAAGAATCAACACGAGATGAGAGGTTAGTCCCTGGCTTCGACTCCTGAGGAATACCACCTTACCACAAGCACCTCAAGAGGAGGTTTCTCTCAGCTCTAAGTATGTGAAAGGGATCCTGAGTTTGCGGCCTCAAATGGAATGGACACCGCGATGCCCTGACTCGAAATAAGGCCGGATATCCCTGCAGTGACTTGAATGCAGGCTCGTCTTGCATCTCCCAAGACGAAAGGGTGTCTGAATCCCCTGTGGAGACCACAGAGAAAGACCTAGTTCCCCACCTCATCGCGACCGGAGGCCTCACATCCTTTGAAAACTCCAGAGGTACGCGGAGATCAGTGCCTCCAAAGGAGACGATGCCTGACTCCTCGAGAAACTTGATAGGAGTCCCAGGATTCCTGTGGCACGTGGAAAGGGACACTTGGTCTCCCGCCTCAGCTGGAGAGGCGTCCCAATTGCCTTGCCAAGCCTCGAGGAGAATCCCGAGTTGTGTCTCGCAACTAGGCAAGAGTCCTGACGTTGCTGAACAAACACGTGTGTGGAAGGGCCATCCCCGTCGTAACTCGAGAATATACCCCAGGTTCCCGCCGCAACTCGAGAAAAACCATGAGACTTCCCCCTCGCCGCGAGATGAGGCCCGATTCCCCTGCACTGCGTGCAGAGCAATTCCGCCTTGCACATCACACATGAAAGGAGCCTTGATTTCCTTGATGGCACTCCAGAGAAACCCCAAGAACACTGTTTCAAGGATAGAGGGATCCTGAGGTCACTGTAGCAACACGAAAGAACTCTGTGGACCAAAAATCAACTGGAAAAGAGAGGTTAGTCCCTGGATTCGTCTCCAGAGGAATACCACCTTACCACAAGCACCTCAAGAGGAGGCTTCTCTCAGCTCTAGGTATGTGAGAGGGATCCTGAGTTTGCGGCCTCAAGTGGAATGGACACCGCGATGCACTGACGCGAAATAAGGCTGGATATCCCTGCAGTGACTTGAATGCAGGCTCGTCTTGCATCTCCCAAGATGAAAGGATGTCTGAATCCCCTGTGGAGACCACAGAGAAAGACCTAGTTCCCCACCTCATCGCGACCGGAGGCCTCACATCCTTTGAAAACTCCAGAGGTACGCGGAGATCAGTGCCTCCAAAGGAGACGATGCCTGACTCCTCGTGAAACTTGATAGGAGTCCCAGGATTCCTGTGGCACGTGGAAAGGGACCCTTGGTCTCCCGCCTCAGCTGGAGAGGCGTCCCAATTGCCTTGCCAAGCCTCGAGGAGAATCCCGAGTTGTGTCTCGCAACTAGGCAAGAGTCCTGACGTGGCTGAACAAACACGTGTGTGGAAGGGCCATCCCCGTCGTAACTCGAGAATATACCCCAGGTTCCCGCCGCAACTCGAGAAAAACCATGAGACTTCCCCCTCGCCGCGAGATGAGGCCCGATTCCCCTGCACTGCGTGCAGAGCAATTCTGTGTTGCACATCACACATGAAAGGAGCCTTGATTTCCTTCATGGCACTCCAGAGAAACCCCAAGAACACTGTTTCAAGGCTAGAGGGATCCTGAGGTCACTGTAGCAACACGAAAGAGCTCCGTGGACCAAAAATCAACTCGAGATGAGAGGTTAGTCCCTGGCTTCGACTCCAGAGGAATACCACCTTACCACAAGCACCTCAAGAGGAGGCTTCTCTCACCTCTACGTATGTGAGAGGGACCCTGAGTTTGCGGCCTCAAGTGGAATGGACACCGCGATGCCCTGACTCGAAATAAGGCCGGATATCCCTGCAATGACTGGAATGCAGGCTTGTCTTGCATCTCCCAAGACGAAAGGGTGTCTGAATCAACTGTGGAGACCACAGAGAAAGACATAGTTCCCCACCTCATCGCGACAGGAGGCCTCAAATCCTTTGAAAACTCCAGAGGTATGTGGAGATCAGTGCCTCCAAAGGAGACGATGCCTGACTCCTCGTGAAACTTGATAGGAGACCCAGGATTCCTGTGGCACGTGGAAAGGGACCCTTGGTCTCCCGTCTCAGCTGGAGAGGCGTCCCAATTGCCCTGCAAAGCCTCGAGGAGAATCCCGAGTTGACCCTCGCAAGTAGGCAGGAGTCCTGACATGGCTGAACACACACGTGTGTGGAAGGGCCATCCCCGTCGTAACTCGAGAATATACCCCAGGTTCCCGCCGCAACTCGAGAAAAACCATGAGACTTCCCCCTCGCCGCGAGATGAGGCCCGATTCCCCTGCAATGCGTGCAGAGCAATTCTGTGTTGCACATCACACATGAAAGGAGCCTTGATTTCCTTGATGGCACTCCAGAGAAACCCCAAGAACACTGTTTCAAGACTAGAGGGATCCTGAGGTCACTGTAGCAACACGAAAGAGCTCCGTGGACCAAAAATCAACTCGAGATGAGAGGTTAGTCCCTGGCTTCGACTCCAGAGGAATACCACCTTACCACAAGCACCTCAAGAGGAGGCTTCTCTCAGCTCTAGGTATGTGAGAGGGACCCTGAGTTTGCGGCCTCAAGTGGAATGGACACCGCGATGCCCTGACTCGAAATAAGGCCGGATATCCCTGCAGTGACTGGAATGCAGTCTCGTCTTGCATCTCCCAAGACGAAAGGCTGTCTGAATCCCCTATGGAGACCACAGAGAAAGACCTAGTTCCCCACCTCATCGCGACAGGAGGCCTCAAATCCTTTGAAAACTCCAGAGGTATGCGGAGATCAGTGCCTCCAAAGGAGACGATGCCTGACTCCTCGTGAAACTTGATAGGAGACCCAGGATTCCTGTGGCACGTGGAAAGGGACCCTTGGTCTCCCGTCTCAGCTGGAGAGGCGTCCGAATTGCCCTGCAAAGCCTCGAGGAGAATCCCGAGTTGTCCCTCGCAACTAGGCAGGAGTCCTGACATGGCTGAACACACACGTGTGTGGAAGGGCCATCCCCGTCGTAACTCGAGAATATACCTCAGGTTCCCGCCGCAACTCGAGAAAAACCATGAGACTTCCCCCTCGCCGCGAGATGAGGCCCGATTCCCCTGCACTGCGTGCAGAGCAATTCTGTGTTGCACATGACACATGAAAGGAGCCTTGATTTCCTTCATGGCACTCCAGAGAAACCCCAAGAACACTGTTTCAAGGCTAGAGGGATCCTGAGGTCACTGTAGCAACACGAAAGAGCTCCGTTGACCAAAAACCAACTCGAGATGAGAGGTTAGTCCCTGGCTTCGACTCCAGAGGAATACCACCTTACCACAAGCACCTCAAGAGGAGGCTTCTCTCAGCTCTAGGTATGTGAGAGGGACCCTGAGTTTGCGGCCTCAACTGGAATGGACACCGCGATGCCCTGACTCGAAATAAGGCCGGATATCCCTGCAGTGACTGGAATGCAGGCTTGTCTTGCATCTCCCAAGACGAAAGGGTGTCTGAATCCCCTGTGGAGACGACAGAGAAAGACCTAGTTCCCCACCTCATCGCGAAAGGAGGCCTCAAATCCTTTGAAAACTCCAGAGGTATGTGGAGATCAGTGCCTCCAAAGGAGACGATGCCTGACTGCTCGTGAAACTTGATAGGAGACCCAGGATTCCTGTGGCACGTGGAAAGGGACCCTTGGTCTCCCGTCTCAGCTGGAGAGGCGTCCCAATTGCCCTGCAAAGCCTCGAGGAGAATCCCGAGTTGTCCCTCGCAAGTAGGCAGGAGTCCTGACATGGCTGAACACACAGGAGTGTGGAAGGGCCATCCCCGTCGTAACTCGAGAATATACCCCAGGTTCCCGCCGCAACTCGAGAAAAACCATGAGATTTCCCCCTCGCCGCGAGATGAGGCCCGATTCCCCTGCACTGCGTGCAGAGCAATTCCGTGTTGCACATCACACATGAAAGGAGCCTTTATTTCCTTGATGGCACTCCAGAGAAACCCCAAGAACACTGTTTCAAGGCTAGAGGGATCCTGAGGTCACTGTGGCAACACGAAAGAGCTCCGTGGACCAAGAATCAACACGAGATGAGAGGTTAGTCCCTGGCTTCGACTCCTGAGGAATACCACCTTACCACAAGCACCTCAAGAGGAGGTTTCTCTCAGCTCTAAGTATGTGAAAGGGATCCTGAGTTTGCGGCCTCAAATGGAATGGACACCGCGATGCCCTGACTCGAAATAAGGCCGGATATCCCTGCAGTGACTTGAATGCAGGCTCGTCTTGCATCTCCCAAGAAGAAAGGATGTCTGAATCCCCTGTGGAGACCACAGAGAAAGACCTAGTTCGCCACCTCATCGCGACCGGAGGCCTCACATCCTTTGAAAACTCCAGAGGCACGCGGAGATCAGTGCCTCCAAAGGAGACGATGCCTGACTCCTCGTGAAACTTGATAGGAGTCCCAGGATTCTTGTGGCACGTGGAAAGGGACCCTTGGTCTCCCGCCTCAGCTGGAGAGGCTTTCCAATTGCCCTGCCAAGCCTCGAGGTGAATCCCGAGTTTTCCCTTGCAACTAGGCAGGAGTCCTGACGTCGCTGAAGAAACACGTGGGTGGAAGGGCCATCCCCGTCGTAACTCGAGAATATACCCCAGGTTCCCGCCGCAACTCGAGAAAAACCATGAGACTTCCCCCTCGCCGCGAGATGAGGCCCGATTCCCCTGCACTGCGTGCAGAGCAATTCCGTGTTGCACATCACACATGAAAGGAGCCATGATTTCCCTCATGGCACTCCCGAGAAACCCCAAGAACACTGTTTCAAGGCTAGAGGGATCCTGAGGTCACTGTAGCAACACGAAAGAGCTCCGTGGACCAAAAATCAACTCGAGATGAGAGGTTAGTCCCTTGCTTCGACTCCAGAGGAATACCACCTTACCACAAGCACCTCAAGAGGAGACTTCACTCAGCTCTATGTATGTGAGAGGGACCCTGAGTTTACGGCCTCAAGTGGAATGGACACCGCGATGCCCTGACGTGAAATAAGGCTGGATATCCCTGCAGTGACTTGAATGCAGGCTCGTCTTGCATCTCCCAAGATGAAAGGATGCCTGAATCCCCTGTGGAGACCACAGAGAAAGACCTAGTTCCCCACCTCATCGCGACCGGAGGCCTCACATCCTTTGAAAACTCCAGAGGTACGCGGAGATCAGTGCCTCCAAAGGAGACGATGCCTGACTCCTCGAGAAACTTGATAGGAGTCCCAGGATTCCTGTGGCACGTGGAAAGGGACACTTGGTCTCCCGCCTCAGCTGGAGAGGCGTCCCAATTGCCTTGCCAAGCCTCGAGGAGAATCCCGAGTTGTGTCTCGCAACTAGGCAAGAGTCCTGACATGGCTGAACACATACGTGTGTGGAAGGGCCATCCCCGTCGTAACTCGAGAATATACCTCAGGTTCCCGCCGCAACTCGAGAAAAACCATGAGACTTCCCCCTCGCCGCGAGATGAGGCCCGATTCCCCTGCACTGCGTGCAGAGCAATTCCGTGTTGCACATCACACATGAAAGGAGCCTTGATTTCCTTGATGGCATTCCAGAGAAACCCCAAGAACACTGTTTCAAGGCTAGAGGGATCCTGAGGTCACTGTAGCAACACGAAAGAGCTCCGTGGACCAAGAATCAACACCAGATGAGAGGTTAGTCCCTGGCTTCGACTCCTGAGGAATACCACCTTACCACAAGCACCTCAAGAGGAGGCTTCTCTCAGCTCTAGGTATGTGAGAGGGATCCTGAGTTTGCGGCCTCAAGTGGAATGGACACCGCGATGCCCTGACTCGAAATAAGGCCGTATATCCCGGCAGTGACTTGAATGCAGGCTCGTCTTGCATCTCCCAAGAAGAAAGGATGTCTGAATCCCCTGTGGAGACCACAGAGAAAGACCTAGTTCCCCACCTCATCGCGACCGGAGGCCTCACATCCTTTGAAAACTCCAGAGGTACGCGGAGATCAGTGCCTCCAACGGAGACGATGCCTGACTCCTCGTGAAACTTGATAGGAGTCCCAGGATTCTTGTGGTACGTGGAAAGGGACCCTTGGTCTCCCGCCTCAGCTGGAGAGGCGTTCCAATTGCCCTGCCAAGCCTCGAGGAGAATCCCGAGTTGTCCCTCGCAACTAGGCAGGAGTCCTGACGTGGCTGAACAAACACGTGGGTGGAAGGGCCATCCCCGTCGTAACTCGAGAATATACCCCAGGTTCCCGCCGCAACTCGAGAAAAACCATGAGACTTCCCCCTCGATGCGAGATGAGGCCCGATTCCCCTGTACTGCGTGCAGAGCAATTCCGTCTTGCACATCACACATGAAAGGAGCCTTGATTTCCTTGATGGCACTCCAGAGAAACCCCAAGAACACTGTTTCAAGGATAGAGGGATCCTGAGGTCACTGTAGCAACACGAAAGAACTCTGTGGACCAAAAATCAACTCGAAAAGAGAGGTTAGTCCCTGGATTCGTCTCCAGAGGAATACCACCTTACCACAAGCACCTCAAGAGGAGGCTTCTCTCAGCTCTAGGTATGTGAGAGGGACCCTGAGTTTGCGGCCTCAAGTGGAATGGACACCGCGATGCCCTGACGCGAAATAAGGCTGGATATCCCTGCAGTGACTTGAATGCAGGCTCGTCTTGCATCTCCCAAGATGAAAGGATGTCTGAATCCCCTGTGGAGACCACAGAGAAAGACCTAGTTCCCCACCTCATCACGACCGGAGGCCTCACATCCTTTGAAAACTCCCGAGGTACGCGGAGATCAGTGCCTCCAAAGGAGACGATGCCTGACTTTCGTGAAACTTGATAGGAGACCCAGGATTCCTGTGGCACGTGGAAAGGGACCCTTGGTCTCCCGTCTCAGCTGGAGAGGCGTCCCAATTGCCCTGCAAAGCCTCGAGGAGAATCCCGAGTTGTCCCTCGCAAGTAGGCAGGAGTCCTGACATGGCTGAACACACAGGAGTGTGGAAGGGCCATCCCCGTCGTAACTCGAGAATATACCCCAGGTTCCCGCCGCAACTCGAGAAAAACCATGAGACTTCCCCCTCGCCGCGAGATGAGGCCCGATTCCCCTGCACTGCGTGCAGAGCAATTCCGTGTTGCACATCACACATGAAAGGAGCCTTGATTTCCTTCATGGCACTCCAGAGAAACCCCAAGAACACTGTTTCAAGGCTAGAGGGATCCTGAGGTCACTGTAGCAACACGAAAGAGCTCCGTGGACCAAGAATCAACACGAGATGAGAGGTTAGTCCCTGGCTTCGACTCCTGAGGAATACCACCTTACCACAAGCACCTCAAGAGGAGGCTTCTCTCAGCTCTAGGTATGTGAAAGGGATCCTGAGTTTGCGGCCTCAAATGGAATGGACACCGCGATGCCCTGACTCGAAATAAGGCCGGATATCCCTGCAGTGACTTGAATGCAGGCTCGTCTTGCATCTCCCAAGAAGAAAGGATGTCTGAATCCCCTGTGGAGACCACAGAGAAAGACCTAGTTCCCCACCTCATCGCGACCGGAGGCCTCACATCCTTTGAAAACTCCAGAGGTACGCGGAGATCAGTGCCTCCAAAGGAGACGATGCCTGACTCCTATTGAAACTTGATAGGAGTCCCAGGATTCTTGTGGCACGTGGAAAGGGACCCTTGGTCTCCCGCCTCAGCTGGAGAGGCGTTCCAATTGCCCTGCCAAGACTCGAGGAGAATCCCGAGTTGTCCCTTGCAACTAGGCAGGAGTCCTGACGTCGCTGAAGAAACACGTGGGTGGAAGGGCCATCCCCATCGTAACTCGAGAATATACCCCAGGTTCCCGCCGCAACTCGAGAAAAACCCTGAGACTTCCCCCTCGATGCGAGATGAGGCCCGATTCCCCTGTACTGCGTGCAGAGCAATTCCGTCTTGCACATCACACATGAAAGGAGCCTTGATTTCCTTGATGGCACTCCAGAGAAACCCCAAGAACACTGTTTCAAGGATAGAGGGATCCTGAGGTCACTGTAGCAACACGAAAGAACTCTGTGGACCAAAAATCAACTCGAAAAGAGAGGTTAGTCCCTGGATTCGTCTCCAGAGGAATACCACCTTACCACAAGCACCTCAAGAGGAGGCTTCTCTCAGCTCTAGGTATGTGAGAGGGACCCTGAGTTTCCGGCCTCAAGTGGAATGGACACCGCGATGCCCTGACTCGAAATAAGGCCGGATATCCCTGCAGTGACTTCAATGCAGGCTCGTCTTGCATCTCCCAGGAAGAAAGGATGTCTGAATCCCCTGTGGAAAGCACAGAGAAAGACTTAGTTCCCCACCTCATCGCGACCGATAGCCTCACATCCTTTGAAAACTCCAGAGGTACGCGGAGATCAGTGCCTCCAAAGGAGACGATGCCTGACTCCTCGTGAAACTTGATAGGAGTACCAGGATTCCTGTGACACGTGGAAAGGGACCCTCGGTCTCCCGTATCAGCTGGAAAGGCATCCCAATTGCCCTGCAAAGCCTCGAGGAGAATCCCGAGTTGTCCCTCGCAACTAGTCAGGAGTCCTGACATGGCTGAACACACACGTGGGTGGAACGGCCATCCCCGTCGTAACTCGAGAATATACCCCAGGTTCCCCCCGCAACTCGAGAAAAACCATGAGACTTCCCCCTCGCCGCGAGATGAGGCCCGATTCCCCTGCACTGCGTGCAGAGCAATTCCGTGTTGCACATCACACATGAAAGGAGCCTTGATTTCCTTGATGGCACTCCAGAGAAACCCCAAGAACACTGTTTCAAGGATAGAGGGATCCTGAGGTCACTGTAGTAACACGGAAGAACTCTGTGGACCAAAAATCAACTCGAAAAGAGAGGTTAGTCCCTGGATTCGTCTTCAGAGGAATACCACCTTACCACAAGCACCTCAAGAGGAGGCTTCTCTCAGCTCTAGGTATGTGAGAGGGACCCTGAATTTGCGGCCTCAAGTGGAATGGACACCGCGATGCCCTGACTCGAAATAAGGCCGGATATCCCTGCAGTGACTTCAATGCAGGCTCGTCTTGCATCTCCCAGGACGAAAGGATGTCTGAATCCCCTGTGGAAAGCACAGAGAAAGACCTAGTTCCCCACCTCATCGCGACCGATAGCCTCACATCCTTTGAAAACTCCAGAGGTACGCGGAGATCAGTGCCTCCAAAGGAGACGATGCCTGACTTCTCGTGAAACTTGATAGGAGTCCCAGGATTCCTGTGGCACTTGGAAAGGGACACTTGGTCTCCCGCCTCAGCTGGAGAGGCGTCCCAATTGCCCTGACAAGCCTCGAGGAGAATCCAGAGTTGTCCCTCGCAAGTAGGCAGGAGTCCTAACGTCGCTGAAGAAACACGTGGGTGGAAGGGCCATCCCCGTCGTAACTCGAGAATATACCCCAGGTTCCCGCCGCAACTCGAGAAAAACCATGAGACTTCCCCCTCGCGGCGAGATGAGGCCCGATTCCCCTGCACTGCGTGCAGAGCAATTCCGTGTTGCACATCACACATGAAAGGAGCCTTGATTTCCTTGATGGCACTCCAGAGAAACGCCAAGAACACTGTTTCAAGGCTAGAGGGATCCTGAGGTCACTGTAGCAACACGAAAGAGCTCCGTGGACCAAGAATCAACACGCGATGAGAGGTTAGTCCCTGGCTTCGAATCCTGAGGAATACCACCTTACCACAAGCACCTCAAGAGGAGGCTTCTCTCAGCTCTAGGTATGTGAGAGGGATCCTGAGTTTGCGGCCTCAAGTGGAATGGACACCGCGATGCCCTGACTCGAAATAAGGCCGGATATCCCTGCAGTGACTTGAATGCAGGCTCGTCTTGCATCTCCCAAGAAGAAAGGATGTCTGAATCCCCTGTGGAGACCACAGAGAAACACCTAGTTCCCCACCTCATCGCGACCGGAGGCCTCACATCCTTTGAAAACTCCAGAGGTACGCGGAGATCAGTGCCTCCAAAGGAGACGATGCCTGACTCCTCGTGAAACTTGATAGGAGTCCCAGGATTCTTGTGGCACGTGGAAAGGGACCCTTGGTCTCCCGCCTCAGCTGGAGAGGCGTTCCAATTGCCCTGCCAAGCCTCGAGGAGAATCCCGAGTTGT